>NC_134896.1:17632401-17717401 GCF_041734735.1 Babylonia areolata | reverse complement strand
CAAAACCTTCGGACGCACAGTACAATCGTAACACAAAAAAGATGCTGTGTGTGTGTGGCATCCGCCGATTCCAAGCACAGAAACTCAGCAGTGAGAAAGCAAGCACTGACAGTCAGCTGCGAAGCAAGCTCAAAGCACACACACCCTCAGCTGTCGTCTGCTACAAACCACTGTCAGCAAACGGATTCTACAGGTGTGTGTTTCCTCTTGTGCACACGTCCACACAATCAATAGGCCATCCTGCTCCCACACTTTCTATCGATTCCGAGTTCGGTGCCAAATTTGCTGTGTTCTCGCTTGCGTATTCACTGTACTACAACGACACGGAGCCGAGAACACGAGCACACGAGTTTCATGTATATCACATCACACACACACACACACACGCACACGCACACACCGACACACACGCACGTCTTGACGCAGTCTCCATCACCCGGCCACTTCCCACAAAACTTCGCAAACTAGTTCTTATTTCATCGGACAGATGAAATGTTAGAGTCGACACAGCTTATATTCCCGTTTACAAAACAGTTGCTTCGTTCTTTTTATTTCTCTCATTATTTTTCTTCCGCTGACAATACAAGTTCCAAAAATAAAAGCCTTGCTGTCAATCATCACATCACGTAAATCCACTTTGTTATTGTGGCCCCGGAAGAAAATATTGCTTTGTCTGCCGGAGATAAAATAGGTCAAAGGTGAACCTAAATTTATTTTCGCCTTCAGAGAACATACGGCATGATAAACAAATTAAGCACTACAATCCCTAATCGTATGAAGGAGTTTTGTTGAAAAAGATATTCTAAAAACTTGTATGTTTCAGTTGAACAAATTTCAATTCGTGTGCGGACCTTTCAAAATGTCTGCGCCCGTGTGTATCACGACGTGAAAAGCGAAAATGCTTGAAGCAGACATCGCCAGTTCCTGAACACTTGCTTATCATTTTGTCCCCAAACACTTAAAACTATCATATTCATATTTACGTTTATTGAATGGTTGTGACCGTGAAGTTGCAGACGTGAGAGAAAATGGCTCACTTCTATGATGAGCTTCGGAAAACGTGTGAAGGTATGGCTCCCTCCTCGGTCTTTCTGTTCATCGGTCAGTGTCTTGTGTTTTAAAATGAAGGAGACGACTCAACTGACTGGAAACACAGAAAACTTTCAGCTTCCTTTAAATCGGAAAGTGGGCATGTCTGTGTAGTGTTTGCACACGCATGCGTGTGGGCATGTATACATATGTTTGTCTGCTTGCCTGTCATTGTGAAACAACACATGATGTGGGTGTAAGCACACAATCACGCACGCGCATACATGCATGCGTGCGCATGTACACACACACACACACACACACACACACACACATGCACATGCGCGCGCAACTCCCCCCCCCCCACACACACACACACACACACACACACACACACACACACACGTGCGCACGCACGCTAAGAGAGAAAGAGAGAGAGGGAGGGGGTATGGTACAAAGTTGCAATAATTATCTGCCTTTGTTTTTATTGGAATATCACATTGACACACTGACACAGTCTCACAAATGAGACAGTGTCTGTTGTGCACTCACACACACACTGTATACACACTCTCACTTTCTCACACACACACACACACACACACACATCATGTACACAAACGCACACACACACACACACACACACACACACACACACACCTGCACGCCATGCACACACATGCACACACAATGATTAACATGCACACACACACACACACACACACACACACACACACACACACACACACACACACACACACACACACACACACACACACACACATTTGAAGAACAGAAGAGAAGGGGTAAAGAGTAAGTCTGGCATGGAGCTGCAGTGTGTTTGACAATTAAGGTGGGTTTTTTGTTTTGTTTGGTTTTTCTTCTAATTATCAGAATGGAAACTTAAACATCATTTGCAAAATAACCAATAGAATTTTGTGATTTTGTTTTCACAACACAGAAAAGAGAATTATTTATTCTTGTCTGATCCAGTTGCAGGCCACTATCTCTCTCTCTCTCTCTCTCTCTCTCTAAAGTATGTATGTATATAATATATATACCCCCCTCTATCTCTCTATTATATTACTATATATTTCTCTTCCTCCTTCTCTCTTTATCTGTTTCTTTCACCAAGAAGGCTGATTTGTGCATTTACATAATGCACACTGTGTGTGTGTGTGTGTGTGTGTGTGTGTGCAGGCATGCATGTTTGTGCACATCGTGCGTGTGTGTAGCAATATAGTTCAGATAGTTTTGATTTTGTATCAACTTGGTGGCTGATACAATTAAAATTTAGCATTGAGAATATTCCACTGACTATATTGACATACATATTCATTACTTTTTGCCACAACAGACTTCCCTGTAAGAAATTTAGGCAGCATTTCTGAGTCAGTAACTAACTTACCATCCAAGCAACCTTGCAGTGTTATTTATTATTTATATTGATATTGCAGCATGGCTGCTTCGGGTTATGATGGACACTGCTCTTTGTTTCAGACTTGATGACAAAGAACGCAGGAAGCAGTGATTTGTGCACAAAGATCACGAGAGTTGTCAGCTGTTGCACAGGGAAACTGACGACTGACAGCAAACAGTTCCTTGCTGATGTGAAACAGGTGTGATCCACCATTAGAATAACATGAAATAGATTAATATTAGTCTAGAAGTACAACCATAAGATATTCTGTCTGGAAGATTTTTTTTTAACCCCTTAACTGCTGAACTTTGTTGAAATGAGATCAGTGTGGCTTAAATCTAAAGTGTAGTTATTGTTTTTTTGGTTTTGGGTTTTTTTTTTTGTTTTGTTTTTTGTTTGTTTGGTTGGGGTTTTTTTCTTTCTTTTGTTTGTTTGTTGTTGTTGTTTTTTTACTTCAGAATGGTGTCACTGACTTTGCTGAACAAACGTAATGTACTCCCAAGAAAGAAGAAGTCCAAATAAATCAAAGAATGATGATTGACATAACTGACCTGTGGTATCACAGTCATATTGAGGTGATAGCCCTTCACAGATGACCATACTTGTCAAGTCAAGTCATAATGATCTTTATTGAGGGTAAAAGAACAAGCTCATACAGTGTTTTTACATCCTGCCCTCAGAAAAATAAGAAAATACAAAAAAGGAAGAAATGGGGGAAGTGCAGGTTGGAAAAAGCGTTTGTGTTTATCTTACAGATTAATTTGTTGATTTGTTTTTATTGATGCTGGTAATAGTTAAAGAAGTATTTATTTTATCGTATTCACTCTTCTAGTTTGTGAATTGTTTGTTTTGGAGACACTAACACACACACACATAAACACACTTGCCGTGTGTGCACACTTGCACATATGTATGCTTATTTTCACCACTGCTGTCTCTTTCTCTGTGTGTGTGTGTGTGTGTGTGTGTGTGTGTGTGTGTGTGTGTGACACAGAGAGAGAGAGAGAGAGAGAGAGAGAGAATGCACATGCAGTTGTGTTTTTTGTTGTTGTTTTTAATGATTTGGGGGGATCATTTAATTTGATGATCAGATTGATTCTGTAGAGTGAGTAGATAAGTATGATATATGTATATGTATATATATATATATATATATATATATATATATATATAAACATTTTGTATCATACATTGATGCTAACTGTACAGAGTATAAATAAACTATAATGTTTTTATCAGTCATGACTGGTAAATTTTTGTCTGTTCATATTTTTCGATTGCCCAGATCTTGCTGACCAAACCTTTGGGGCATGATGAGGACCTGCTCCTCCAGTTCCTTGTCCCCCTGTATCTGAGCGTCAGCAGCAAGAATGCAGCCAAGAGAGTGCTGTCAAGGTCAGGCTTTCGTTTCAAGTGCTTGAGCTCTCTAGAAGCGATGCTGTTCTTATTTGGTTTTCATGTTGTTGTTTTTTTTTCTAAAAGTTCTATATGGCACTTCGCCTTGCAGGCTTGAAGTTTCGTGCTCTCCTTGTTCAGTGTTATATTTGACGGGCGCAATAGCTGAGTGGTTAAAGCCTTGGACTTTCAGTCTGAGAGTCCTGGGTTTGAATCTCGGTAACGGCGCCTGGTGGGCAAAGGGTGGAGATTTTTCCAATCTCCCAGGTCAACATATGTGCAGACCTGCTTGTGCCACCCCCTTCGTGTGTAGTGCAAGCAGAAGATCCTGCAATTCATGTCAGCATGGGGTGGGTCATGGAAACAAGAACATACCCCAACATGCACACCCCTGAAAACTGAGTATGGTTGCCTACATGGGAGGCGGGGGGGGAATGAGAGAGGGGGTGGGGAAGGGGTGGGGGATGAAAACGGCCATACACGTAAAAGTCCACTCGTGTACATACAAGCGAAAATGGGAGTTGCAGCCCACAAACGAAGAAGTTATATTTAATATTTGTGAAGCGCCATGAGCCTGTCCATGAGGGGACAGTGCTAGAGAAGAGCACTTCATTTTTTTTTTTTTTTTTTTTTTTTTTTAATTATCATCATCATCATTATTATTATCATTATTATTATCTTTCTTTTCTTTGATATCTTACTGTGTTCACCAGTCCGTTAATTCTGCTTATATAGTTATCTATCTTATTTCATTCTGTTTTTTTCTTGGCAAATGTTTCATAGATGCCTTAGTCAGTCACCTGCTCCTTTCAACAACAACAAAAAGTAAGCAGATGTGGTGTGGCATGTGGATCAATCCGCATGTTTTGACACCTTCTTGAAACTGAAACTGACCTGGTATTAAAATAGCATTAATCCTTTCACCACCAGTCAGTTTAGAGTGCAAAATTCCCTTGTGCTATAAACACAGAAGTATGGTGTCTAAGAATAGCTGGGGATTCCCCCTGTGATGTGTAGAAAATATGGCCTATCCTACCACCGAACATAAAAAAAAAGCAGTAGGTTCATAGACAACAGACCCATGATCTGGTCACCCTTCAGTGACATGGGTCCTCTACCTAGCTGCTGCATAAATGTGAGTTTGGCAGTGAAAGGGTTAAAATGGATAGTCTCCTGCAGGGACGTGTTGTAAGACTTGACTGAATTTACAAACATGCATATTTGTTTGTGTGTTTTGTGTTCAGCCCGTTTATCTCTCCTGATTATGCTGAGTGCTGCATGTGTGTGTGTTCATGTGTGAGTGAATGTGTGTGCATGCACACATGAACTTGTGCATTTTTGTGTGTGTGTTCAGATAGGGTGCACACTTATGTCACAAAGTTTGTGAGTCTATGCATGTGTGTGCATGTGTGTGTGTGCATTTGAGTGTGTGTGTGTGTGTGTGTGTGTGTGCATGTGCATGAAATATTTATTTATTATAGTTCAGTGTAAAACTTTATAAATCAAGATTTTTGTCTCACAATGTGTTCTTGCAGTCATTTTCAAGGACTGCCATCACCTCGGGAGGAGTTTGTGCTCCAGCTTTTGTGCCAGAAAGTTCAGGAATCCTGTGACATTGTCACCGGGTGTGATGCTTCCAACCAAGAAAATGTTCGACACGTTGTTGACATGCTTGCTGCACTTATGGACAACTTTGCTTTGGGTAAGAATTATCTTCATGTTTGTGAGTTTGTGTACTTTCTTTTATATATAGTGGAGTGATGGCCTAGAGGTAATGCGTCCGCCTAGGAAGCGAGAGAATCTGAGCGTGCTGGTTCAAATCACGGTTCAGCCGCCGATATTTTCTCCCCCTCCACTAGACCTTGAGTGGTGGTCTGGACGCTAGTCATTCGGATGAGACGATAAACCGAGGTCCCGTATGCAGCATGCACTTAGCGCATGTAAAAAAACACCACGGCAACAAAAGGGTTGTTCCTGGCAAAATTCTGTAGAAAAATCCACATCGATAGGAAAAAGAAATAAAACTGCATGCAGCAAAAAATACAAAAAAATGGGTGGCGCTGTAGTGTAGCGACGCGCTCTCCCTGGGGAGAGCAGCCCAAATTTCACACAGAGAAATCTGTTGTGATAAAAAGAAATACAAATACAACAACAATATATCTATCTATCTGTCAATATTTTGTTGTTGTTGTTGTTTTCCTGTCTGATCGTCTGCGCTTTTTCAATGGTATTACACTCATACTGTTCATTTTGAACCCTGCGGGCAGTCCAGAAGGAAATTATATCAGTAATATACAGTCATCATCAGGTCACACACCACAGAAGACCCTGCACTGCCTATGAGTCAGTATTGTTGAGTTCAGTAATGCTTGTTCTAAAAAAATAAATAAGAAAAGGCAGCAGCAGTGAACGAGGCACGAAAGGAAGGAAAAGGGAGTAGGGTGTGTGTGTGGAAGGGGGTGGGGGCAGGGTACTAACTCAGCCCGGCTCAGCAGCTGAGTGATTAACCCTTTCACCGCCAAGCTCACATTTGTGCACAGGCGTGGTCGAGGACCCATGTCACTGAAAGGTGACCATTCATTGGTCTGTTATCTATGAACCTACTGCTCTTAATGTTCAGTGGTAGGGTAGGCCATATTTTCTATACATCGCAGAGGGAATGCCCAGCTATTCTTAGCCACTGTCTTTTCTGTGTTTATACTACAAGGCAATTTTGCACTCTAATTTGACTGGCGGTGAAAGGGTTAATATCATCATTGTTGTCAGTAGGTGGTGCTTAGAAGGTGGTGTATTGCGTATGTTGGCTGAGATCAGACACCACTGAACATCACAGGAGTGATTCAACAGGAGGGCATTGAAATGAGGCAGCAGTGGGCTGACTGGTCGGATGCAGGGAAAATGTTCTGTTCGAAAGTCAGATATCCTCTTCTGGCCTCTCTCCCCCCCTCCCCAACCCTCCCAACGGCCCTGCCCCCTCCAACTCTCTTTCCCTCTGTCTGTCTGTCTGTCTCTCTCTCTCTCTCTCTCTCTCTCTCTCTCTTACACTATCTGTTTTTTTCTCATTCACTGTCAGTCTGTTGGTCTGTCTGACTCTGACTCTGAGACATGTTTTACCAGTACACAGATACATTTAAAGGAACACACACACACACACACACACACACACACACACACGCATACACCTCCCCTGTTTCTCCACACATAATAATTTATTCTGTTTGCATTATTATTTTTCAGAAAAAAGAACGTTCTGTTTGTATTTTTCAGGGGAAACCTGTGTGTCCACAATGTCTTCAGCAGGTAAGGTTTCTTCATTTGTGTCATACAAGTTAAAAGCCTTGCTGATTTCATGTTATCATTTGTAATTTTTAGGTGTCTAGGGGGATGCCACAGCAGAATCGGTTAGGCGTCAAACTTCTGATCTGGTTTTCGCCTGTGATGAGGGTTTGAGGTCCCATTTCAGCATAGTTTTGTGTCCTCGGGCGGCCAGGACGGCATCGTCGTCAACCAGGATGTTGATGAGCTCCCCGCCACTGCCACCGGCCCCGCCCCTGCCCCCGCCCCTGCCCCTGCCCCTGCCCCCGCCCCCGCCCCTGCCCCCGCCCCCACCCCTGCCCCCGCCCCCACCCAGGCCCCCGCCCCTGCCCAGGCCCCTGCCCCCGCCCCTGCCCCCGCCCCCGCCCCTGCCCCCGCCCCCACCCAGGCCCCCGCCCCTGCCCAGGCCCCTGCCCCTGCCCCCCACCCCTTCCCCTGCAGTGACGCCTCCTTGAGCTACTGAAATACTGAAATGCTGAAATTTGTCTTTGGTAAAGGCACTTTACTCCAGTTTTCCTCACTCCATGTAGGTGTGAATGGGTACCTGACGGATTTTTTTTTTATATGATAGTCAGTCGTGTCCAACTATGACCATCAGAACAGCAGAGGAGGCAACTGCTGTTCCGACTATTTGGGCTAGAATTTGATTATAGTGGAGAGTGTCTGGCCCAAGTACATCCCCACTCTCTCGGCCAAGAGGGTTTTAGGACAGTCGGCGTTGGAATGGTTCCCAAAGGCCAACTAGCCCACAATGCTGCAGCACTAAGAGCCAGTGCAGTTATGCCTCCTAGTTTGAGAGCTATAGTCCTTCACAAAAGACTAAGCTGTAAATGATTTCCCATTGACTGGAGAAACCATTGATAATACTGTAAATACAGCTCTCACTTTGCTGTTGGCCCAAATGTAAACTTATGTCAATCTGTGATATAAGCCGAGTGTTGGGCCAAACGAGGGAGGTTCTGGCGAGGTATTAGGGAATGGTTAAAGTGCCGGAATGAGGGCATTGGGTCTGACCTGCCTTATCCTATGTTGCTGGGCTCTTGACTCATTAATTCTTAGTGAATATGAATTATTTGCCCTAATTGCCATAAAAGGCTGAGACCTTTAGCTTTTTTTTTAGTATCTAGATCAGTAGATTGATTTGCTAAAAAAAAAAGATAGATTGTCTGAAAAAAAAACTTGCTTTTATTTCCTTTTATTCTAACTGTTGCATGTATTGGCGTGTTTGTGTCTGTGTGTGTGCACATGCCTTTGTGTGTGTGTGTGTGTGTGTGTGTGTGTGTTTGAGTGAGCATACGTCTGTTTGCTCATGTCTGTATGTAAACGTGTGCAAGGGGAAATACGTGCAGGTGAGTTTACCTTCATTCTGGTAAATCTGACTGCAGGTTGTGTGTGTGTGTGTTTGTGTGTGTGTGTGTGTGTGTGTGTGTGTGTGTCTGTATGCATGTGTGTGTGTGTGTGTTTGTGCATGCATATGTGTGTGGGTGTGTGTTTAAAGGCATACGCAACTCAAAGTCAGTCATAACTCTAAATCAGCCAAACCTTATGTCAGTCATAAGCCATTGAATTTAAAACGCATATTTTGCATAAAAATAATGTAAATAACTTCTCTTCAAACAAAATGACATTATGATAGTTGCAGTTGTTATTTTTGTGAATGTGAGAGTGTGTGTGTGTATTGTGCATGTGTGTATCATTCTATGCACCACTGAGCTGTTTGAAAGAATGTGTGTGTGTGTGTGTGTGTGTGTGTGTGTGTGAGCGCATGCGTGCATATATGTGCACAGATGGTCTCCAGTGTATGCATGCTTTGTGTGTGTGTGTCTGTGCATCCATCTGTGTGCACATGCATGCATGTGTGTGTGTGTGTGTGTGTGTGCGTGCGTGTGTTTGTGTGTTTGAACCAGTGTTTCATGATTTCTCTTTAATGTGTAATTCTTTGTTCTTCCACAGCCATGGTTTTTCTGGCCAGAGCTCAGGATTATTTCTTCCAGCTTTTCAGGTAAGTCAGTGAGAAAGAGTTTCTGAACAAACTTCTTATAATTGTGTGGTAATTTTGAAGATTATAACCTTTTTTGTTCTGTAGTTATCTGTGCTTTTTTTGCTTTTTATTATTATAATTTTTTTTTTTTTTTTTTTTGTTTTTTTGTCCCTTGCATTGAAGGCTATATTCCTCAAATGTGAAACATCATCATCATCATTACCAGAGCTTTGCACAGTTCATAATAGCAATGTACAAGAAATATAGCATGAACACATTAAACAATTGCAGAGTACTACAGCAGCAGTTGATGTTGGTTTTTTAAATAGTGGGAGAAAAAAAATGGAAATTGATATTGATATATATATATATATACATATATATACATATATATATATATATATATATATATATATATATATATATATATATATATATATATCTTAAACAGATCTGGGAGCAAAATATGTCATTGTGATCTAATCTCAGCAGATTCTAAACTGAGAGTGACAAGAATCTTGACCAGTGAGAAGAAATCACTTTTACATTCCAGGAGGTTTGTGTGTGGTGTGTGTGTGTGTGTGTGTGTGTACCCTTGAATGTTTGGTATATTGAGCATTTTTTTTCATACACCTATCATTACAGAAAAAAAACAGATATCTTTTTTATGTTAGTGTAAAGTGTGTAGTGCTTGATAGTTGAGCTACAGAAATTTAAGTGTTTGATGTTGATAATAATCAGAAGAAGAAGAAGAGGGATGGTAAGAATTTATTTGTCAGGGGGGCAAAGGGGAGGTTACCTACTTCCGGGAGGTTATCGACTGTAGCTACTTTCATTTTCTCCGCATAGGCGGATAGTAGTTTGCACAGGACAGGAATGTCAGACCCCTGCCGGAGTCTGCACTAGTGGATCACGGTATGTTACTTAAACGTAATTTTAGATAGAAAATTTCCTTTTTAAAGAAAAAATGATTTACTCATTCTACCCCACAGCTACATGCCTCCTACAACTCCCCTGGACCAGCACTACATTAGACCACCGTAGTAAAAAAACAGGATGGTTCACTAAAATGGTGAAAATCAATGGAGAATTGTTGATTTAACTGGTCGAACAAAGCTTCGTTTTCATGCTTCCAGAATCCGTAAACAGTTCAGTTTAGAATGCCATCTGTACCAAGCAAGAATAAACAAAATAAGAGTAGTGTGTTGGTACGAGAATACATGTTCCTGGTTCACAGGTGGAGTAATTATGATACAAGTTAACTTGTACCTGGAGTGGAATGAGTAAAGGAGATGAGAAGAAATCACCCTGATAAGCCAACCATGGCTGACGGCTGTCACTCACACATGCTGAGAACTCTTTATTTATTTGTATTTGTGTGATTCGTATCTTATAAACTTTAACATTTCATGGCAGATAGAACATCTACTATTCCATGCTATTCTGTTCTATTCTCCATGAGACAGACAAGGTGGACAGTCAGCAGTTTATTTGTGTGATTCGTATCTTATGAACTTTAACATTTCATGGCAGATAGAACATCTACTATTCCATGCTATTCTGTTCTATTCTCCATGAGACAGACAAGGTGGACAGTCAGCAGTGCAGGTGAACGCTGTGATGCACCACTGTCATGTGACCATGCAGGCCATGAATCGACTGACCCAGCGACACCTGCCCAGGGATGCTCAACCCGTGCAACCGCTGTCGCAGGTGACGCTGGCACGCGTTATGCAGACGGACATTCTTGTTATGCTGGAGGGTAGGTTGGATATAGTTTTTTTTATTGTTGTGTGTGTGTGTGTGTGTGTACAGCTGCATGTGAGTGTGTGTGGGGAGTGTGTGTGTAGGGTGTGGTTAGGTGTAGGGGGGTGTGTGTCTGTAGGGTTGTGTGCATGTGGGTGTATGTGTGTCTGTGTGGGTTGGTGGGTGTTAGCATGTGTATGTGTGCACATGTGTATTGCATGTGTGTGTGTGTGTGTGTCGTGTGTGCCAGTGTGTGGGTATGTGTATGCATGTTGTTGTTTTTTATGTTAACGTTTTACACAAACCTAGGGTTAGCTCTGAAGTCCTGACCAGCGTGTTGGGTTTATGTGTAGGTCAGGCATCTGCTCCTTTTTTTCTTTTTTACTTCTTCAACAGCGGGTTTGGTGAAGCATGTATGGATCAGCCCGCACTCTGTGACACCTTTTTGAAACTGAAACTGCTTGTGTCTCGGCTTCCATGATACAGTAGAAGACACTGAGATATTGCAGGAGGAGAATAGTGTGTGTGTGTGTGTGTGTGTGTGTGTGTGTGTGTGTGTGAGTGGGTGGGTGTGTGGGTGTGTGTGAGTGGGTGGGTGTGTGTGAGTGGGTGCGTGGGTGGGTGCATACTTGTGATATGTCTCATTTTCATACTGTCTTAGCATACTCAGGTTCAGTTTATTTGTATTTCATCATATTGTTTTGGGGTTTTTTTTGTTTTTTTGTTTTTGTTTTTTCACACATGGGACAGTAAAGTTCTCTACCTGTGTACAGATGATAAACCAGTCTTGAGTCTTGATTAACAATTAAATGATGTGAGCTGCAACACAATAGTTGATATCTTGTTGTGGCAATGTCTCCACAGAACAGATGATGGTGGACTGCCGATGTTGCTGTGCCATCAACCTTGTGCTGCTGCTGCAGATGTTTGCACCTGAATTCTTGCCACAGGTAAGTCAGTCAGTCAGGTCAAGTGGCAGCACCATTCCCAGATGCTTACTTCCTTCAGTGCATCAGCAGCTGCCATAACGAGGCGGTAGTTAGCTTCTGGGAGAATGACAACTTCTTCTTCTTCTGCGTTCACTCGTATGCATACGAGTTGTCTTTTACGTGTATGACCGTTTTTACCCCGCCATGTAGGCAGCCATACTCCGTTTTCGGGGGTGTGCATGCTGGGTATGTTTTTGTTTCCATAACCCACCGAACGCTGACATGGATTACAGGATCTTTAACGTGCGTATTTGATCTTCTGCTTGCATATACACACGAAGGGGGTTCAGGCACTAGCAGGTCTGCACATATGTTGACCTGGGAGATCGTAAAAATCTCCACCCTTTACCCACCAGGCGCCGTCACGGTGATTCGAACCCGGGACCCTCAGATTGAAAGTCCAACGCTTTAACCATTCGGCTATTGCGCCCGTCTGGGAGAATGACAACTGGGGGGACGTGGGTTGGAGCCCATGGAGGGGTCAGACGTGAGATTCCTCAGACTGTAGTCTGAAATCAGACTAAAGATGTGACCCATAGCCAGTTTAATTACACATACTTAACCGTGACCCAACTAGTGCAGACTCCGGCAGGGGTCTGACATTCCTGTCCTGTGCAAACTACTATCCGCCTATGCGGAGAAAACGAAACTACGGCCGATAACCTCCCGGAAGTAGGTAACCTCCCCTTTGTCCCGCTGGCTAGCGCCCTCTTTTTCCGGCAGCCATTATGACTCCTGTTCCTGTGCTCTCCATACGGCTAAGTTTTTTTTCGTATTTTCTATCTGTCTGTCGATTCTCTGGCGTTCTTGTTTTTTGTCAAATTTTGTCTTGAACCATGTCACATAATTATATGGTTCGATTGGGAGAGTTCTTAATCATACATACATACATACATATATATAATTGTGGAGGTAAAGCGGACTGATGGCCTAGAGGTAACATGTCCGCCTAGGAAGCGAGAAAATCTGAGCGCGCTGGTTCGAATCATGGCTCAGCCGCCGATATTTTCTCCCCCTCCACTAGACCTTGAGTGGTGGTCTGGACGCTAGTCATTCAGATGAGACGATAAACCGACGTCCCATGTGCAGCATGCCACTTAGCGCATGTAAAAGAACCCACAGCAACAACAGGGTTGTTCATGGCAAAATTCTGTAGAAAAATCCACTTCGATAGGAAAAACAAATAAAACTGCACGCAGGAAAAAAAACAACCCAAAAATGGGTGGCGCTGTAGTGTAGCGACGCGCTCTCCCTGGGGAGAGCAGCCCGAATTTCACACAGAGAAATCTGTTCTGATAAAAAGAAATAAACACAAATACAAAGCAACAATTTCAGGCTAACAAAATCACAATCTCACCCATAATGGTGTCTGTGTTGTTGTTTTTGTGTGTGTTGTTGTTTTTTGCAATTTTTTTTTCCGAACCAGGACTGGCTCCAAGGCATAGTAGGTGGTATCCTGCGTTTGTTAAATCAGGACAGGCACAGTTGAACACCACTGGCATGACTAGGCAGCAGTGCATGGTCTTCTCTTGCGTGTGGACTTCTGGTGATCTGACATCGATAGTTCCCTTTGGACTGCTGGTGCTTAGACTGCAGCAGATGAACCTGGTGTGTTTGTGGAGAGGGTTGAGGTTGGGGGGAGGGCTAGGAGTGAGTGGCGTGTGTGTATATATATATATGTGTGCGTGTGTGTGTGTGTTATGTGTACTTGTGTGCATATGATAAACTGCAGGTACTGCCACCATTCATCACCAACCATTCCTGTCTTTTTACCTTCTCTCTGTGTCTCTCTCTCTGTCTCCCTTTCAGTCTCTGTGTGTCTCTCTGTCTCTCTCTCTCTGTGTCTCTCTGTCTCTGTCTCTCTCTCTCTCTCTCCCCCTCCCTCTTTGACTCTATTTCTGTCTCTCCCGCTCCCTCCCTCTCCTTCTCTGTCATCTCTCTCTCTCCCTCCTTCCCACCTTCCCTTTCTCCCTTTGCCTCTTTCCCTCTCCCTTCCATTTTCCCTTCCAGTATCATCGAGACATCAGCCATAATACTTTTTGTATGTTTAAAAAAACTGAATATATATAAATATAAATATATATATATATATATATATATATATATATATATATATATATATATATATATATCTGTGCTGTGTGATGGATATTAACAGTTCATCCACAAGTCCTTGGGTCTGGAACCGGTGACGCCAGACCTTCCTCCTGCTCCTTCCTGGTTGGCGGGAGTCCAGCTGTCCAGGATGACCTTGACCTCCTCCTCCTCCTCCTCTTCCTGTCTGTCCCCCATGACATCCCTGGCACTGATGTGGGGGATGGTTTCCATGCTGGATGTCAGCATCCTCACCACGGCACCCACCTCCGAAACTGTCAAAGATGCATGGGCTTTTGGGGATTCCCCCGGCACCGGGAAGAATGACAGTCCATCAAAGAATGTTGACTATGATGCGTCGTCAAAGAAAGACGATTGTAGAACGTCATCAAATGAAGCTGATAAAGGAGTGGTGAACGTTTCCCTTAATGTCGGCACTGCTGCTAGTAGCGATGCCCCTGAGACGCCTCAGAAAGATTCGAGCATCGGAGAAAAGGCAGCCGCCGCCGTGGCAGAGGAGGATGGTGGGGAAGGGGATCCGGAGCGAGCGGAGACGGTGACGAGGGTGGGGGAGAGGGGAGGTGGTGGTACTACTACTACTACTGCTGCTGCTACTAGGGGGTCCGGAGAAGGGGAAGGTGAGGCAGGGGGCACAGTGTGTGAGGCCCTGTTAGGGAGGCTGGTGGGTGTGGACGAGGCGTGTGGCAGCACCGTCAGCAGGGTGCAGTGCGTCAAGACCGTCACCCTGTGGACCTCCAGGATCATGTGAGTTATACACACACACACTCACACACACACACACACACACACACACACACATGCGTGCATGCACATATACACGCACACAAATATTCGCACGCATGTTCATCTACAAGAACACTCACACATTCTTTCACACACGTGCGCGCGCACACACACAAATATGTATGTATATGTATATATGTGCACGCGCATGTGTGTGTGTGTGTGTGTGTGCGTAGATAGACAGATAGATGTAGATATAGATATAAATCTTTTTTTTTTATTATATGTATACACACATACATACAAACACACATGCATACGCTCTCACACATACACACACACACACATATATACACATATGCGTTCATACATGCATACACACAGCGCACACACACACACACACACACAACCAAACATACACACGCTATCAAAGACACACACTAAAGGACTAGAGGGAAAAAAACCAATATCTATAAATTACAAATCATAGACCGTTACTATATGTAATGAACCTTAATGCCTGACCAGCACGTTGAGTTTAGTCGTAGGTCAAGTACCTGCTTCTTTCTTTTAAAAAAAAAAAAAAATTATGTAAGCAGACATGTAATATAATCAGAAAACAGAGCCATTTTGCGCCAGTTAGTATGGAGGACTTTCGCTTTTTCATGATTTTTGGCAGATGCAGCTTTTGGGATGAGTGCATCTAAGACATGTTCAAAATAACTTTTCTCCTTGAATTAAGGGGATCACCTTATGCACTCACTGTATCACCGTATAGTTTGGAACTTACGGCATATGGAACAGTCCTCATGCTTCACACCCCCTTGAGTTCAAGTCTGGCCTTAAAACCCACCCCTTCCCAAAATAGCCTCCCTTGCCTGCCCTTCCTAGTCTTTAGTTTCTACAGTTTTAGAGTTATGCATGCGTGTGAATGACTGGTGCGAAAGCGCTTTGATTTGTCTCTGCACAAGATCCAGCGCTATATAAATACCATAGTATTAGTAGTATTAGTAGTAAACTGAAACTGAACCATTATTATGTGTGACAGGAACTGTCTGAAAGAAGGAGCCGTGTCGCCCGCCGTGTGTCGCCGATTGCAAGGTGAAGGTCAGGCGGTGCAGCGTCTGTTCGGCTACGTGTGGACACACTGGCATGACCAGCTGGACGTGAGTGCTCACTGAAGCGTATCAGTTACATTGTTCATTCATTCTGTATTTTTTTGTGTTTTAATTTTTCTTTTGTTTTTTCCCTTGCATTGGAGGGTATATTTCTCATATTGAAACCAGAATTTTTCACAGTTCATACATATCACTATAGAAGAAATACAGAATTAACACACTAAACAATTGTGCAGTACTACAGCAACAATTGATTTGCAAGGGTATTTCTATTTCATAACTTATAAAGAAGATGAAAAATAATTTTTAAAAACAGCAGCAACAAACAAAAGCTGAAAAAAAACCAAAAAAAAACAGACAGACAACACAATGACAAAAATAACAAAAGGTTCATCGCACAGTAAACAATACTGAGGAAGTATCAAAGTGTAAGCTGTGTCGTATACTGAGAATGTATTAAACTCAAAGTGTAAGCTGTGTCGTATACTGAGAATGTATCAAACTCAAAGTGTAAGCTGTGTCGTATACTGAGAATGTATTAAACTCAAAGTGTAAGCTGTGTCGTATACTGAGAATGTATCAAACTCAAAGTGTAAGCTGTGTCGTATACTGAGAATGTATTAAACTCAAAGTGTAAGCTGTGTCGTATACTGAGAATGTATTAAACTCAAAGTGTAAGCTGTGTCGTATACTGAGAATGTATCAAACTCAAAGTGTAAGCTGTGTCATATACTGAGAATGTATCAGACTCAAAGTGTAAGCTGTGTCGCATACTGAGAATGTATCAAACTCAAAGTGTAAGCTGTGTCGTATACTGAGAATGTATTAAACTCAAAGTGTAAGCTGTGTCGTATACTGAGAATGTATCAAACTCAAAGTGTAAGCTGTGTAGTATCTCAGTGAACTGACAGCCCTTTCACTGACAAGCATGCTTGTCAGCAGCAGTCAAGGAGTTGATTTGTCTGGATGTGTATACCTATAATCGTATCAAAAATCTGCCTTCAGTTATAACAGAATGCCAATTGTGCAAGTCTTTTGTGGGTTTGGATGTTTTCTGTTTGTTTTGGGGGGTTTTTTGCTGCTTTTTTTTCTTCTTTTTTTTAATCTGTTTTTTTAGTCCTTTATTTATCTTATATTTTTAAAAAATCTAATATCTCTTTTTTGTATGTGTGTCAGGTGATTCGACAAAACTCAAGAATTATCTTTGACAACTGTCTCAAGCTACATGTGTTGGCATCCCAGTGTGGTAAGTTTTCTTGGCTTTCTCTCTCGCTGTGGAAGAAAAATAGAGCGGAAGGAAAATTGTATCTAATGTTACATCATAGTAACAGATTTAAAGAAAACAAAAAGTTTTAAAACGTAGTTGCAGGATTTGTTTGCAGAACTATTGGGTCATATTCAGACACAACTGACCGTCACACATTGTATTATTACTTACATAGTAACAGATTTAAAGAAAACAAAAAGTTTTAAAATGTAGTCGCGGGATTTGTTTGCAGAACTATTGGGTCATGTTCAGACACAACTGAAGTCACACATTGTGGTATTATTATTACTTACCATTATCATCACTGGTTTCCATGCGGAGGATGTGCCCTGGGACCCCTTCCTGCTGGGCAACGATTGGTCATAGTCAGACACAGCTGACCATCACACATTGTATTGTATTTGTATTTTTCTTTTTTGTCACAACAGATTTCTCTTTGTGAAATTCGGGCTCCTTTCCCCAGGGAGAGCGTGTTGCTACAATGAGAGCGCCACCCATTTTTTGGTACTTTTTCCTGTGTGCAGTTTTATTTGTTTTTCCTATCGAAGTGGATTTTTCTACAGAATTTTGCCAGGAACAACCCGTGGGTTCTTCTACATGCACTAAGTGAATGTTGTACTCGGGATCTCGGTTTATCATCTCATCCGAATGACTAGAGTCCAGACCACCACTCAAGGTGTAGTGGAGGGGGAGAAAATATCAGCGGCTGAGCCCTGATTCGAACCAGCGCGCTCAGATTCTCTCACTTCTTAGGCGGACGTGTTACCTCTGGGCCGTCGCTCCACTTCCATGTTATTACTTACCGTTACCATCACTGGTTTCCGTGCAGAGGACGTACCCATGGACCCCTTCCTGCTGGCCCTGCTGGGTGAGGTGCTGGCCATGGACTGGGGCAGTCCCTGCAAGCTGTCCGCCCTGTGCAGCCTGGCCGCCCTCCTGGGGCCCTCCCCCTTCCTCCTCCGCCACCCTCGCTTCCCCGCCACCCTCCTGGCACAGATGGTCGACCAGGCTGTGGCTTGTCATGTGGGTGGTCTGGTTTGTTTTTGTTGTTGACTTCATGTGTGTGTGTGTGTGTGTGTGAACAAAGCGAGTCTTGTGACTCTTCTGTTTTCCTTTTTGTTGTTGTTGATTTCATGTGTGTGTGTGTGTGTGTGTGTGTGTGAACAAAGCGAGTCTTGTGACTCTTCTGTGTTCCTTTTTGTTCTGGTTATTCTGCTTATTCCGGGGAGGTGGGGTGGGTATGTGTGTGTGTGTGTGTGTGTTAGTTAGTGTGAATGTGTTTGTGTGTGTGTGTGTTTGTATGTGTGTGTGTGTGTGTGTGTGTGTGTGTGTGTATATGTAACGTATGTGTGTATAAATATATATACATATGTATGTACGTACATGCTTAGGTATGTACATATGTACATAACGTATGTATGTATGTACATACATATGTATGTATGTATCAGTGTATGTATGTATGTATGTATCAGTGTATGTATGTATGTATGTTATGTATCAATGTATCTATGTATGTATGTTTAGGTGTATGCTCTTTAGGTGTTGCACTTCAGTGCACCTAGAAAAACAAAATGGGTATGTGCATGTAACACTGATGTAATGTGTTATGTAGAATATTATGTTTTGCAAAGTACCCAGAGCAGTTTTCGTTTCGAGAGTGCAATGTAAGTATCCATTAGTTGTAACAGTAGCAGTAGTTGTAGTAGTATTCCAACAAATTTCAGTAATTTTTTTTTTTTTTTTTTTTTTTTTTTTTTTAAATTGTCAGGCCAGTGAGCTGTATGAAGTGTTGATTGGTGGAGACAAGAAGAGGGGCGGAGCCAAAGGGGCGGCGAGTGACAGCGAGGCGGGCTGGCTGTGTGTGTGGATCGACCCCATCATCTCTCAGCTCTGCTCGTCCAACAAGAAGCTGAAGCAGCACATCATTGAGGTGACCACTTGGGTTTGATTGGTTTGGGGTTTTTTTTGTTTTTTTGTTTTTTTTGTTTTTTTTTAGATTATTATCATTGTAATGATGATGATGATTATGATTATTATGATGATGATGATTGTGATTATTATTATTATTACTTCTACTATTACTATTATTGTTGTTGTTGTCATCATTATATTATTATTATTATTAATATTATTATTATTATTATTATTATTGTTGTTGTTGTTGTTATACATCCCAGAAGAAGCTCAAGCACCATATCATTGAGGTAACCACTTGAATTTGATTATAAAAAAAAAATTTAATAGTTTTTGAATTATCATTAATATGATTGTTATTAATATTGTTTATATTATTACTATTAATATAATCATCATCATCATCATCATAATTATAATGATGATAATAACAATAATAATAATGATTTATTATTATCATGATTATGATACTGGTTATTATGATTATTATTATTATTATTGTTATTGTTATTATTATTATTATCATCATTATCATTATCATTATTATTATTATACATCCAACAAGAAGCTCAAAGAGCACATCATCGAGATGACCACTTGGGTTTGATTTTTTTAGCAAGGGGAAGATTGCTTTCTTTCTGTCTTTCTGTCTGTCTTTCTTTCTTTCTATCTGTGTTTAATTTCATGCTTTCAGTGCATCTGATCCAAAGTGGTTAAGAAACTGAAAGACAGTCTTTCTTTCTTTCTTTCTTTCTTTCTTTCTTTCTTTCTATCTATCTATGTTTAATTTCAAGCTTTCAGTGCATCTGATCCAAAGTGGTTAAGAAACTGAAAGACAATGTTTCTTTCTTTCTTTCTATCTATCTATGTTTATATTTCATGCTTTCAGTGCATCTAATCCAAAGTGGTTAAGAAAGACAATGTTTCTTTCTTTCTTTCTATCTATCTATGTTTATATTTCATGCTTTCAGTGCATCTAATCCAAAGTGGTTAAGAAAGACAATGTTTCTTTCTTTCTTTTGTTTTCATCTATCTATGATTTATTTCATGGTTTCAGTACATCTTGCGTGTGTGTGAGTGAGTGTGTGTGTGTGTGTGTGTGTGTGTGTGTATGTGTATGTAACGTATGTGTGTATAAATATATATACATATGTATGTACGTACATGCTTAGGTATGTACATATGTACATAACGTATGTATGTATGTACATACATATGTATGTATGTATCAGTGTATGTATGTGTATGTATGTATGTATGTATGTATGTATGTTTCAGTGTATGTGTGTATGTATGTTATGTATCAATGTATCTATGTATGTATCTTGCCCAAGGTGATAAAAAAATAATAATAAAAAAAAGATTAAGTGGCTTTCTTTCTTTCTTTCTTATCTACCAATGATTTATTTCATGGTTTCAGTACATCTTGCCCAAAGTGATGAAGAAAGACAAGGTTGTGTTGGAGTACATGCTGAGTAAACTGTCCTCTGCTGGGGAAACAGGTACCCCCCCCCAACCCCCACCTCCTTTGACATAACATATATGATCAGTGTGTGTGTGTGCGTGTGTGTGTGTGTGTGTGTGTGCATGTGCATGTGCATGTGCGTGTGCATGCATGTACACATTTTGTACCACTAATCTTTTAGTCACTCAATCAGTGATTTTGCACACTTGTTTGAGTATGCACATGTGTGTGGGTTCACCGAGCGTTGCCTTTTTTGTTGTTGTTGTTGTTGTTGTCTTTATTGTGATGATTTGCCTTCTTAGTATCTTGAACTTTACTGTATTTTGAGGTATTTACTTATTTGTTTGTTTTGTTTATTTCTTTTATTGTTAATGTTTCACAGAAACCTAGGGTAGACTCTCAAGGCCTGACCAGAGAGTTGTGGTAATGCTGAATAGTTGAACTGTGTCTGATATTTTGTGGTAGAGATTTCCCAGGTAGAACTTATTTCATTTGCCAGGCCTGTCAACTGCTCTGTTTTGAGCAGAATTTTGTTATGGTCAAGTGTGTTTTGATCTGCTGATTTTATCATATCAGAACTAAGAGTAAGTGATGGCGCCTGTGTCGATTTACAAATTTTAATGTCTCTTGGTCTTACATATGTATATCTTAGCCATTGTCTTATGAAACTGTGTTGACTTTGTTATGTCTCTTAGTCTTACATATGTATATCTTAGCCATTGTCTTATGAAACTGTGTTGACTTTGTTACATATTTTACAACACTTAGTCTTAAATTTGTATATTTTATTTTAAAGTGCGATGAGCCACATCTGAGCCAGGGGTACTGCGCTATATAAGCCTGCATTTTATCATTATTATTATCATATTTTGGCAGAATGAGTGTGTGTGTGTTTAGGTGTGGAGCCGCTTGGAGCTCTGGTGGTGTGTCTGAGGCGGGCACGGGCGTGGGGGCTGATGACAGAGGCACTCCACACGCAGGACGGCTCGGCGCCCGTCTGGTCCAAGATTCTCTCCGCTCTCAGCAGCTCTGAGGAGCAGGTAGGGGTCGGGGTGTACCTGGGGTGGTGGGGATTTGAGAAGGTGTGTGGGTGGGGGTGTACTGGGGTGGTGGGGATTTGAGAAGGTGTGGGTGGGGGCGTACTGAGTGGTGGGGATTTGAGGTGTGTGGGGGTGTGTACTTGGGGTGGTGGGGATTTGAGAAGGTGTTGGAGGGGTGTGTACTTGGGGTGGTGGGGATTTGAGAAGGTGTGGGAGGGGTGTGTACTTGGGGTGGTGGGGATTTGAGAAGGTGTGGGTGTACTGGGGTGGTGGGGATTTGAGGTGTGTGGGTGGGTGTGTACCTGGGGTGGTGGGGATTTGAGAAGGTGTTGGAGGGGTGTGTACCTGGGGTGGTGGGGATTTGAGAAGGTGTGGGTGGGGGTGTACTGGGGTGGTGGGGATTTGAGAAGGTGTAGGTGTGGGGGGGTGTACTTGGGGTGGTGGGGATTTGAGGTGTGGGTGGGTGGGGAGTCGGGGTGGGGTGGCATGGATTTGAGGAGGTATGGGTGGGGAGTAGGTTGGATGGGGGTATTGTGTGTGTAGATGTGTGATGGGTGTGGTGGGTGGGAATGTGGTGGGGTTTGGATGTGTGGAGGACAGTGAGTGTGTGGAATTTGGGTGCGGGTGTATGTGTTGTGTGTTTGTGTCTTGTGGATGTGGTGTGTATGGGGTGTGTTTCTATACATGTGTGAGTGTGTGTGTGTTGTAGTGTAGTGTTTCAGTTTCAAGGATGTGTCAAAACATGCAGACTGATCTATATATGCTACACCACATTTGCTTTAAAAAAAAAGAAAAAAAGATTGTATTGTATTACAATGACAAAAAGGTATTGTTTTTTTCTTACCCAAACGTATTCAGCTCTGATACAACCGTATGTGGGTTGGCTGGGCTGTACACAATGATAGTAATGATAACGGTGGTATCAAAATGCATTGTATTGCCTTGCCCTGTCTTGTACTGTACTGGGTAGGGTAGGGTTGGGTTGGGTCACGATGTGGGTGCACTGTCCTCTGCTGCGCTGTACTGCACTGTGCTGTTACTATACTGTGCCGTACTGCCCTTTGTTGCATTGCATTGTAGTGATTGTGCTGTATTCTGTCTTCCACACACACTCACACGCACACCCCCCTCCCACTCCCTCCTACACACACACACACTCATACGCACCACATTCATAAGACACACACTCACCCACATGCACACACCCACACACCACACACACCCACCCCACATCCACACGAATCCCACACACACACACCTGCACACATCCGCCTACACCTCCCCACCCCTCACCCCTACCCAGCCCTTACATTAGCCCATCACATTGTTGCATTGCATTGTAGTGATTGTACTGTATTCTGTCTTGGACACACAGATACATGCACATACACAGACACACAGATACCCACAGACAGACACGCAGACACACGCGTGTGTGCGAACACACGCTCACACACACAGTCATTGTCATTTTTTTGGCTCATCTGTGTGTGTGTGTATGTGTGTGTGTGTGTGAGTGTGTGTGTGTGTGTGGATGTGTATGTTGTCACATACATGCAAGTTATGGTGTCACACACATGCGCACACACACACACACACACACAAGCATTGTTGTAAACAACACAGGTGAGACACCCCCCTCCCCCCAGTTAGCCCCCCACCCCCTCCCCAACCCCCCCCCCCCCCCCAAAAAAAAAAATTAACCTGCACCATTTTTTTTCAGGTGCGCCTTGATGCCTACGCCTTGCTGTGCGAGAACAAGCGGACAGCAGAGACCATCAGCAGGGTGGAGTTCGAACATGTGCGTCATTTCCTGGCCCACAACCTGAACAACCAGACCCCTGCCTTCAGACAGGCCATGCTGGCCTTCAGCAAGAAGGTCTGCCGCTGGTGACCAGTGATAGGGTAGTAGTAACAATGATAATGATAATAGTGATGATAATAATGATGATGATGATGATGATGATGATGAGAAGCAGATGACAAGAATAATAAGACAAGAATAATGATGATGTTGATAACAATAATAACAATACTACTACTACTACTACTACTATTACTACTACTACCACTACTACCTCTACTAATCACAATAATAATCATCATCATCATAGTAATAGTGATAATAATTGTAGTTTTCACACCTCCCAGTTAGGGAGCTTGTGGTGCTTACAATATGATAATGATAATCATGATGATAAATGCAATAATGATAGTATGATAATGCAGATTGATGCTTATACCTACTCAGGTAGGTATATATACATATCAAGCTATTTTAGTGACAAATTGCTTGTGAAATACATTTTCTCATTTGTTTCAAAATTTGCATGTCATCACCATTGTCAGGTTAGGTGGGGTTTTTTTGTTTGGTTTTTTTTGGTTTTTTTGTTTGTTTGTTTGTTTGTTGTTTTTTGGCCACTTGGGAAACCAGAGCAAGTTCAACAGCAGAGTTTGATTGCTTATTAAAGGAAATACCTAGTTTGATTGCTTATTAAAGGAAATACACTGATAAGCAGTGTGTGTTTGTGTCTGTGTAAGATATGATCAGTCAGAGAAGTCAGGTCTGTATTGAGTAACTTGCTTACAGATTGAGAGTGACAGATGAGACAGCGGAGCAGTTAAAGCATTGGACTTTTAATCTGAGCGTCCTGAGTTTGTATCCCTGTTGTTGTGGCACCTGGTGGGGAGTGGTGGCCTAGAGGTAACGCGTCCGCCTAGGAAGCGAGAGAATCTGAGTGCACTGGTTTGAATCACAGCTCAGCTGCTGATATTTTCTCCCCCTCCACTAGACCTTGAGTGGTAGTCTGGACGCTAGTCATTCAGATGAGACGATAAACCGAGGTCCCATGTGCAGCATGCACTTAGCGCACGTAAAAGAACCCACAGCAACAAAAGGGTTGTCCCTGGCAAAATTCTGTAGAAAAATCCATTTGGATAAGAAAAGCAGGAAAAAATACAAAAAAAAAAAAAAGGGTGGAGCTGTAGTGTAGCGACGCGCTCTCCCAGGGGAGAGCAGCCTGAATTTCACACAGAGAAATCTGTTGTGATAAAAAGAAACACAAATACAAATAATGGTGGAGATTTTTCCTATTTTCCAAGTCAGCAGACCTGCTAGTGCGTGAACCTCCTTCTTTGTGCAGAAAATCAAATGCACACATCAAGGACCCTTTTACTCCATGCCAGCATTCAGTGGTTAATGTTAACAAGAACATACAGCTGAAATACAGACTCCACACACACACACTCACACACACACTCAAGATAGAATACAGTGCAATCACTACAGTGCAATGCAACAATGCGATGGGCGTATGTGGGGAGTGGGTGTAACATGAGAGTCACATGGCCCATGGACGCAGAAGAAGAAAAAGTGAAGAAGAAGTGAAACTACGGAAATTTTGTTCACTTTTACTTGCAGCTGTTCTTCAGGATTAATGAAAGTCAGCAAGCCATGCTCAGACAGAGGAAGAAAAAGCAGAACCTTCACGAAAGCACAGCGGCTCTTCAACATTACACAGTGAGTGTTAGCGTTTTGAAAGCAAGGGATTCTGCTTGGCATCAGATTTGCTTGCAGCAGTTCCACTACGTATAGAGTGAGGTTTTCTAAGGGAGAGAGAAAATGTGTGTGTGTGTGTGTGTGTTTGTGTAACTGAATGGTTTTAGAAATGCCTGGTATCAGGATTGCTCTTGAGGAGCTAATAAGTATGGAGTGAGATTTTCAGAGCATGTGGTTTCTCTGTATGTGTGTGTGTGTGTATGTGTGTGCGTGCATGCATGTGTGTGCATGTGTAATGTTTGTGTGGGGGTGTGAGTTTTTGAAGAGAGGGGAAAGTAATAGCAAACACATATATCTGTATTACATACCATCTGCTTGCTCGTTGACATATGCATATGCACACTTGCTTTGTCTGTGTGTTTGTGCATGCATGTGTATCCTTTTGTATGCATCTGTATGTTACAGGTATATGTGCATCTGTGTGTGCATTTGCATGTGCAGTGCATTAACCTATGTCTACAATAGAACTGATTCATTTGCCTTGAAACATTAAGGTTTATAAGACAACAAGGCACGCACATGAAAATATATAAATAGTTATCATCATGTATTGGTACAGCATTCAGTTCAGACACAGATTTTTGCAGTCTTGATAGTACATTGCTTTCAAGCATCAATTGACTTGGAACATTACCTGTGTTGTTAGATTCTTGTTTAACCTTTAAGCACTCAACGCTGGGCTTCAAGACTGACATAAGCTTACATTTGGGCAAACAGCAATGGGAATTCATTTGCACCTGAGCCTTCTGTGAAGGACTATGACTCTCAAACTAGGAGGCAAGATTACATGGCTCTTACTTAGTCTTAGTGGTGCAGCCTTGGGGGCTAGTATGCCTTTGGGAACCATCCCAACACTGACTGTCCTAAAACCCTCTTCACTGTGAGAGTGGGGATGTAACCTGGGCAAGACACTCTCCTCTATAATCAATCTCTAGCCCAGATAGTTGGGACAGCAGTTGCCTCCTCTGCTATAGTGATGTTCACAGTCAGATGCAACTGATTATCATACGTATTGTATTGTATTGTATTGTATTGTATCATATTATATTGTATTGCTTTTTGATCACAGCAGATTTCTCTGAGTGAAATTCAGGCTGCTCTTCTCAGGAAGTGAGCGTCACAACAGTGTAGCACCACCAGGTAGTCAGGGTCAGCAGTTGCCACTCTGCTATCCTGATGGTCCTAGTCAGACTCGACTGACTGTCGTCGTACATGTATATCCAGAGATGCCAACTGTTACGATTTCACCGTATTTTGTTACACTTGATTGCAGTTTGTTTCGACATTACGCCAACATCAAAATTGTTGTGACGAGTTCATTTTCAATTACATGGCGTGGTCACATGCTTTCCTGTCGTAACATTACCCAGATGCTGAGGCCAGGCCAGTCACTACTACTCCTGGTCTCACGTGATGATGCTCAGCTAACTGCATGCGTGTTTACATTGAAACAGCATTGAGTGGACCCATCAGCTTAATCGTTTGCCCGAACAAAAGAGTATGTGGCTGAATCAAGTTGCGTCTCGGTCAAACAGCAACTGTGCTCGGTGAATTAAGCTATGGAGTGCAAGGAAGGAACAAGTTTTTGTATGCCTTGTAGATAAAATGCATGTTTGCTGATGTGGCTCTTAATCCAAGTATTCCTTCCAAATTCAAAATGTTCCTACCAAATTTCCTGATTGTTCCTACAAACACTTGACATGGGGTGGCATCTCTGTATATCCTTTAAGAAATGTCTGTCTGCAGAGCTTCCTGTCGTGGCTGGAGGGGTTCCTGTTCTCTCAGCTGTACCCGTCGGCAGCGTTCGCTCGTCGCACCACCAGTCTGGCCCTCCTCACCCTCCTCACGCAGCAGGTGCAGGGAGGTGAGCCGTCTCTGTGTTTTGTTGATGTCTGTGTGTTTGTGTGGACGCACCTGTTTGCTCGCTTTGTGCAATTTTGTTTGTTTTAATGTTGGGCATCACTGTTTTTGTTTGCATGATGTGTTAATTACAATACAATACAATACAATACAATACAATACAATACATCTTAACCCTTTCGCTGCCAGGAAAATAAGATTTAAGTGAAATCTATTTGCCAGGGTTTTTTCACAAAAAACGGGTATAAATTTTCAAAAAATTCTGTGCTCTTTGTTATTGGAGAAAGACCCATAAAAGTATATATTTTCTGAAAGGTAAATGAATAAAGAATACAAAACACATGCTGTTTTCCCATTTTATATATTTTTAGTGACATGCTGTTGTTTTGAAATCAGTGTTTTGTTTTTTGTAACATTTTCAACTTGTTCATTACAAACATTAGTCAGGTAATTTGCACAAAAACATCATATTTTCTGGACAAATGAATATCTGCAAACACAAAATCATACTAGAACAACCACAATATATATATATATATATATATATATATATATATATTTTAAGAGATAGATACACAATACATTGTGACTTCTCCAAGTGATAAGATGGATGTGAGGCCACGCCCCCTCAGTCTGCACCCCCTACCTCCTCACCCCTCTCACACGGTCACTTGATTCAGTTCTCATCAGACCGCGTTGGCTGCGTGCCAAGAATATCGCTCTGCTGCTAATTCGGTCATCTGTCGTCTGCTAACATCTGTACAGCCGGCATCACTCACTGACAGTCGCATCTTGGCCACTCTCTTGATTACTCCCTTTATTTTCTGTCAGATCGTCCTATAAATGTTCATCACTATCTTCTCCTTCGAATTTACGCTTCAATTCCTTCTGAGCATCAGCTAAAGAAAGAAATCTTGGTTGATTTAGTTCGTCACGATCGCATGTCTTGAGCACGGTGTCAGTCCGACATTTTGTTGAGCGAGTGAGGAGAGAAGTCAGGCAAACACTTGGACAGTGACCCAACCAAAACGTTCAAATAAAGGACTGCTTCATGACGTAGATGGGGTTTCTAGCTATGAATAGAATCTAGAGAGATTCCCCAGGCTAAAGCTACCACTATTTTTGCCAAGGAAGTGAATGCAAACCAGGGAAAAGTCAGAATATTTCGATGACGAGTTATCTCATCATGCAGGCAGCGAAGCATACATGCTTGCCATGACGAGTTATCTCATCATGCAGGCAGCCTAGGGGTTAATTCATCCATTTGGAAATTGAATTGTGTATCCACAGGCTCGTCACTCACGCCACACAATATCTCAGCCCACAGCCAGGTCCAACACACTCACAACATGAGATTATGAGATTGTAATGAGATTATGAGATATATACCTAATTAGAGATATACAGGTATTGTGTACAGGTGACTTATTGATCATGGGTATTGTCCACAGATGACATTACTTATCAGAGATGTACAGGAATTGTGTACAAATGATGCATTAATTATGAGATACTTAGGCATTGTGTACAGGTGATGGATTGATTAGAGATATATGGGTATTGTCCACAGAAGATGCATTGGTTAGAGATAAATGTTATTTCATCATATATCACATCTCACTGAAATATATATTTATCCTACAATGTTTTAATTTGACACCTTCATAACGATATGCAATATGGGTGACATGTTGTTGTTGCCAGTGTGTACTGATGTGTGTGTATACTGTATGTGTGAGGGAGGGATGGAGAAGGGTGAGGGGGGGGGGGGGGGGCAGCTAGGTGGGGTGACTGGATGTGTATATGTATGTGTGAGTGGGTGAGTTCTTGTTTTGCAGGAAATAAACGCTCACTTTTTTTCTTTTTTTTTGGCCTTTTTTTTTTTTTAATAGATATTTCAGTATGAACAACATGTGGTTTTACAACCTGGTCAACATTGATTTTATTATCAAAGTTATTGTGATGCATTTTTTTTTAGTGAATAGTCATGTTCTGGAAAGTGATTGCGCTTTATCTTTCTAATGTTTCATGTACCCATTCCAAAAGACACATTTCTGAGAGTTTACAGACAATAAATTGCATCTTGTGTTACCTTACCTTACCTCCCCTTACCTTACCTTACCTCACCTCACCTCACCTTATCTTACCTTACCTTACCTTACCTTACCTTACCTCACCTCACCTCACCTTACCTTACCTTACCTTACCTCACCTCACCTTACCTTACCTCACCTCACCTCACCTTATCTTACCTTACCTTACCTCACCTTACCTTACCTTACCTTACCTTACCTTACCTTACCTCACCTCACCTTACCTTACTTTACCTTACCTTACCTTATATATGTGTAATGTTTACAGATGATGACCCTGCTGGCTACCGACCACTGAGAGACGTGACGGTGAATCACGTGCACACTCTGCTGGAGTGTCTGACGGACACGTTTGAGGAGAACAAGGAAGAGGCATTCAAACTGCTGTTGGTGTGCACCGCCCAGCACCCACGTCTCCTGGTGAGAGAGAAAGATAACAGATGTGGGTTTTTTTGGGGGGGTTGTCGGGGGGGTAGTGGGGCAGGGAGGGGCAGGGGGGGGGAGGGGAGTTGATGCTGCCCCACCATCTGCACCATTTCAGTGGCATTACTGCCGCACCCCCTTCATTCCGAGACCCCCCACCCCACCTCCCGCCTCCCATGCACAAAAAAGCCACACCTGTTTTCATCTGTCATTTGTCCCAGTGTCAGCAGTCCACAGGGAACACACTATCGACATGAGGTCACAAGGACAGAATGAGCGACATTCTAAGACAGGGAATGGAAGGTTTGGGGTAGACGACTCTCCTCCTCCTCCTCCATCACCTCCTCCTCCTCCATCTCCTCAAAGAGTCGTTGTGGCACTGCACAAAAGAACCGTTCATCAGGAACAGATGGAAGGTTCTTCTTCTTCTTCTTCTTCTTCTTCTTCTTCTTATCATCATTATTATTGGTATAGATGTTGATGATGAGGAGGATAAGGATGTTGTTGTAGTTGTTGTAGTTGTTGTTGTTGTTGTTGTAGTTGTAGTTGTTGTTATAGTTGTTGTAGTTGTTGTTGTTGTTGCTCATTCAGAAACAGACAGAGGATCCTTCCTCTTCATCTTCTCCCTATTCTTTTTCTTCTTCTTCTTCTTCTTCTTCTTCTATTCATTATTAGCAGTGTCATATCATCATCATCACTATCTTCCCCCCCCCCCCCTTGGAGTGAAGGTTATATTTGTCAAGAAAACATGTGTAATCAGATTCTACATTAAGGTGATCAACATGGCAAAAATGCATTATCAAGATCTCAAAGATACACCATCAGTTTCCATCAAAAACCATGAAGCACTACACAATAGAATCTACTTCAAGGAGTATATGTAATGCTGACAATCACTTCACAGAGGCTGTATTATTCATGTGTTGCAAGGGATTTTTAAATTTTGCATACCCCCTTCCCAAACACACACTCGCACACACACACACACACACACACACAAAGAGCCAGATATACACACACACACACACACACACACACATATATCAATACTCATAAACAGTTTATGCTAACAAACACTTTGAGAGAATTATCAATATCATTATCTTCTTCTTCTTCTTCGTTCATGGGCTGCAACTCCCACATTCACTTGTATGTACAGGGGTGGGCTTTTACGTGTATGACTGTTTTTGCCCCGCCATGTAGGCAGCCACATTCCGTTTTCGGGGGTACAATAAAATTATTATCATAAACATCCACAAACCAGACGGAGGAGACGTGTGGGGAGCTGTACGGGGCGGCCATGCGCCTGGCGGTCAGCACACGGCCCCAGGACTGCGGCACCGCGGCCTACGTCTTCCGCCTGCTGCTACGTCAGCCCTGCGTGGGCAGGGTCCTAGCGTCGCAGGGTCGTCACCTCTCTGCTGACAACCACCCCGGCCACCACTGTGGGCAAGGAGGGCGAGGACAAGGGGGGCCCAGCGGTCCTCCAGGGAAAGAAGAGGAGTTGGGGAGGGCGTGCCGAGTGGCACAGGGTGAAGGAGGTAGGTGACTGTGCAGTGGGGTGGCCTGGTTGGTAATATTAGCGCCTGACTTATGAAACGGGTGTCCACAGGGTTATATATATATATGTGTGTGTGTGTATATATATATATATATCTATATATATATATATATATATGGACCAGGGGTGGGTTCCATTAGCGAGTTTAGCAGGGTTAAGTTTGCTTATTGTGAAGAGCACCCCCAAAAATGGAGTATGGCTGACAACTTGGTGAGGTAATAATGGTCATACAGGTAAAAAAAAAAAAAAAGCCCACTCGTGTACATACGAGTGAAAGTGGGAGTTGCAGCCCACAAACGAAGAAGTTAAGAATGTTCCTAAATTCCATATACTTAGGAACATTCATAACTCTAAGCAAACTTAGCGCTGCAAAGATCTACTCTTGCAACTCAGCCCAGGATTTCTACTCCATTCTTCCCCCCTCCACTACATACCACGACTGGTGGTCTGGGTGCTAGTCTTTCTGATGAGCGAATGAATCGAGGTTCTGTGTGCAGCATGCACACACACACATGCTGCATGCATGCACACACACGCGCGCACACACACACACACACACACACACACACACACACACCTGCCTATGCACGCACGCATGCACACACACACATGCGTACACACACACACAAGTACACATGCACACACACATGCATACTTGGACATGAACACTCACTAAGACAAGCAAAAACATGCATTGCTTTGTGAAAGCTTAAGATCGGGTTAAATTTTGTTTTGTTTATGACAGTTGTCGGCTCTTTGAAATTTGATGTATGTCTGAATGGACAAAAAAATGTCCCCTGTAAGTCTTTACTGTACTGTACTGTACTGTACTGTACTGTGTTGTATTGTAATTTATTGTATTATATTTGGATCAGTCCATATGCTTTGACACCTCCTGGAAAACTGAAGCTGAACTGTATCGTACAGTTTTTTTTCCCCATTGTAAACAGTAACACCAGCAGCATCAGACTCCAAAGACGCCTCACAAACTGCGCCGACGGACTCACAGCTGGTGAAGCTGATGGCAAAGATGAAGACGAGGAACGACGACAACAACAAAGACGACATCGCGAACGATGACAATGCCTCTGCCACCCTGCACAACGATGACAGTGACGACGACGACGATGTCTCTGCCACCCTGTCGTTGCTGCGGGCACTGCTGTCGCTGCTGGTGGAGCAGGTGGCGGTGGCAGAGACCAGCCTCATCGTGGCCGCCGCCAACCGCCCCATGTACCCCACCCTGCACTGCATCCGTTACATCCTGGACAGGGTTCACTTCCCGTGAGTTGTTGTTGTTGTCTCATGTACGTTTGTGTGTATTTGATTGTGCTTTCATATCTGTGAAACTGCATGTTTGTTGCATATCTGTTATGCATGTGTGTGGGGGTGTGTGTGTGTATGTTTGAATGTGTGTCTGCATGTTTTACATTTATTTGCTTATTTATCATTGGATTTTTTTGTTTTTTGTTGTTGTTGTTGTTTGTTTTTTGTTTTCTTTTTTTTAGTGTGTGTGTGTGTGTGTGTGTGTGTGTGTGCACTTAGAGTTGACTTCATCAAGATTTTGTGCCTTATAAATATTATTATTAGTAGTAGTAGTATTTTTATGTATTTATTATTTTTTATTTATTTATTTTATTTGTTTATTTATTTATCTTTTTAATTTTTTTTTTCTCGAGGCCTAAGCGCGTTGGGTTATGCTACTGGTCAGGCATCTGCTTGGCAGATGTGGTGTAGCATATATGGATTTGACCAAACGCAGTGACGCTTCCTTCAGCTACTGATACTGATACTGTTGTCGTCATTATTGTTGTTCTTTGTACTTTTTTGTTTTTTGCTGTTATTTTTTTCAAGTCAAAGAAGCCATAGGTATGTACAGAGATGCCAGCTGTTAGGATTTTGCCATATTTTGTTACGCTCGATTGCAGTTTGTTCCGAAGTTAGGCCGACATCAAAATTGTTCTGACAAGTTAATTTTCGACTACATAGCATGGTCACCTGCTTTCCTGTCGTAACGTTACCCAGACATTCTAAACCTATCCATCACGAGGCCAGGGCAGTCACTACTTACCTTGGTCTCACGTGATGATGCTCAGCTAAATGCGTGTGTGTTTACATTGAAACTGCATTGAGTGGACCAGTCAGTCACCTTAATCATCGCAGTTACACTGTGTTGCAGGTAGGTCCAAGCGTTTGTATGCGTTGCAGATAAAATGTACTTTAATTACACATACTTAACCGTGACCCACTAGTGCAGACTCCGGCAGGGGTCTGATTCCTGTCCTGTGCAAACTACTACCTGCCTATGCAGAGAAAACGAAAGTAGCTACGGCCGATAACCTCCCGAAGTAGGTTACCTCCCCTGTGCATCCCTGACTAGTGCCCACTTTTTCCGGCAGCCATCAGATCCTGTGCTCTTCATACGGCTAAGTTTTTTTTTCGTATTTCTGCTTGTCTATTGATTCTTTGACACTCATGTTTTGTATCTGATGAAGACTTGTATCAGTTTGCTGATGTGGCTCGGAGTTGAGTTTTCCTACCAAATTCAAAATGTTCCCCAAAAATTTCCTGATTGTTCCTCCAAACACCTGACAGGGGTTGGCATCTCTGTATATATTTTTTTTCATGGAATGAGGTGTTATAGCAGGGTACTAAACATCAGACACACTTATCACATCACCAGTGAACAAGTGAACCAAACCACCAAGCAGCCCATTCATTTTGGACCTTACGAAGATCTGTTGATGTCAGTCAAGAAAAGAAAGCTACTGCTGCTGTGGCCATGTAACGACATCCAGCGGCCTTGCTAACAATTGGGAGGAAGGTGGCAGAATGGCTAAGACGCTCATCTGCCATTACAGAGAGTCTGAGTTTGAATCCCACTCTCACCTTTTCTCCCACTTTTGACTGGAAAATCAAACTGAGCATCAAGTCATTCAGATGAGACGATAAACGTGGAGTGATGGTCTAGAGGTAACGTGTCCGCCTAGGAAGCGAGAGAATCTGAGCGCACTGGTTCGAATCACGGCTCAGCTGCCGATATTTTCTCCCCCTCCACTAGACCTTGAGTGGTGGTCTGGACGCTAGTCATTTGGATGAGACGATAAACCGAGGTCGTATGTGCAGCATTCACTTAGCGCACGTAAAAGAACCCATGGCAACAAAAGGGTTGTTCCTGGCAAAATTCTGTGGAAAAATCCACTTTGATAGGAAAAACAAATAAAACTGCACGCAGGAAAAAAAAAAATAATAAAAGGGTGGTGCTGTAGTGTAGCAACGCGCTCTCCCTGGTGAGAGCAGCCCGAATTTCACACAGAGAAATCTGTTGTGATAAAAAGAAATGCAAATGCAAACCCAGGCCCTGTGTGCAGCACGGGCTTGGTGCACTGAAAAAGAACTTATGGCAACGAGAGTGTTGTCCTCTGGCAAAATTCTGTGGAAGAAATCCACTCTGATAGGTACACAAATATATATATGCATGCACTCAAGGCCTGACAAAGCACATTGGGTTACGCTGCTGGTCAGGCATCCGCTTAGCAGATGTGGCGTAGCACATGTGAATTTCTCCGAACGCAGTGACGCCTCCTGGAGTACCTGGACTGAAATGAACCGATGAAACGGATGTTGCAGGTCCCTGAAGGAGGGGGAGATAACACTGTGGGCCCAGTTTGTGGAGCGCCTGCTGCACGTCTGCCTTCAGGTGGCTACAGTCGTCTCCCCTGTCGTGCAGAACTCCTCCCCGGAGGGCAACGTCCCCGAAGAAGCTGTTTTGGGTAGGGAGCGTAAAACATACTACTCAGACACATAATTCTTCTTCTTCTACTTCTTCTTCTTCTTCTCTTTGGGTAGGGAGCGTAAAACATACTACTCAGACACATAATAATTCTTCTACTTCTTCTTCTTCTGCTTCTCTTTGGGTAGGGAGCGTAAAACATACTACTCAGACACATAATTCTTCTTCTTCAACTTCTTCTTTTTCTTCTCTTTGGGTAGGGAGCGTAAAACATACTACTCAGACACATAATAATTCTTCTACTTCTTCTTCTTCTGCTTCTCTTTGGGTAGGGAGCGTAAAACATACTACTAAGACACATAATTCTTCTTCTTCAACTTCTTCTTCTTCTTCTCTTTGGGTAGGGAGCGTAAAACATACTACTCAAACACATAATAATTCTTCTTCTTCTTCTTCTTCTGCTTCTCTTTGGGTAGGGAGCGTAAAACATACTACTCAGACACATAATAATTCTTCGTCTTCTTCTTCTTCTGCTTCTCTTTGGGTAGGGAGCGTAAAACATACTACTCAGACACATAATAATTCTTCTTCTTCTTCTTCTTCTTCTTCTCTTTGGGTAGGGAGCATAAAACATACTACTCAGACACATAATTCTTCTTCGTCTTCTTCTTCTTCTTTTCTTTGGGTAGGGAGCGTAAAACATACTACTCAGACACATAATTCTCCTACTTCTTCTTCTTCTTCTTCTTGTTTTCCTTCTTCTTCTTCTTATTATTATTATCATTGTTGTTATTATCATTATCATTATTATTATTATTATTATAATTGTTACACACACACACACTCGCACACACACACACACACACACACACACAAAGCAAAATATACCAGGAATACTGTATGCCTATGTGGACAGAAAATTACAAATTCGCATATTCTTTTCTTGTGTTGAGTTTAAAGAGTTCATTGTTGTACTTTCCAAAAACTCAGTTACAAAAATATCTAACTCTTTATCGTTAACTTACAATTTTTTTGTTCGTTTATCTAGATGTCTGATTGCTAATTACCTGTAGGTATTCTTACATTTGACAATAACCTGTTTTTACCAGTTACTTGATTTTATGGTTCTTTTTCTCGTTTGTCATATGGACGGTTTAATGGTCAATTAATTAAATTCTTTGTTTGTTTCCATCCCCCATATTTTCCTTCTCCGTTCTAAATTTATATTTCTTCTCACATTTGTAATTGTATACAGTTCAGATACGTTCCCATGCACTTAAACACTGCACAAACTATCCCCCCCCCCCCCCCACCCCCCAGCCCTCCACACCCCCACCCCCCATCCCATCTAAAATCACTTTCGTGAACAGACATTAAATTGATACCAATCAAAACACACACACACACCACTTACCACCCTACTCATCCTCCCGCTCCTCCTTACACCCCAATCCTCATCCTTCACTAAACACCTCCCCCCACCTCCCCTCCCATCTCATCTCACACATCCCCCAATCACGACCGGGCCTGGGCCTGACGGTGGAGGTGGAAGAGAGAGGGCACACACACACACACACACACACACACACACACACACACACACTCCTCCCTACCCCCCCACCCCACATTCAACACACCCCCATCTCATCTCACACCCACTCCCCACCCCCACCTCTCCCTCCCCTCCACAAGACCAGGACTGAAGTTTGACCTGGGTCTGATGGTGAAGATGTAGGAAAGCCTGGCAGACAGACAGACACGCACGCACGGATGCATGCACGCACGCATGCACCCTTCCACCCCTCCCTACCCCCGACACACACCGTCACCCTTCGTTAAACACCCAGTATGATCTCATTCCTCCTTCAGGACCGGGCCTGAAGTTTGACCTGGGTCTGATGGCGAAGATGTAGGAAAAGCCTGGCAGACAGACAGACACGCATGCATGCATGCATGCACGCACGCACCTTTCCACCCCTCCCTACCCCCGACACACACCCTCACCCTTCACTAAACACCCAGTATGATCTCATTCCTCCTTCAGGACCGGGCCTGAAGTTTGACCTGGGCCTGATGGCGGAGGTGGAGGAGAGCCGGCAAACAGTGGCCCTGATGCCGGAGTACCTGGTGGTGTGCTGTTGGCGCAGCATCAAGGAGGTCTCCCTACTGCTGGGCCTGCTCTGCCGCCATGCCCCCCTCGCACCCCACCCCCACCACCCGGGGGGTGGTCAGGGGGTCTTGTCTTTCCAGCAGGTGAGTTGTGTGTATGGATGTGTTTGTGGGGATAGGATGTGTTGGGGTGTGAGGGTGCGCAGTTTGCATACATGTGTGTGTGTAATTGTTTTGTTTGTGTGTGTGTGTGTGTGTTTGTTTGTGTATGTGTGATATGTCTGTGTATGTTTGTGCGTGTATGCATGGGGGGCGCGGGGGAGGTGGAGGGGTGTGGGTGGGGATTTTAGGGGGGTCTGTGTCACCCAACTAGGGGTCAGCCATTCTTGTCTTTTCAAACATCTGAGTTGTGGGTATTGGAGCAGTGTATATGCGTGTGTGTGTGTGTGGTGTTTGTGTATGTGTTTGTGTGTTGTGTGTGTGTGTGTGTGTGTGTGTGTGTGTGTGACTGATTGTAGTGTGGTGGCTGTGTGGCAGATGGAGGAGGTGGGGGCCTACTTCAAGCAGCAGTTACTGGAGTCCCTGCACCGCGGGGCCTTTGAGCTGGCCTACGCCGGCTTCGTCATGATGTGTCAGAGACTGTGGGAGTGAGTTGGGTTTTGTGGGGTTTTTTCGCCATCTTTCTTTCCATGTCTGTTTCAGTCTCTCAAGGAGGCACCACTGCATTCGGACAAATCCATATACGCTACACCACTTCTGCTAAGCAGATGCCTGACCAGCAGCATAACCCAAGGCGCTTAGTCAGGCCTTTAGTGCATGCGTATATGTTTGGGTGGATTTCTTCCACAGAATTTTTGCCAGAAGAGGACAACACTCTCATTGCCATGGGTTCTTTTTCAGAGCGCCAAGTGCGTGCTGCACATGGTACCTAGGTTTATTGTCTCATCCAAATGACTAGACGCTCAGATTGATTTTCCAGTCAAACTTGGGAGAAAGGGCGAGAGCGGACTCTGTATGGATTCTGCATTGGAAGACGAGCGTCTTAATCTTCCTGCTACCCTTCCATGTCTGTCTGACAGAATTGGAAGTGTATGGTATATGTGTGTATGTGTGCGTGTGTATGTGTGTGTGTTGTGTGTGTGCTATTAAGACAAAGTAAAGTCATCAAAAGTCATCAAAGTAAAGTCATGTTGTGTGGAACTTTTTTTTTTTATGCAAAAGAATATTAACATTCACTTTCCATTTGATGCACACATTGTGATAAATCAGGGTTGTGTTACTGATTGTATTGTTTTCTGAAATCTTGGGCATGTGCACAATAGGAGGGATACGTGGTTCTTGGGTGGGTATGTTGTGTGTGTGTGTGTGTTTGTTCTTTAGTTTAACGTCTTTTCACTGTAAGTGACATTAGACGAGGGAAGGAAAAAAATCGAGTGGGAGGAGGGGGAGGTGGGGGGGGGGGGGGGGAATTACTGTGTATGCATACGAGTAAGTGAAAGTGTGTGTGTGTGTGTGTGTGTCTGTATATAAGCATGTATGTTTGTGTATGTTGGAGATTATTAACCACAAATTAGACATCATTGACATTTTCACTTTTAGTTATGATTATTAATGATGCATGAATTGAATAGCAGACCATAGTACAAAGAACATGACGAGTTTGAATAAAACAGAATTATGGATGATCAAAAAAGAAAGGTCCTGAGAGGAAGAACCCTACAACTTTAGCATGCTCTCTTTGTTGTTAGCTAAACCGATCTCAGCCATGCAAATCAATTCTTGATGATTTCCTGTTTAAACAGTTTTTGCTATGAATCAAAATATCCTAAATTAATTTCATTCATTTTTCACTTTACTAACGTATTTCTTGTTTGCCTCATCACCCAAGGAGTCCATGGAGGGAGCTGCAGACGTTGCCACGGCGATGGCTGGAAGAGGTGATGTCGGCTATCATGTCCACCACGGCGGAGTCGTCCGCTCTGTGCGCCACGCGGCGAAGCGCCGGTGTCCCTTTCTTCATTCAGGTGATTGATCCTTTGGGAAACTGGCAGAATGGTTGAGACAGTTATCTGTCATTTCAGTGTCTGAGAGGGTCTGGATTCTTCTTTTTTTTGACTCACTTGTGTAAACAAAGTGAGTCTATGTTTTAACCCGGTGTTCGGTTGTCTGTGTGTGTGTGTGTGTGTGTGTCCGTGTGTCTGTGTGTCTTTGTGTCCGTGGTAAACTTTAACATTGACATTTTCTCTGCAAATACTTTGTCATTTGACACCAAATTTGGCATAAAAATAGGAAAAATTCAGTTCTTTCCAGTCATCTTGTTTAAAACAATATTGCACCTCTGGGATGGGCACAAAAAATTTTTAAAAAAGAAGCTTAATTATATGCAAACTGAATTTACTGTTATATTTATATTTTTTGTATTCTCTAAACTTGGCACTCTGACCTCTTATTCTGACACAACAGCAAGAGGAGTCATTATTATCATTTTTTGTTCAAACAGGAACTTCTTTTGCTAAGCATGGAATTTTTATTTATTTTGCAAACGTTTTGGTGCAGATAGTAAAAAAGGGAAATTACTCTGTAATTAATTCTAGGGGACTTAATTTATGACAAGTGAGTTTTGAAGGCCTTGCCTCTCTTGTTTCTTCTTCCTTCTTCTTTGTTCATTGGCTGCAACTCCCACGTTCATTTGTATGTACACGAGTGGGCTTTAGTATGACCGTTTTTACCCTGCCATGTGGGCAGCTATACTCCGTTTTCGAGGGGGTGGGGATGGGCGGGTCTGGATTCAAATCTCGGTCTCTCCGTTTCTCCCGAGTTTGACTTGAAAAATGAAACTGAGCCTCCAAACGAAACAATTCTTCTTCTTCAGCGTTCCCAGAACGAGACCAAAAAAAAAAAAAAAAAAAAAAGCAGAGATCCCCGTGTGCTGCATGCACTTGGCACACTGAAAAAGAACCCATGGCAACATAGTGTTATCCTCTCACAAAATTCTGTAGAAGAAATCCACTGTGATAGGTGCACAAGTATATGATTATGCATGCGCTCAAGGCCTGACTAGCACATTGTGTTGTGCCGCTGGTCAGGCATCTGTCTAGCAGATGTGGTGATGTGCTTATGGATTTGTCCAAATCCAATGATTCCTCCTTGAGAGAAACTGAAACTGGAACTATATAGTATTTCTCATAGAGGTGTGGCCTTGTGGTAACGCTTCCGCCTAGAGAGCAAGAGAATCTGAGCACAGGAGATCAGATCCTACACTCACCAGCATTTTCTCCCCTCCACTAGACCTTGAGTGGGTGGTCTGTGCGCTACTTGTTTGGAAGACATGATAAACCGAGGTCCTGTTTGTAGATTAGCATTTAGCTGCAACAAAAATTGTTGTCCCTGGCAACATTCTGTAGAAATATCCACTCTGATAGGAAAATAAATAAATGCAGGCAAAAAAAGAAAAAAAGAGAAAAAAAGACAATGTCGCTGCACTGTAGTGACACACTGTCACTGGAGGGAGCAGCCCAAATTTCGCACAGAGAAATCTGTTGTGACAAACAGTAATACAATACAATTCAGTGCATTCCATTCCATTACATTACATTATATTTCAGAAGCCCATTGAACAACACAGGGACATATGGTGTAATAATAATGATATTTTATTTTTATTATTGAGTGCTGTAATTCAAGCTCAAAGCACTTTACAGAGCCAGTACTTAGAATTCATCAAATAAACACTTAAAAGCACTGTCACTGATACTGCAGTTTTAAAGCACTGTTTACAAGACCCACAATGTAACATATTTTTCCCTTAGATGCAACAAATCCCAATTAAGATGCAAGCATAAAAGAAACATGGTTATAATTTACATACTTTACAAGGGATTTATAAAACTATAAAATGAGTTATGGGATACAAGAGGTGAAAAGGATTTGTACATGTCAAAGCAATCACAATTAAAATTTGCACATGTGCTTGAAAGAAACGACGGCCGCAATAGCCGAATGGTTAATGCGTTGGACTTTCAATCTGAGGGTCCCGGGTTCGAATCTCGGTGACGGCACCTGGTGGGTAAAGGGTGGAGATTTTTCCGATCTCCCAGGTCAACATATGTGCAGACCTGCTAGTGCCTGAACCCCCTTCGTGTGTATACGCAAGCAAAAGATCAAATACGCACGCTAAAGATCCTGTAATCCATGTCAGCGTTCGGTGGGTTATGGAAACAAGTACATACCCAGCATGCACACCCCCGAAAGCGGAGTATGGCTGCCTACATGGCGGGGTAAAAACGGTCATACACTCGTGTATATACGAGTGAACGTGGGAGTTGCAGCCCACGAACAAAGAAGAAGAAGAAGAAGCTTGAAAGAAACACGGTTGTAATTTACATATTTTTGACAAGAGATTTATAAAACGATAACATAAGTTATGGGATACGAGAGGTGAAAGGGGTCTGTGTTTGTGCAGGCCATCGTGGCGACAGAAACGCCAACCAGCGGCCGGCCCAGTTTTCACACCGCCATGAGCCAGCTTCTGGGCATCGCCCTGTCTTCTGTCCCCTCCGCCCAGTCTGCCAGCACCGATGCTCAGGTGATGAGGACGTACTTGTAGTAAGAGAACATGATAATCTCCTCCACAGACTTCGTTTCTACCTGTCGTAAGAGAACACGATAATCTCCTTCACAGAGACAGATTTTGTTCTTACCTGTAGTAAGAGAACACGATAATCTCCACAGACACAGACTTTGTCCTTACCTGTAGTAAGAGAACAGGATAATCTCCTCCACAGATACAGACTTTGTCCTTACCTGTAGTAAGAGAACATGATAATCTCCTCCACAGACACAGACTTTGTCCTTACCTGTAGTAAGAGAACATGATAATCTTCTCCACAGACACAGACTTTGTCCTTACCTGTAGTAAGAGAACACGATAATATCCTCCACAGACACAGACTTTGTCCTTACCTGTAGTAAGAGAACACGATAATCTTCTCCACAGACACAGACTTTGTCCTTACCTGTAGTAAGAGAACATGATAATCTCCTTCACAGACTTCATTTCTACCTGTAGTAAGAGAACATGATAATCTCCTCCACAGACACAGATTTTGTTCTTACCTCTAGTAAGAGAACACGATAATCTCCACAGACACAGACAATGTTCATACCTGTATTAAGAGAACATGATAATCTCCTCCACAGACACAGACTATGCCCTTACCTGTAGTAAGAGAACACAACAATCTTCTCCACAGACTTCGTTTCTACCTGTAGTAAGAGAACACGATAATCTCCTCCACAGACTTCATTTCTACCTGTTGTAAGAGAACATGAGAATCTTCTCCACAGACACAGACTTTGTCCTTACCTGTAGTAAGAGAACAGGATAATCTCCTCCACAGACTTCATTTCTACATGTAGTAAGAGAACACGACAATCTCCTCCACAGATACAGACTTTGTCCTTACCTGTATTAAGAGAACATGATATTTGGTGTCATATACTGTACCATGTCAAACTGATGCAAACTAGGCCTATTGGTTTGCTCTGCTTGGCCAAATTTCGCGCGGCTAACAGTGAAAAGACGGGCCCACCCGCTCTCATGATAATCTCCTCCACAGACTTCGTTTCTACCTGTAGTAAGAGAACATGATAATCTCCTTCACAGACAATGTCCATACCTGTAGTAAGAGAACACAGTAATCTCCTTCACAGACTTCATTTCTACCTGCAGTAAGAGAACATGATAATCTCCTCCACAGACTTCATTTCTACCTGTAGTAAGAGAACATGATAATCTCCTCCACAGATACAGACTTTGTCCTTACCTGTAGTAAGAGAACATGATAATCTCCTCCACAGACTTCGTTTCTACCAGTAGTAAGAGAACATGATAATCTCCTCCACAGACTTCATTTCTACCTGTAGTAAGAGAACATGATAATCTTCTCCACAGACACAGACTTTGTCCTTACCTGTAGTAAGAGAACACAATAATATCCTCCACAGACACAGACTTTGTCCTTACCTGTAGTAAGAGAACACGATAATCTCCTCCACAGACTTCGTTTCTACCTGTAGTAAGAGAACATGATAATCTCCTCCACAGACTTCGTTTCTACCTGTAGTGAGAGAACATGATAATCTCCTCCACAGACACAGACTTCGTTTCTACCTGTAGTAAGAGAACATGATAATCTCCTCCACAGACACAGACTTTGTCCTTACCTGTAGTAAGAGAACATGATAATCTCCTCCACAGACTTCGTTTCTACCTGTAGTAAGAGAACATGATAATCTCCTCCACAGACACAGACTTCGTCCTTACCTGTAGTAAGAGAACACGATAATCTCCACCACAGACTTATTTCTGCCTGTTGTACGAGAACACGATAATCTCCACCACAGACTTATTTCTGCCTGTTGTAAGAGAACACGATAATCTCCACCACAGACTTATTTCTGCCTGTTGTAAGAGAACACGATAATCTTCTTCACAGACAATGTCCTTGCCTGTTGTAAGAGAACATGATAATCTCCTCCACAGACTTCATTTCTGCCTGTTGTAAGAGAACACGATAATCTTCTTCACAGACAATGTCCTTGCCTGTTGTAAGAGAACACGATAATCTCCACCACAGACTTATTTCTGCCTGTTGTAAGAGAACACAATAATCTTCTCCACAATGTCCTTGCCTATAGTAAGAGAACACGATAATCTTCTCCACAATGTCCTTGCCTATAGTAAGAGAACACGATAATCTTCTCCACAGTATCCGTACCTGTAGTAAGAGAACACGATAATCTTCTCCACAATGTCCTTGCCTGTAGTAAGAGAACACGATAATCTTCTCCACAATGTCCTTACCTGTAGTAAGAGAACACGATAATCTTCTCCACAGACAATGTCCTTGCCTGTAGTAAGAGAACACGATAATCTTCTCCACAATGTCCTTACCTGTAGTAAGAGAACACGATAATCTTCTCCACAATGTCCTTACCTGTAGTAAGAGAACATGATAATCTTCTCCACAGACTTGGTCCTATCAGACCACGAAGCCATTTTCTTCAGTCTTTCAGTTCAGGAACCTTCACGTCAAAAACTTTATATTATTAAGTCTGGAAACTCGAAGAAGATTGACTGACACTGGCTCTTTTCTGTGAAGATGTCAGTAAAACAGCTTCTATCCTGATCAGTGACTGTCTTGAATCCAGTCTTCTGGATAATTTCAGTCCTGTTTTACGTGATGCAGCATTGCTGTTAGTCTGCAGTCTTCCTCCTCCCATCCACCTCACTTTACCTTCTGTTGAAATTATCATGTAGTGTGTTTGCCTTGGGATAGGTATTTACTGTGTGTGAATGCTTGTGTGAGTGTGTGTGAGTGCTCTGTTTGTGAACGTGTGTGTGTGTGTGTGTGTGTATGTGTAGAGCATATTGTGTGTGTGTGTTTGTGTGTGTGTGTGATTGTGTCAGTGTGTGTGTGTGTGATTGTGTCAGTGTATGTGTGTGTGTGTGTGATTTTATCATATCTGCCATTTGTAGTATTGTCTTGGTGTATATACAGATATACATGTATGTTTTTGTTGTTTTTTTCTACGATCAGCTTGTTCCATTTTATTTCAGTCATTTGCCTTTCTACATAATGGTATCTTTCTTTTTGTATCACACATTCTTGTATTATTTGTTTTATTTCATTTCATGTTCATGTTTTATACAAAGCTAGAGAAAGAGCTGAAAGCTATGACCAGTGTGTTTGGTTTATGAGTAGGTGAGGCATTTGCTCCTTTCTGTTGTTTTTTTTTTCAAGCAGGTGTGTTGTAGCGTATATGGATCAGTCCAAACACCTTGACACCTTGAAACTGAAACTGATCTACAAAACGTAAACTCTTAAGAAGCCAAGACCAATCACATTACATGGCATATTTCCTAGAAATGCATCGCACCCAGCGAAAATCTGATCCCCAACAGAGAAAGGAAAGACAGGATCGACTAAGGGGTAGAGAAAAACGAAAGATTCGAGGGGGGCGAGTCGAACCGAGTACACATAATGTAAGAACACAATCAACTCAAGCCGCATGCAGCAAAATAAGGCCAAATGAACACGCTTAATAGTCAAAAAAAAAAAGCATAAGACAAGACAGAGCATAAACCTGACAAGATGGCATGGAGAGCCTTGGCCAACAGAATGATTAAGCGCTTGTAGTTTTTAGAGGCGTTTGATTGGCTAAGAGCGGACCGGGCAAGACAGGTCATCTTTTCACTGTTAGCCGCGTGAAATTTGGCCAAGCAGAGCAAACCAATTGGCCTAGTTTGCATCAGTTTGACATGGTACAGTATATGTATCACCAAACATGGAGAATAATACAAACTCCTCCTATTTCCTAGAAATGCATCACACAAAAGAAAGAAACGAGAGAATGTGCTGAAAGACAGGAATAATTCATAATTTTCTGAAACTGTTCCATGAAGGTGCACGCACTGAACGTGTTGAGAGCGCTGTTCAAAGACACACGACTGGGGGAGGACGTGGCTGTCTACGTGTCTGACGGGCTGAGGGCGGCGATTCTTGGGTTCAAGTCTCAGTACTGGGAGGTTGGTTTGGGTGAGAGTGGTGGTGGTGGTGGGGATGTGAAGTTTTCTTTCTTTAATTTACTGTCTTTTCACTGTGAGTGATATCAGACCTGAAATTTGAGAGTGTTTGTGTTTGTTTGTGTGTGTGTGTGTGTGTGAGAGAGAGAGAGAGAGAGAGAGAGAGTGTGTGTGTGTACATGTGTGTATGTAACAGGGACACTGAAGGTGTAGGTGGGTCTGTACATTCAGTCATTTGTTTTACACCTATCTGCATAGGGGGTCTCGGGTCACAGGTCTGTAATGTGGAAATCAACCCATGATACTGAGTGATGTTAAGGTTTTCATTTTCAGGTCTGTAATATGAAAACTGACAGGTGATGTTGATGTTGAGGTTTGCATTTTCAGGTCTGTAATGTGAAAACAGAGAGGTGATACTGATGTCGACGTTTTCGTTTTCAGGTCCGTAATTCAGCGACCCTCTTGCTTAGTGCTCTCATGACTCGTGTCTTTGGCGTCAAGCGCAGCAAGGATGAGACTGTGCTGTCAAAGCGCAACAGGTGGGCTTCTATTGGTTTGGGGGGCGGGAGGGGGGTGGGGGGTGGCTTATTATTGTTATCTTTTTTTGCACACATACATTCTTGTATTATAATTTGTCACATCACATTGTATCGCATTACATCAATGATAATAATGATAATAATGAATATTTGGACACCCTATCTCCGGAGAGCCCAGAGCGTTTAGAAATACAATTACACATACATACATTGATGCAGATACATTTCACAACATTCATTTGCTTATGCGCATCACAAAATAAACAGGTCACACACACACACACACACACACACACACACACACACACCAAGTATTCATACTGATACAGCCCCATACCTCTCCAACAGTCGCAGACAGACATACAGGATGGAAAACTAATTATAACAACTGTGGAAAAGGTTAATTTTGAATGCTGATTTGAACGAGGACAAAGACTGAGTGTGTCGGACAGGATAAGAGAGTTATGTTACGTTACATAACATTCCATTATAAAACTATTGTCATTCATATACATATTCATACATATCTGTATGCATACACAGCTACAAATGTACATAAATACAAAAGCAATCTTATCTTGTGCATTGCAATGCATTGTTAAAATTATATCCATGATTGTTTGGTTTGATTTTTGGGTTTTTTTTTATTTAACTATATTTCAGAGACAAAGCACTCTACTTGAAGAAGCTAACTGCTGAAGAGAATGAAAAAAAAAAAAAAAATTCAGCTCGTCTTTAACATTTCAAATGGGCGCTATCACTTTAACCTGTCTAGAAACCATTAAAATCCCCTACCCCACTCCCCACAGCCCCATTCCATTCAACCTTGAGTGGGTGTCTGGGTGCTAGTCTCATGGATGAGACAATAAACCAAGGTCCTGTGTGCCGCATGCATTTAGTTCATGTTTTTAACAAGGATGAGAACATTTTGGTTTCCGTATACTGTCAATCAAAATCAGTTCTGGTGGGATTGAAAACATTTTTCTTACTGACTCTATATTTTTTCAGAAGGCAGTGAAAGAACAGATGCGTAAAAAGAATGCGCAATCGATAAACGGTCACCACGGACGCTGTTTTCCGCAATATGACAGTTTGGTTGAATATAAATAGCATATGTCCTTCACACATAACGGAAAAACAAAACAGGGTATTCATGCATGATGTCATATTTTGTATATATATTATTGTATTTGGTGACTTAGATCATTTAAAAATGATTAAGTCCCGCTACATCTTGAGATTGACTTCCCGTTAAATTGGCATGATTTCAGTGCAAGTGGTAAATGTTTGCAGTTCTTGCCATATTTACTAAAGTGATAAAATGTCTCCAAAGAATAACCTTATTAGTATGTAAGACTAAAGTGCTAAAGTTTAAAAAAAAAAAAAAAAAAATATTATAACATTACAATTTCTTTGTTTGGGGAAAAATGCACTCTATCAATTTTTTGTGATCTAAAAAGAAGTGCCACAGCATTATGATTGTAATGAGTGTGAAGAACTGATTTTTTTTTTTTCTATTTTTAAAGCCAAATTTGGTGTCAGTAGACCATGTACTTCCAGAGAAAAAATGTTAAAGTTTACCACGGACACACATACACACACACACACTCACACACACACACACACACACACACACACACACACACACACAACCGAAGATGGGTTATTACATAGGCTCACATTGTTTACACACATGAGCCAAAAATGGCAACAGAAGGATTGTCCCTGGTGAAATTCTGTAGAAAAATCTATCTTTGTAGTAAAACAAATACACATGTAGACAGAGAGAAAGAAAGAAAAAAAGACGAAACAGTGGGTGGTGCTGCCCTGTGGTTATGAGTGCTTCCCAGGGAGAGCAGTTTTAATTGTGTGCAGAGCAAATTGTTTGGACAACGACAACAACAACAAGAGAGGCAAGGCCTTCAAGACTCACTTGTGATAAATTAAGTCCCCTAGCATTAATTACAGAGTAATTTCCCTTTTTTTATTATCTGCACCAAAACATTTGCAAAATAAATAAAAATTCCATGCTTAGCAAAAGAAGTTCCTGTTTGAACAAAAAATGATAATAATAAATCCTCTTGTTGTTGTGTCAGAATAAGAGGTCAAAGTGCCAAGTTTAGAGAATACAAAAAATATAAATATAACAGTAAATGCAGTTTGCATATAATTAGGCTTCTTTTTTATTTTTTTTGGGCCCATCCCAGAGGTGCAATATTTTTTTAAACAAGATGACTGGAAAGAACTGAATTTTTCCTATTTTTATGCCAAATTTGGTGTCAGCTGACAAAGTATTTGCAGAGAAAATGTCAATGTTAAAGCTTACCACAGACACACGGACACACACACACACACACACACACACACACAGACAGCCGAACACCGGGTTAAAACATAGACTCACTTTGTTCACACAAGTGAGTCAAAAATGTCGTAATACAATTAAAATGCATTACAATACCAACCAAAACATTGTTAACAGATTGTGTCAAACTCTTCCCTCTCTCTGACACCCCCCACCCCCACACCCCCTATGGAAACACTACCACACACAACACTCCTTCCCTCCACACACCCAGATATAAACATGCAGCCTACCTGTTACATCAGTTCATATTTAAAAACCCTGACATACCAACACATACTCCATCTGAACATAAAGACAAGCAAAAAAAAAAAATGTTATCTATTTAATTTGTTGATTTTTTTTTTTTTTTTTTTTTTACTTTTATTTTTTATATTTCAATTTCTTTCTTTATCTGTTTGCTTACTTTTTTTTACTTTTTTTTAAAGAGTTATTTACTTAGTTATTCTAATTTACTTATTCATGAATTTGATTACTTACCTTTCCTTTTTTTCTGTTTTTTTTTTTTTTTTCCAAGGTGCGTTGGGTTATGCTGCTGGTCAAGCATCTGCTAAGCATATGTCGTGCAGAATATATGAATTTGGTCTGAACACTGTGACACCTCCTTGAGTAACTGAACCTGAGCAGAAATGTCTGTGAACTGGGCAGCAGACAGGACGTCACATCAAACGAATTCAAATATTATACTTTCTGAATGATTTTCATTTCCAATCCAAAAAAAAAAAAAAAAGGAGAAAAATTAAAAAAGAATTTTTTTTTTTTAAGGTGATGGTGGTGGTGTTTTCTTTTTTTGTGTTTACAGTCAGACAGGCCGTGCCTTCTTCCACAAGTACCCAGCCCTGTACCCCTTTCTGCTGACGGAACTGGAGATGGCCACGCAGAATCTGGGGTGGGTGGGCGCCTTTTGTTGATCTTCTTTTTCTCCATCCTCTGTATGCAGTCTTTGTCAGTCACTGGCAGTTTACTCCCCGAAAACGGAGTATGGCTGCCTACATGGTGGGGTGGGGGGAGGGGGGGGGGTTGTAAAAACGGTCATACACGTAAAAGCCCACTCGGTGTACATATGAGTGAATGTGGGAGTTGCAGCCCATGAACAAAGAAGGAGAAGAAGAAGCAGAAGAAGTCACTGACATATATCATTCAGTGCTGCTCTTCCCCATGTACATGTACAGTGTCGTGTATATATATATATATATATATATCGATATGTGTATGTTTATATGTTTGCAGACGACCTCTCCTACATTGTATACTTACAATATCATAATATACATACATTTACACATACACATATCTATCTATCTATCTATCTATCTATATCTATCTGTCTGTTTGTCTGTCTGCCTTAGTGTCTATGTATCTGTTTATCAATCTATCTATTTGTATATGCATTATCTAGCTAGCTAGCTATACATACATACCAATCTACCTTACCTACATACCTACCTTACCTATTTACCTGCCTAACTTCCAACCTACCTACCTACCCACCAACCAACCAACCTACCATATCTGCCTACCTACCTTACCTACCTATCTTTCTATCTACCAACCAACCTACGTTACCTACCTACCTACCCACCTACCTACCTTACCTATCTACTTACCTACATACATACTTTACCTACCTACCTACCTAAATATCTACTTACCTACCTACCCTCCTGCCTACCTATATACCTACTCACATGCATACAGTTATGCATCCGCACATAAATATATACATGCATACAGTTATACATCCATACATACATTTATACATGCATACAGTTATACATCCATACATACATACATTACCTACCTACCTATACAGATACATATATATATAGAGAGAGAGAGAGAGAAACACACACACACACACACACACACACACACACACAAGACACACACACACACACACACACACACACACGCACACACACATACAGTGTGGTATATATAATAACTCTCTGTGTTACGCTGTGTTGCGGACAGAGGCAGCGGTCAGTTCCACCTGCACCCCTCCCTGTACCCCGTGCTGATGGTGCTGGGCCGTCTGTTCCCCTCCACTATGGAGGGTGGATCCACCCGCCTCAACCTGGCCGCCTTCCTCCCCCACGTCATCAGGTGCGTACGTACCCCTTCAACCAGGGGCGTAACTGGTCAACACACACACACGTGAGCGTGAACGTTTGTGCGGTGTGCACTCACTCCCCACACTCAGACATGCAGGCACGTGTGCGTTTACACTTTCACACACACACACACATGCACACACACACACACACACACATGTACACATATTACACACACACACACATGTACACATATTACACACACACACACATGCACATATACACACACTCACACATGTACACACACACACATACACACACACACATATATTACACACACACATTCACACACACACACACACACACACGCACACACACACACACACACACACACACACACACACACACACTACAGTCAAAACAACCCAACTCAAGTATAAAAAAAATTGTAAAAAAAAAAAGACTGACGGCCTGAAATTCACACTTTCTGTTGTGACAAATAGTATTGGATACTGTACAGTACAGGATAATGCAGTTCAGTTACAGGACAATACAATACAGGACAATACAATACAGGACAACACAACACAAAATCACACAAGTGAAAAAAAAAATTTAATGACGAACAGGTGCAGCAGCAGCCCCGTTTACAAGACGCGCATGATGGCAGCCCGCGCCCTGCAGCCATTGGTCGGGAAGGAACAGCTGACGGGCGTGCTGACCTCGCTGATGACCTCACTGCCCTCTCAACCTCCGTCAGGGTCGTCTGACGGCAAGATGGCTCACAGTCATGTCCATGGCCTCTTGTTACAGGTGAGGGGGGAGAACAGAAAGAGAATGAAGTGAAAAGTCTTCACCATATTTCCTCAAACCCCACCCCCAGCCTATCCTACCAACCTGGTCCCCCACTGACCCACTCCTGAAGTAATCCCAAACAGACACACAACAAGTTGCATGCACACACACACACACACACACACGCACGCACACAAATACACACACACGCACACACACACACACACTGAACTGAAATCATCTTCAGTGTTGACGATCTTCAGCAGTCCATTACTAATGTATGACTTTTTCAACTCCTTGTTAAATAGTCCAGTTGGTTCGCTGTTTTATTTGTTAGTTTTTCATTAGAAATATGTTATATTGTTTTTTTGTTTATTTTTTAAACAAAACTTAAATCAGTAATTTTCACACACACGCACATACACACACACACACACGCACTTTCACTTACTCGTATGCATACACAGTAATTTCCCCCCCCCCCCTCCTCCCACTCGGTTTTTTTCCTTCCCTCGTCTAATATCACTTACAGTGAAAAGACGTTAAACTAAAGAACGAACGAACGAACACACACACACACACACACACAAATACACACACACACACACACGCACACACACACACATGTATGTATGTACACATGCATATATTCACACAACACATGCACACATACACACACTCTGCTGGCATTTTTGTTCAGTTTTGTATGCCAGTTTTCAGAGATATTTTGTGCTTTGTGTAAATATGTTTGTGTCCAGATTGCTTGTTCTAATTCTCTGGTGAAAAACTGATGGAATGGTCAGTACTCAGTCATTTTTTTAGGTTTATATGCATGAATATGACTGGACTTTCCCACGTTTGTTTCTTTATCAGATTCTGTGTGAAGGATTTTGACATGTATTTTCAGCCCTGATATGGTCCGCTGCTCTGTAAGCAACAATGATGATCTTCTTCTTCTTTTTCTTTGTTCGTGGGCTGCAACTCCCACATTCACTCATATATACACAAGTGGGCTTTTACGTGTATGACCGTTTTTAACCCGCCATGTAGGCAGCCATACTCTGCTTTCAGGGGTGTACATGCTGCTATGTTCTTGTTTCCATAACCCACTGAACACTGACATGGATTACAGGATCTTTAACATGCGTATTTGATCTTCTGCTTGCATATACACACGAAGGGGGTTCAGACACAAGCAGGTCTGCACATATGTTGACCTGGGAGATTGTAAAAATCTCCACCCTTTACCCACCAGGCTGTCACCATGATTCGAACGCAGGACCTTCAGATTGAAAGTCCAATGCTTTAACCATTCGGCTGTTGCACCGGTCAACAATAATGATGATAATTCTTTCAGAGACACAATATTTTCGTTTGTATTTCCAAAGGAGTGTCGTGGCAGAACTGGTTAGGCTGTGGACTTCTGATCCAGAGTTTGCCGTGATCACGGTTCAAGGCCCCGTTCCGACATGCTGTTGTGTCCTTGGGAAACACACCTTACTCCAATGTTCCTCACTTCACCCAGGTGTGAATGAGTACCTGTCTTTGGTTGGGGGAAGGTTAAAACAGTGGAAGGGGAGCATTTGGCCCCACCTTCCTTTGCCGAGCCATAGACACGGTAGATATGAATTCGCTTCCCCCCAGTGGCTGTAAAAAGCTGTGGGATTTTCGACATTAACTCACTACGGACGAATAGTTTTCTCCATTTTCGATACGTATGTAGATTAGCTTGTCATATGGGGTGCTGAACTCCCTGTCTCGCTGGCAAGTGTGTTGTTATGGAATCTCATGAAGAAACTTTCCATTCGACCCTTGATACATTCGCAGTGCCCGGTGTAGCTGTGATTGTTATGCTACCTCAAAGATGAGGAAAACATGGAAAAAATTTTTTATTGTCGAAACGGCTATAGCGTTCCATCATCCGGAGTGAGTTAAACCTTTTTTTTTTTTTTCAGGTGTACCATCTGATGCTGCTGAGTGGAGATATGACGGGCTCCACACTGCAGACTTTGATGTCAGTGTGTCTGTCTGGCTGGCTGCCTCTCACCTGGCTCATCACCAGGTGAACTTTTTGTGTTTTTTGTTGCTGTTCTTGGTTTGTTTGTTTTTTTGTTTTTGTTTTTTTCTTTTTTGTCATGCTTTAGGTATTAAATGTCAAGATTTAGATTCAGTATTTAAAAAAAATAATTACAGAATATCACTACCAATATAGAATGCACAGTGAAATTCATTTGATATAATTTCAATCACTGATATGTGTGATGGGACATTAAACAAAATACCTCCTCTACTCCTCCTTCTTCTTTTGATATATATATCAGCTCTGCAAAACAAAGAAAAAAAAAGATAAAAGAAAATTGATTACATTTTCTTCTACGCTGTCCTATTTGTATTTGTATTTCTTTTCATCACAACAGATTTCTCTGTGTGAAATTCAGGCCGCTCTCCCCAGGGAGAGCGCATCGCCATACTACAGCGCCACCCTTTTTTTTTTGTATTTTTTCCTGTGTGCAATTTTATTTGTTTTTTCCTATTGATACTGATACTTCCCCTCGTTATGAAATAGATGACAAGGCAAGAAGTGTTGGGTTTTTTTCTTAATTTTTTTTTTTTAAAAAGGGAAAGGAAGGGTATAAGACCTAGTTAATGTTTAAAAGTATTCAGCATTCATGTTCATTGGGTTGTTCTGAGACACCACCTACATCAACTTTTTGACTGCTGCTGACGAGTATGCTCAGCATTGAAGGGCTGTCACCATCACTCACACCACTAAGCCTTACACCCTTCCATCCCCTGTCTCTCCACCACCTGTCCCCTCCCCTTCCATCCCCTCCCCACACCACCACCATCATCATCGTCCCCACCCAGCCCGTCTCTGACGTCACTTAGACACTGAGAATCAAAGGTTTTACGATGAACGATATGCGACACATACGTGGTCGTTTCGAATAAACGTGCACACTGTTACTACTACTATTACTGCTACTGCTACTGCTACTGCTACTACTACTACTACTGCTAATTCCAATAAACCTGTACACACTGTTACTACTACTAGTTCTACTGCTGCTGCCTCTGCTGCTGCTGCTACTACTACTACTACTACTGCTACTGCTACTGCTATTACTACTGACATAAGATTAAAGTTACAGGTCAAGGTGTCAGTGACTGTCCTCTGTTTGGACTTCTTCCTATTGGGATTGCCTTACTTGTGTGTTTGTTCAGCCAAACTTACTACACCACTTAACAAGTGTACAAACTAACAAAGTGCAACTCGTCGCACTTCAGATTCATGTCCATGCTCACCTCATCTCACCAGTGTTAATAAAAGCGGCTTTGAGTGTTCTCCCTACAAAATGAAAAAAAAACAACAAAAAGAAAAATGTCCCTGCCGCTTGTTTCATATCTGTTGATATAGACAAGAATGTTGTTAATGGCTGAGGAAAAATTACTTATGAATGTGCACTAATTTTGCATGTGTGCGTGAATGGGTTGTTTTTTGTTTGTTTTTTTGGTTTATTTTTTGTTCTTTCAAATGACATCATTCTTTTTGTTTGTATGGTACGCGTGAAAGATGTATGTATATAAAGTTTCAGTGCCCCCAGGGGGACACAAGAAATCAACTTTTTGCCTTGCCCCTTGCCTTGCAGACAGAACCCATGCCTGTGCACCAGGAAAGTGGCGCTGGACATCACTGACCTTGTCCTGTCCATCGCGGCCACGGCCACGACCACGGCCACGGCCACACCCCCCGTCCTCCCCGCCTCCTCCCTGCCTGCTGCCACGGCTGAGGGACGGCGCCACCTGGAGGCCATCTCCGGCCGCCTCTTCTCCGTCCTGAGGGCGGAGGTGTGGTCCCCTCCCTCCCCCCCCTACTACAGCCCCCACACCCCCTTCCTCTCCCAGCTCCTGGGCTGCGTGGCACGGCTGGCCATGCGGCACATCTGCTGTGCCGATGGGGAGAGGGAGAGGGAGGAGGGTGGTGAGGGGGAGGGGGTGGTGCTGCGGCTGTTGGGTTTCCCGGCTTACGAGGTTCACCTGGCCGTGCTCAGCTGGCTTCAGGACCGGTGGGGTGACGACGACGAGGTGGTGGAGAGCACAGATGGAGGTGAGGCAAAATAAGATAAGAATAGGTATATTGCATCTTATGTGTGTGTGTGTGTGGAGGGGGTGTGGTGGCGGGGGTGTGGGGGGGGGGGCGGAGGAGGGGGATGTGTGTGGGTGTGTGTGTGCTGTGGAAGCTGCGATATGAGTGTGTGGAGGATGGGGGGGGGGGGGTGCAGGGTAATGTGTGTGTGTGAGTGTGAGTGTGTTGGTGCTCATGTACGTTTATGTGTATTTGATTGTGCTTTCATATCTGTGAAACTGCATGTTTGTTGCATATCTGTTATGCATGTGTGAATGTGTGTCAACATGTTTTACATTTATTTGCTTATTTATCATTGTTTTGTTTTTTCTTGTGTGTGTGTGTGTGTGCTTAAAGTTGACTTCATCAAGATTTTGCGTCTTGTAAATATTATTAGTAGTATTAGTAGTATTTCTATGTATTTATCTCTTTTTTTTTATTCTTTTTTTTAAATAATTATTTTTAGGGTTTTTTTGTTTTTGTTTTTGTTTTTCTCTCGAGGCCTGACTAAGCGCGTTGAGTTATGCTGCTGGTCAGGCATCTGCTTGGCAGATGTGGTGTAGCGTATATGGATTTGACCGAACGCAGTGATGCCTCCTTGAGCTACTGATACTGATACTGATATGAAAAGAGAAAATACATTACCAGTTGCTGTAAAAAAATGAATAGATAAAAGATTTTTTTTTAAACAGCAAAAAACAAACAAAATAAAAAAAAAACCATTGACAATTACTAAACATGAAAACATCATATAAGAAAGATAAGAGGAGAATGAATTTATTATCTCATAAAAAGATAAATTTAGAGAGCCTGGATGAAGGTGAGACAAGAGAAGATGAGATAAGAATAACTTTTTTTTATCTCATGAAAAGAGAAAATACACCATTTCCAATTGTTGTTTGAAAAAAAACCAATGTGGATAATTCCTAAACACTGTGTGCGGATTATCTGGTTGTGGTTTTCCGCAATTCATCTTTATTCTTATCTGTCTGTTATAATCAATGTGCAGTATAGTAGGCTATGTTTATAATTATATTCAAATAATGTTTCTTAATTCTTTCTGTTTTTACATTAAGAATACTAGTTATTACCTGCAGTGTGTGGATGTATGTATGAAACGATGTATGTGATATTTTTTACATTTGTATCTTCGTAATATTTGTAGGGGCTGTTGTTGGCTTTTACAGTTATGGTCCCCATGTTGTTTACTTGTCTATATTGTGATAATGCACCTGACCAAATTTCTCCAGTTGGAGATAATAAAGTTATTCTTATCTTATCTTATCTTATCTTATCTTATCTTACACTAAAACATGTGATAGAGTAGACTAGATTTATTATCTCAAAAAAAAGAGAGAAATTGCACCATGAGGTGCTGTAAAAAAAAAAAATGTTTAAAAAAGTAGACAATTAATAAACACGAATACATGAGATAAGAACAGATAAGAGGAGAATGAATTCAGTATCTAATGAAAAGAGAAATTTGGAGAGCACGGATGGAGTAAAACAAGAGGAGATAAGATATGATTAACTTTCGTATCTCATGGAAAGAGAAAATACGCCACCAGTTGTTGTTAAAAGAAAATGTGGACCGTCACTACTTAACACTAAAACATGTGATAAGAGAAGACAAGAAAAGAATAACTTTATTACATCACAAAAAAGAGAACTAACACTACCAGGTGTTGTTATAAAAAAAAAATTTTAAAAAGGGGAAAAAAAGTAGACAATTGCTAAACACGAAACTATGAGATAAGTAAAGATAATAGAAGAATAATAAGAAAAGATAAGAGAAGAATACGTTCATTATCTCATAAAAAGAGAGTTTTGAAGAGCATGGATGGAGGCGAGACAAGAGAAAATAAGATTAGAATAACTTTAGTATCTCAAGAAAAGAGATTTTACTCCACTAAGTGGTGGAAAAAGTTGACAGTTACAAAACGCTAAACATGATAAAAGAAAAGTTAGATAAGAATGACTTTATTTGTATTTGTATTTGTATTTCTTTTTATCACAACAGATTTCTCTGTGTGAAATTCGGGCTGCTCTCCCCAGGGAGAGCGCGTCGCTATACTACAGCGCCACCCTTTTTTTTTTTTTTTTTCCTGCGTGCAGTTTTATTTGTTTTTCCTATCGAAGTGGATTTTTCTACAGAATTTTGCCAGGAACAACCCTTTTGTTGCCGTGGGTTCTTTTACGTGCGCTGAGTGCATGCTGCACGCGGGACCTCGGTTTATCGTCTCATCCGAATATATAAGTTTATGATCTCATAAAAAGGGAAATTACACCACTAAGTGTTGTGTAACAAAACAAAAGTAGACAGTTACTAGACACTAAAACATGAGATAAAAAAAAAAGATAAGAATAACTTTATTATTTCATGAAAAGAGAAATTACACCAAGTTCTGAAAACAACAACAACTGTAGACACTTGACTAAACGCAAAATGATGAATTATAACATAAGTGTACAAGACATGAGTGTAAACTTCCCCACTCACCCAGATCTCCCTCCCCATGCTTTCAGTCAAGTAACCAGCTCCACAAAGTACCCCCCATGCCCCCCTACCCCACCTCCATCACAGGTCTGTACAGTCACAGAAGTCTGGAAAAGTCTTAGAAAATGAGAGAACTATTTCTCAGGGCTGGAAAAGTCCTGGAAGAATATTTTTCACCCTCCAGGATCTGGAAAATTTTCTATTTTTAGTACATGTGTAGAGCCATTGCCCAGTACCATTCAACAAAAGAGCTTAAATGTGTTTTAAAAACAAACAAATTAAAAAAACCAAAAATAGTTAACATGATTCCAGGATATCCGCCAAACTCTTTCATCAGTGGTGTAGCAAGAGATTCCCCCCCCCCCCCTATTCAGTTTGGCCTTATGTTTGGTCTGGAAAATTGTTAGTCTGGGTCTGGAAAAGGTCTGTGGAAAAGTATGGAATTTTATCTGCAGGTTGCAGCAACATGGAGATGGCAACAGTGCCAGTCTGCAGAAACATCCCAGCCTCCAGCTCTGACAGTCGCAGCAGCAGCAGCAGCAGCAAGGGTGACGGTGTTGCCATGACTACGGCTGTGGTGGATCACTTGCTCAGCATGGGACTGCAGGACTCCGCTCATCAGGAAGCCGTTGTCAAGGTCACGCTGATGCTCATAATCATAATCAGCATGATCATAAAGTAGATTGATGCTCACACCTATTAGACGGGGAGGTCACAGAGTTTACAACAAAAATTATACATTCATGAATATGTAAAGTTAATGATGATTGTAACAGTACAGTTATGTAGCACTTTCAAACCACTCAAAGCCCTTTACATTTAGAGTAACATGAATGAAATATGTGTGATGTATATGGATTCTTCGTCGTCTTCTGCATTCGTGGGCTGCAACTCCCACATTCACTCGTATGTACTCAAGTGGGCTTTTACATGTATGACCGTTTTTACCCTGCCATGTAGGCAGCCATACTCCAGTTTCGGGGGTGTGCATGCTGAGTATGTTCTTGTTTCCATAACCCACTAAACGCTGACATGGATTACAGGATCTTTAAAGTGCGTATTTGATTTCTGATTGCGTATACACTCAGGCACTAGCAGGTCTGCTCATATGTTGACCTGGGAGATTGGAAAAATCTCCACCCTTTACCCACCAGGCGCCGTCACCAAGATTCGAAACAGGGACCCTTGGATTGAAAGCCCAATGCTTTAACCACTCAGCTATTACGCCCGTCACATATGGATTCAAGTTTGACATACGTGGACTGCTGCCGAGAGGAAGAGTAAGACCACAGACCCTGCCCAGACAAGCAGGACCTTCAGGTTGTTATGTCAGTGGGTCGTTAAACTCCACCAATTCCAGTATGACATATGTACACAAATAAGCATGTGCACACACAAATACACAAGCGAACACACATGCACACACACACAGCCAGCAGAAGCTCAAGAAGCACATCAGTCAATGAGATGGAAAGCAGAATGGAAGAGGTATGTTTTGAGAGCTTTTTTTTAAAATTGAACAGGGGAATCAGCATAACAGACTCAGAAGGGCAATTTGCTCCATAGTAACTGGGCCAAGATAGGAGAACAAGTGCTGATATCGGTTGTTGTTGTTGTTTTTTGTTGTTGTTTTTGGAGTCTTTGATGAATTGTCAGCACTCCAGAATCAGCAGCCAGGTGTAAAGATCCAGAAGAAATATAGACTGAAAGTAAGTCACAAAAATATGTGGGTGCAGCATGGTCCATGACATTGAAATACATGGTAGCTAGTTTTGTAATGTACCATGTGAGAGGCGGGCAGCCAGTGCAGTTCCTCAAGAAGAGGGGTTATATGGGCTTGTCTGGATGTTCTAAATAAGTATTAGCCTTGCAGCACAGTTCTGGACTTTCTGTAGTTTTTGAAGGACATTGTTCTCCCTTTGCCGTCTCCTTCTTTGATAAGATGGGAGAAAATGTTTTAAGCAAGTTGGTGTGTGCATGCACCTGCATTTGTGTGTGGAAATTACTTTGTGTAAATACACATTTGATCATGATTTCAACACCAGTTTTTCTTTTTCTTCAGTTTACTGCATTGTTCAACAGAGAATGTCACATTAGATGATTTGTTTGTTTGTTTGTTGGTACAGATATTTGAGTTGCTGTCTTTGCCAGCAGTTCATAACTGTCTTGGAAACAACATTGTGCACAGCAGTGTGAGTATTGAACACACGGTGCCATTATTCTTAGTAGTAGTTGTAGCTGTAGTGGTAGTAGTATTGCTGCTGCTGTTCTTGTTGTTACTGTTGTTACTACTGCTGTTTTTATTATAATTTTTTATCATCATCATTATCATCCTCATCATCAGCAGCATTATCATCGTCATGATTAGTATTAGTATTATTTTATCACCTTCAGTGTTTATATATCATCATCATCATCTTTTTTTTAATATCATTATTATTACTATTATTATTATCATAATAATTACCATATATTAGTTATTGTTGTTTTTTTGTTGTTGTTATTGCTATGGCACCATCACTTTTATCATTATATCTGTCAGCCAAAAGTTCAAATGATTTTACTAGTGGCTTATTGCTATAGTATTTCAATGTCAATGAACGAGTAATATGTGTTTAGCAGTATGCCTTTTCTTATTTTGCACCTCCATATTTCAAACATGTCAGAAAAAAGCATAGATAAGACAAACTGGACTGGATAAATAATGATAGAATCCTTCATAATTTGCTATATACTATTTTAAGACATGTACTTAAATTCAAAGCCAAGCCAGTGTTTCAGATAATGTAGTTATATTTATTTTTGTAACATGTGTTTTTGTAATGTGTGTTGTGTCTTGTCAGATTCAGATTTTTTTTTTTTTTTTTTTTAAATCATGAGGGGTTTGCTTGTGCAGAATTTCAGTTTCAGACAGTTGAGATACATGTGCAATTATATATCAGACTTGGCGTGTGTGTGTCTTACATAATGTTCATACTGTTTTGGCAGGTGTTTGAAACTTTGCTGAGAAAACTGCAGAGGGAAAGAAGGTAAGTGTGGAAGTGTTCCACGGTGAATGAATGATTCAGATAGAATGAAAGTAAACTGAATAAAGTGACATAATTATCAGAAGAAAAAAAAATGATTGTAGTCAGTGCAAGGAAGGAAGGAGGGAAAATCTGCCTTTGGGACTTTCTCCTCAGCCTGTTTGCTTTGGAAATCTGAGCGAGCATCTCTTTTAACTCACTCAGTACGGCCAGTCCTCTCTTCTCATCTACACAGACCCCTCGGATGTCCAGTGGGTGTCTGAATGACCCAACCTTTAGCTTCCGTCGTCAGAAATGTGGAGGAGGAATTTTGTGTAACTCACTCAGTACGGCCAGTCCTCTCTTCTCATCTACACAGACCCCTCGGATGTCCAGTGGGTGTCTGAATGACCCAACCTTTAGCTTCCGTCGTCAGAATTGTGGTATTCTTTGTCAACATTCACCTCTTCAGTATAAGAGCCTTCCGCTTGCAATATTTTGATGATGGTAACTGGGGTGAAACGCTGTTAACGTCGTCTCTTTCGCCATTCGTATGGTGAGAGTTAAACTTGGAGAGGCCTTTCTGCACTGTCTTTCATGCACATGTATGTACTCACAGACTGCACGCAATGATAGGGAACATGTTTCGGGGTTATGTCTTTTTCTTCTTCTTTTTTTTTTCTTCTTGTTTTGGTTTGATATGGTTTTTTTGTTATTGTTTTTGTGGGGGGTGGAGGGGTGTTGAGTAGGGGATGGGTGTGCGGGGGAGGGGTGGGGGGGTTGTTTTGTTTGTTTGACCAGGTATTCTTTCTTATTATTCGCAAATGTGAAAATGTTGTTGTTGTTTTTTCAGAGCGGATGTGAAAGCAGCGTTAATTCAGTTCACAGGCAGTCTTCTTCCCAAGGTCTACCATCACCTGAAACATGTAAGCTTCCAGTTTTTTGTTTGTTTGTGTGGGTTTTTATAAACTTCTTTTTTTTATGATTTCAAAGATATACATATAACCTTGTTGAACACTTTATTGGTGATATCAAAATATTGTCCTCTGATTCCAGTTGTTTTTCTTATGCACCTTGTGCAAAAGGGCTTTATGCAACAGTTTGTTGAATGCTTTTTTTTTTTTTTTTTTTTTTAAATGTCTGCAAGGAATTGATATATCCTGCCATTTCTTTCTTTAACAGTACAATCTGCAATATCACTAGCAATTTATATATATATATATATATATAATTGATCTCTCAGTATGTATGTGTGTGTGCACATGTGTGTTCATTCTTTGATTTAAAGTCTTTAAGATTTGAGTGATAGATGTGTGATGTGTTGTGATGTTATGAGGTCTTTACTGACACCAATAGAACTGCTTGCTTGGTGATGACTGTGCTGTGGGTTTTCCCAGATAGTTGTCTTGAGGGCAAGTGGATAAAAAATAAAATAAAATCTTCCTGTCACCCATCCCACCCACCCACCCCCCAGTCTCCCAAATTTCTACATGCCCTCCAAAGTAACAGCCAGTTCCAGAATCAGAATGAAATAACTCTCACTAGCGACAATGACAGGTCAGCAGACATAATTCATTAAGTCTTATGCAGTGGAGTAAAAGAAAAAGTTGGGTAGGGCATGGAGGTGTTTGGCTTTTTCACCACCACAGGCGAGTTCAGCTGACTTGACAGTGCACCGCCATGGGCAGCTTTAGTCAACATTGAGGTGTTGCGTTAAAAGGACCATTTTTCACACTGTAACAAAGTTTGACAGCTGCAGCCAGTTTCCCTTGCCGATGGAACAATGACTAACCATTTGGCCCCCTCTGACCAAGTTTGATCTGAACAAGTCCATTGTGTTGTTTTGACACGGTGAACCTAATTGTGTTGAGGATTACATATTCGGCCCTGTGGAGTGTTTTTCACACAGAAACTTGGTGGTAAAAGAGTTTAGTCAAAGTATGAGGAGGGAGGTGCAGCAGGTCTGCAGTGGAGCTCAGTCACCCTTTCACTGACACCGTCAGAAACTGGTTGCCCAATGAACAAGAGGAGAGAGCATCTCCACTTGTAAGCCCAATGGTTTAGTTATCCTGGGCAGTCCGACAGGTGGCTATTGCAGGCCCTGCAGATCATGCATGACCATTAGTGTACGTTCACGTTAAGTCCAGCCAGTTGATGCCAGCCAGTTGCCGTCAGCCAGTTGCTGTCAGCCAGTGTTTACGTTGGGCCCGGCAAGTTGCTGTCCAGCAAACTGCTGCCCCGCTGTCGGGATAAACATGGCACTTTCCAGGAGGAAGAAAAGAATATTGCTGTGGTGGATTTTACAGAACAGATCATTGAAACGGAATTCTCGAAAATATGGTGTTCACCCAATTCATCGGAATCGAAGTACACATGGAGAATATCATCATTTGATGCCTCAAGTGATGGATGATGCACAGAAATGTGTAGAGTACATACGAATGCGACCAGAGACTTTTCATGATCTGCTTGACCAATGCACTGAAGATTTGAAGAAGCAGTCAACGAATTTTCACAAGCCAATTTCAGCAGCGGAGCGCTTGATTCCCTCCCTTGAGAACCGCCAGCCTTTTCTTTTGTGTGCATGCGACAAAGCAAAAAGCTGGCTGGCAGGAGCTGGCAAGGGCTGGCGGCCAACGTGAACGCCCGTCACCAGCTTACATAGCGGGAAAGTAGACAAGGATGTGCACTCCCTCTCCAGCCATTTGCTGGCAGCTGCAGCCGGCTGCCGTCAGCAACTGGCTGGACTTAACGTGAACGCACCTTAGAGTTTTCACGTGATGATAATGTAAAATGACTGATTAGTTGAACATTACAGAACAGTTCTGTGTGGTGTCACAGTGAGTCTATACAGAGTTGAGGAAGAAGTAGAAGATCAGAACACTACACAATGTGTCGGTCTGCCTGCCTGTATCAATGAAATGTTTGTCTTCTTTAAATTAAAATGTCAAGTGGATAAAGGAGAAAGAACTGATCAGAACAGTGCATTCAGTGTGCTTGTGTGTGTGGGTGTGGTGGTATTTGAAATGCATGTTTGCGTGTGTGTGTGTGTGTGTGTGCTTCAGTGGAAAAATGTACTTTTGAATTTGAACAATAGATATTAGTGGATACAAGGGAGGGGATAACAGAGAAAGAATTAATTTTGAACATTGCAAATAAATGCAAGTATGTGTGTGTATGTGCATGTTTATACATTGTGTATGCATGTTTGTGTATGTGTGTGTTCAGGAGAGCAGTACCACTGCTCACGACGCAACACTTCTGCTACAAGAATGGAGCCAGTTCCTGCTGAGCAGCTGTGATGCTGAGCAGCCTGACGACCTTCACCTTAGCTGCGGCAGAGTGTTGCGAGACAACTGGGAGTTCCTGCTGGTGGACAAAGACAGGCGTTTAGGTTTGCCCTCCTTTTTTTTTTTCCTTTGGTTGTTTGTTTTTTCTTCTTCTTCTTCTTCTTCTTCGTTCGTGGGCTGCTACTCCCACGTTCACTCATATGCACACGAGTGGGCCTTTACGTGTATGACCGTTTTTACCCCACCATGTAGGCAGCCATACTCCATTTTCGGGGGTGTGCATGCTGGGTATGTTCTTGTTTCCATAACCCACCAAACGCTGACATGGATTACAGGATCTTTAACGTGCGTATTTGATCTTCTGCTTGCATATACACACGAAGGGGGTTCAGGCACTAGCAGGTCTGCACATATGTTGACCTGGGAGATCATAAAAATCTCCACCCTTTACCCACCAGGCGCCGTCACTGTGATTCGAACCCAGGACCCTCAGATTGACAGTCCAACGCTTTAACCACTCGGCTATTGCGCCCGTCTGGTTGTTTGTTTGAATCCTGGTCTCATCCTTCCTCCCGTTTGACCTGAACGTCAAACTGAGCATCTAGTCATTCAGACGAGGGGATAAATTGAGGTCCTGTTTTTGCAGCAACGCACTTGGTGCACTGAAAAAGAACTCATGGCAACAGAAGGGTCGTTGTCCTCGGGCAAAATTCTGTGGAAGAAATCCACTCTGACAAATACACAAATATAAATGCGCGTGCACTCAAGGCCTGACTTAGGCATGTTGGGTCACGCTGCCGGTCAGGCATCTGCTTAAAACAGATGTGGTGTAGCGTATGTATGGATTTGTCCGGACGCAGAGATTCCATCCTTGAGAAACTGAAACTGAAACCTTTATTCCTCATTTCTGCATATGTGTGTGTGAAACAAAAATGTGAATACAAATGTTTATACCAAAAAAAAAAAAAATTTGATTCAGTGTGCTTGCAGCTAGGAGGGTGGGGTGCCAGAGACTAGTGGGGGAGGAGGGGGGGGTGTAAGAAAGGGAGTGCAGGTAGGAATGAGAACGAGCAGTGAGGTGTGGACAAGGTGTGGAAGGCTGGCTGATTGGTGGAGCAGTGGCCTAGTGGTAGTGCGCCTGACCAGGAAGCGAATGTCCACAGGTTCAAGTCCCATGTATAGACTGGGATTTATATTCCCCAACCCCACCCCTTCCACAACACCTTGAGTGGTGCGGGTCTTTTGGATGAGACAGTGAACCGAGGTCGCCCTGTGTGCAGCATGCTCTTTGTGTGCATATATAAAGAACCTACAGCTGCAAAAGGGGTTGTCCTTGGTAAGATTGTGTTGAAAAATCCACTTTGCTATTAAAATGAATACATTTTGCTGGCAGAAAAAAAAGAAAATGAAAAAATGTATGGGTGGTGGTGCTGCGCTGTGGTGATGCTCTCTCCATATACATACAAAGGAATACGTTGTAACAAAAAGTAACACAATGCAGTGCAATACAATGCAAAAAGTGCGGGCAGGGAAAACATACAAAAAAAATGGTCTGGCTGTCAGTGCAAGAACGCACTCTCCATCGGGAGAGCAACCCAGGTTGCACGCAGACAAGACAAGACAAGACAATGCAATGCAATGCAGTGCAATGCAATACAATACCATACGATACAATGCAATGCAATACAATACAATACAATACAATACAAAGCAGTACAATACAATGCAATAAGGAGTCTGGGTAGACTGAATCAGTCTGTCAATGGTAAAGAGTAGGACCCAACACTGATCTTGATGGTTTGTTAATTAATGAGCTGACCCCGCCTAATTAACCAAGGGTATACATCATTTTTTCCTTCTTTTTTCCTCCCCTCGCCCCCCCATGCCACCCCTCCCCCTCCACCATTTGTCCAACCAGGGCCGCTAGTGTTCGAGTTCTGGAGTTGTCTGGTGACCTTGCTGCAAGCCGATGACCTCGATGTCAAGGACATTGTGGCGACAGTGTCCTCCAAGTTAGCTGCAAGGGGCACAGGTGGGTATGAGGGTGGTGGTTCTCTGCTGTGGGTTGTGTGTGTGTGTGTTTGTGTGTGTGTGTGTGTGATGCGTGTGTGTGTGTGTGTGTGTGTGTATTGTTGTGTGTGTGTGTGTGTGTGTGTGTTGTTGTGTGTGTATGTGTGTGTGTGTACATTGTTCCATGTGTGTTATGTGTGTGAGCATGTGCGTGCATGTGTGTGTGTGTCTGTGTCTGTGTGTTTGTGTGAAATCTGTTTTGACAAAAACAAACAACAAAAAAGAACAAAATAAAACCTTCAGAACTGATTTTTTTTTTAATATTGCCTGCGTTGTGTGTGTGTGTGTGCATGCATGCATGTGTGTGTGTGTGAAATCTGTTGTGACAAAAACAAAAAAATATATAACAAAAAAAAAACCCACACCTACAGAACTGATTTTTTTTTTAAATGATACCTGCATTTATATGTGTGTGTGTGTGTGTGTGTGTGATGTATTTTTTTGGTGCATGTTTCTCTGTGTGTGTGTGTGTGCATGTGGCAGTGGATGTGTGTGTGTGTCTGTGTGCGCATGTGCCTGTGCATGACATCTGTTCTGACAAAAACAAAAACAAACAAACAACAAGAGAGGCAAGGCCTTCAAGACTCACTTGTGATAAATTACGTCCCCTAGCATTAGTTACAGAGTAATTTCCCTTTTTTACTATCTGCACCAAAACGTTTGCAAAATAAATAAAAATTCCATGCTTAGCAAAAGAAGTTCCTGTTTGAATAAAAAAAAATGATAATAATGACTCCTCTTGTTGTTGTGTCAGAATAAGAGGTCAAAGTGCCAAGTTTAGAAAATACAAAAAATATAAATATAACAGTAAATGCAGTTTGCATATAATTAGGCTTCTTTTTTATTTTTTTTGTGCCCATCCCAGAGGTGCAATATTGTTTTAAACAAGATGACTGGAAAGAACTGAATTTTTCCTATTTTTATGCCTAATTTGGTGTCAACTGACAAAGTATTTGCAGAGAAAATGTCAATGTTAAAGTTTACCACGGACACACACACACACACACACACACACAGACAACCGAACACCGGGTTAAAACATAGACTCACTTTGTTTACACAAGTGAGTCAAAAAAGAAGAACAGAAAAACCCAGCACCTACAGAACTGATTTTTTTCTTCTAATTAATAATACCTGCATTGTGTGTGTGTGTGCAGGCGGCAGGCACCCAGAGGAGGCCCTGGTCCAGCTGATCACAGCCATGCTCCGTCTCCACGGCAACACCCAGCCCCTTGCCTGCGTGGCATGTGCGCTGAGATGGGTGACACCTCGAGCCACAGATGTTGCGGAGGTTAGTGATGTTGATGTTGATGCTGATGTTGTTGTTGTTGCATTGATGTGAACAGTAAGGGCAGACAGGAAAAGGTTAGGCTTTTTGGTGTGTGCAGGAAAGGTTAGGCTTTCGGTGTGTGCAGGAGAGGTTAGGTTTTTGGTGTGTGCAAGAAAGGTTTGGCTTTTTGTTGTGTGCAGGAAAGGTTAGGCTTTTGGTGTGTGCAAGAAAGGTTTGGCTTTTTGTTCTGTGCAGGAAAGGTTAGGCTGTGGTGTGTGCAGGAAAGGTTAGTAGGCTGTGGTTTGTGCAGGGAAGGTTAGGCTGTGGTGTGTGCAGGAAAGGTTAGTAGGCTGTGGTTTGTGCAGGGAAGGTTAGGCTATGGTGAGTTGCAGGAAAGGTTAGTAGGCTGTGGTTTGTGCAGGGAAGGTTAGGCTGTGGTATGTGCAGGAAAGGTTAGTAGGCTGTGGTTTGTGCAGGGAAGGTTAGGCTGTGGTGTGTGCAGGAAAGGTTAGTAGGCTGTGGTTTGTGCAGGGAAGGTTAGGCTGTGGTATGTGCAGGAAAGGTTAGTAGGCTGTGGTGTGTGCAGGAAAGGAAAGGTTAGGCTTTTGATGTGTGCAGAAGAGGGCGGTGGGAGGGTGTGGGGGTAGAGAACCAATTGAGCAGAGTAGGGTAAAGTATGTATTACAGATATTATGATTAAAAAAAAAAAAGAAATTTTGAGAGAGATAAATGTATATAATATTCACCAGACATGTGTGTTATTAGTTTCTTTGTCAGATGCAGCAGTCGCAAGTTACAGATTGAACTTGGGGAGGTGAAATGGCACGCAATGTGGATTACAGATCTGCAAAGAGTGCACTGCATCAGTGAAAGGAGCACAGATTTGATTTTATTACTGAATGTCCAAAGTGTGCTGAATTGCTTGGAAAATATTTGTCATATGTTGTTTTTTCGGTGAATACAAGTTCCGGTGATGTCAGTGCAATGTTAGATAGATCCCTTCCTGACCCCCCGCCCCCTCCCCTCCCTCCCCACTGATTCCAGGGATAGTTACCCCCTGGATGATCCAGTCACCTGAGGTGCATGTCAGTGTGAACCTAAATGTTGCTAAAAAGTAACAAATATTCATTATTTCTTTTAAGTACAATTCAGTCCTCACATCTACAGCCTGTCTGTCTACAGCCACCGGGAAACGTTGATGTTTTAAAGTTCTCTGTGTTCTTCTTCTTCTTCTGCATTCACTCGTATGCACATGAGTGGGCTTTTACGTGTATGACCGTTTTTACCCTGCCCTGTAGGCAGCCATACTCCGTTTTCGGGGGTGTGCATGCTGGGTATGTTCTTGTTTCCATAACCCACTGAACGCTGACATGGATTACAGGATCTTTAACATGCGTATTTGATCTTCTGCTTGCATATACACACGAAGGGGGTTCAGGCACTAGCAGGTCTGCACGTATGTTGACCTGGGAGATCGTAAAAATCTCCACCCTTTACCCACCAGGCGCCGTCACTGTGATTCGAACCCGGGACCCTCAGATTGACTTTCTCTGTGTTCAACGTCAGTTGTTTCTCTTGATGAATTGACATCTTCCCTTTTGCAAAGTCTGTTAAGTAGTATTCTTTAATTGTACTTCTGATTATTTCAGATATTCATCTTTGATTCCATCCTCTGTCTGTCCTGTTTCCTCCAACCCACCATTCAGCTCACCTTCCTCCTCTTCTAACTTGATATTGGTTTTTTTGGCTTTTTTTTAAGTGATAACATTCAGATGTGAAAATTAATACTTTAACTAGATGTTAACAATCACCAGTATGTGCGACAAGACATTAAATAAAATTCCTTATACTTTAACTAGATGTTAACAACCAAGTATACGTGATGAGATATTAAACAGAATCCCTTATACTTTATCTAGATGTTGGCAACAATCACCAGTATGTGTGTTAAGACATCAAACAGAACTCCTTCCTTTCTTCAGTCCTCACCTACACTCATGCCTCTTCACTGGTTCTGTGTGTGTATGTGTGTGTGTGTGTGTGTGTGTTAAAGGAGGGGGCGGAGCGGCTGTTCGACAAGGGAGAGCTCAACACTTTCCAGGACAGCGTGTGTCTGGCGCGGGTGGTGTCACAGTGCCTGGAACACGTCTTCTCTTCCCACACCTCTCCTCCACCTACAGGACAGGACGCCAGCCGTACCTCCCATCCCCAGAGTCTGTCTCCACCACTGCCCAGCACCATAGGACAGGGCAACAAGTGTCCCTCCCCTTCCCAGGTACTTTCTCTTTCTCCTTCCCCCAACACGGCCGAACCTTCAATGTCGCTTTGGTCCATCGATGAGAATCATGACGAGTTGACACGAATAATCCAAGAGACGGTGGATCTGATGGAAAGCAGATACAGCTCAACTGAAGCAGGGAGCGGTTCCCTGGAGTCGGTTTTCTTGAGGGGAGCTGTGTACGGGGAACGAAGCGTGTTCCTGATCAGGGCAGCGCTCCTGGTTCGTGGCTTGCAGAGTCTGCCGGTGTTCAGGACGGAGGGCGGTGAGAGGTTGAGGGTTTTGTGCGGGAAGGTGAGGGAGTTTGTGAAGGAGGAGGTGGGGAGGTGTGGCTCTTGCAACACCTTGCTGGGGACAGTTGTGAACAGTTTGTGACACCGTGGGTAGTATTGACTGCTTAGATTTATTATTGATATTTAGTGCTTATCTTTGGTCAGGGACCATAATCAAAGCACTTTACAAACATGGAGTCGTTAGCACAACAGGCTGCTTACATGGGAAGAGCCGATTGACAGCTGCCGGTAGGCACTCATCATTTGTTTTGCCTTATGCGTGAAACCTTACAAATATAGTAGGCAACTACAGTGAAGTTGACAACGTATCATCTAGTATTATTGGTAGTTGCAGATGTATGAGGCTTCTGGCTGTGCTTCTGGCATTCCAGCAGGAAGTCCTGGAGGGGCATCTGGGCTTGTGGGTTTTAGAGGGATGGGATGTATGCTGGAGGTTTCTGTGGAAATGTGGATTGTCACAAGGTTACATTTGTTCATGTGTTCTTAACTACTGTAGGTGCTTTAGGCATGACTGACATGCTTTTCATCTTGTTTCATTCGCCTGGAAATGACCTTTGTGGTGCGTTGAGCTGTAAACAGCATGGTTGACTGAGTGACCTTGAGTGGTGGCTTCAGAGGCTTGTCTGTTGGAGGTGAAAGAAAAAAGAACATGATTAAGCCCCTTGTCTGCCTTGCACTTTGCATTCATGTGGGAAATAATTCCATTGCAACAAAGTTGCACATGTTTCAATACTTAATTTTACTTTCATTAAATCTGCCTTTCATTAACTTGGCCTTTGGGGACCATCTGAACGCAGACTGTCCTAAAGTCCTCAGAGTCCAGATAGTGGGGATGTAACTTGGGCAAGACAGTCTCCAGCCCAGATTGTCAGGACAGCAGTTGTCTCCTCTGATGTTCTGATGGTCCTAGTCGGACACAAAGACAAAGACAAATACACAGTAAGCAGACAGAACTGACTGAACTCTGTACGCAATGAAAAATAAATGGTGACATGAGGTACAGCTGGCTGTACACGGTGTGGCTTTTTGTGTGGATGAATTTCTGACTGACATCAGTCAAGTCAAATTCTTTATTCATGATGGCAATAGATAAGCAAGGAACATGCTTTTTTTTTTTCTTTTTTTTTTTTTCTTTTTTTTTTTTTTTTTTACTCCCAGCCCTTTCCCTAAAGAAGGTCAAAAGCAATAGCCTAGTGTGTCATCATGAACACATGACTTTATGGGTGGTAACCAATGACAAAGATGTCCAACTTGCATAATTATTGTCGAAAGAAGTTTGTCCATTAATAATAATAATGATAATAATGGTATTTATATAGCACTGAATCTTGTGCAGAGACAAATTAAAGTGCTTTCGCACCAGTCATTCACACGCATGCATAACTCTAAAACTGGAGAAACTGAAGACAAGGAAGAGGCAGGGGAGGGAGGCTATCTTGTGAAGAGGTGGGTTTTAAGGCCAGACTTGAAAGAGCTGAGTGTGGAGACTTGACAAAGTGAAAGAGGAAGTTCATTCCAGTTGCAAGGTCCAGAGACAGAAAGAACGGCGGCCAACAGTCATGCGTAAACAGAGTAGATCCGAAGCCGATCGTAGTGAGCGAGATGGAGTGTAGAGGTGAAGGCAGCCACAGAGATAGGAAGGGGCAGATTTGTGAATACATTTATAACATAGAATGCTGATCTTGTACTTTATTCTTTGTGAGACAGGGAGCCAGTGGAGATGTTGCAAAATAGGAGTGATGTGCTCAGATCTTTTCTTTCTGAGGACGAGTCTGGGCAGCAGAGTTTTGTATGCACTGAAGGGACTGAATGGATGAAGCAGGCAAACCAGACAATAGAGAGTTACAGTTGTCAAGGCAAGAGAGAATGAGAGAAACGACAAGTCTCGATGTTGCATCAATGGACAGGTATTTCCGGATGGAACTGATGCACCGCAATTGACAGTAGCAGGATTGACATATCTGACTGATAAATTTTTGCATGGACAGTGTGTTGTCAAGGACAATGCCGAGGATAACCATCATTTGTGTCATTATACCTTAATAGCAGTGATGCCAGCTCATCAGTTTTGGTGCTAAAGAGAGAAAAAGACACCAGAGGAGGTGGGAGAATGAAGAGAAGCTGTGCACACATGGATTTTAATTCTTTACAAGTTTACATTTTAACTTGAAGAGTGTAACTCAGTGTAGGAGTAACCACCAAGTTTCTGTTAATTAGTATTATGTCAGTTAGTATTGTGTCAGATATGTGTATTTTAAAAATCAAACAGCAACATGCATAGAGGCACACACACACACACACACACACACACACACACACACACACACACGTCATGTTTTAATTAGAACACTTTACATTTAGTTAAGTTGTGAGTGGGTTGTTTTTTTTAGGGGGGGGGGGGGGGTTGTTTTGTGTGTGTGTGTGTATAAACCATTCACGGTTTTCATGACAAATAAATATTCTGATTCTGATTCACACACACATGCATGTATGCATGCACACACAGACATATACACACTCACACACACACATGTATGCATGCATGCATGCACACACACACACACACACACACACACACACACACACATGAGACAAGATTTTTGAAATCATGTCCGCAAGGCTGACTTTTACAGGTTTGAAAGCAAAAACACTCCAGTTTAGGAAGAATTGGACTGATTTTTTGTCTTCTGTGGGTTGAGTACCTCAGCAGCATTGGTGGCCCGCAAGTGCAGATTTTATGGTTTGAAATTGAGAAAAGCCTTCAGCTTCAGGGGGCTTTGCCCCCAGACCCCTACCAGGCGCATTGCCCCATGGACCCCCACTGGGGGCCTTCTGCGGCCCCCAGGCCCCCACCTTTCAGACTCAATCACAATTTCCCAATCTCATGCCTGCACACACACACACACACACACACACACACACACAGGACAGTGCTGAAAGTGTACCGATTGTTTATTGCTTGTTTAGATACAGAGTTATATTGCAGTTAAGTGGGGTGGGATGCTGTACAACCACATAAAGATATCTTCAGAGTTACAAAAAGAAAGTGTACAAGAATATCAGTCGTTGTTACCATCCAAGATTCCATGTCTGAAGGAGCCTCACATCTCTGTCTTTCATGCTACGTGTAAGTGTGCAGCCCTCCTTTCGACTATAATCATGATAATGATAGTGGTTGTTATAATGATGATGATGTTGATGATGATGTTGATGATGATAATGACGATGATGATGTTGATGATGATGATGTTGATGATGTTGATGATGATGATGATGATAATGATAATGATGATGATAAATGATGATGATGATAATGATGATGATGATAATGATGATGATGATGATGATGATGATGATGATGATAATGATGATGATGATAATGATGATGATGATAAATGATGATGATGATGATGATGATAATGATGATGATGATGATAATGATGATGATAATGATGATGATGATGATGATGGTGATGATGATGATGATGATGATGATGATAATGATGATGATGATGATGACGATGATTGTGAAGTGACAACAGAGAAGTAGTCAGAAACCATTACTTTTCAGTCCATGAGTTTCAGTTTCAGTTTCAGTAGCTCAAGGAGGCGTCACTGTGTTCGGACAAATCCATATAAGCTACAATAAATAAAATAAAATAAAATAATAATAATAGATAAATACATTAAAAAAAAAAAAAGAAGAACTACTACTAATAATAATAATATGTATAAGGTGCAAAAACTTGATAAAGTCAACTATAGGCGTACAAAAAATTAAAAATAAAAAAATAAAATAAATAAATAAATAAATAATAATAATATAATTTTAAAAAATAATAATAAATAAATAATAATAACAAGTTGAATAAAAGAATAACAATAATAAATGAATAAATGAAATAAAATAAATAGTAATAATAATTATAAGAAGAAGAAGAATGATAATTACAAAAGTAAAGGTCCCCTAGCCTTTTTATGTCCAGCTGGGCAGTGAATTCACATCAGCTTCGTACAGGATTCTGCATAGGAAGGCAGGGGTCCCAGTCCTTTCTTTCTGACGTTTTAACGTCTTGCCAGTGGAGTGTTGGCCTAGTGGTAACGCGTCCGCCTAGGAAGCGAGAGAATCTGAGCAAGCTGGTTCAAATCACGGCTCAGCCGCCGATATTTTCTCCCCCTCCACTAGACCTTGAGTGGTGGTCTGGACGTTAGTCATTCGGATGAGACGATAAACCGAGGTCCCATGTGCAGCATGCACTTAGCGCACATAAAAGAATCCACGGCAACAAAAGGGTTGTTCGTGGTAAAATTCTGTAGAAAAATCCACTTTATAGGAAAAACTGCTCACAGGAAAAATACAAAAAAATGGGTGGCACTGCAGTGTAGCGACGCACTCTCCCTGGGGAGAGCAGCCTGAATTTCACACAGAGAAATCTGTTGTGATAAAAAGAAATACAAATACAAATACATAACATCCCCAAACCACATAGTCAGGGTATCTGTTCACACCTGGTTGGAGTAAGGTTTCTTTCCCAAGGATACAACACCATGCCAAAACACAGGGCCTCTGAACGCTGGATAAGAAGTCTGACGCTTTAACCGATTCCGTCATGATGCCGCCTGAAGACAAGACAAAGTTTTGATAAAAGAAGGAAAGCGGGAAAGAAAGGAAATCTTGACAATTAGAACAGAAAGAAGAGAGAAAGCAATGAAGGAGGAAAAAAAATCTGAATATAAAATCTTTGTGGGTAGCCTGTTGAGAACATGAAATTCAAATTGTCTTCAGATCCCGATTCAGATGTGTTTCATTTCCATGAGGTGATGATGCATGGACTTTGAAAGTCCCAGCCTGAAGAAAAATAGTGGTAGTTGTTACAATGGATAATATTGATAATAGTATGGTTATTTGAATATAAAAAAATAAGGATTCAGTTTCCTATGTCAAACATAATTTGGGCAGATTCCTTCACTTCTTCGTTGTCTTTGTGTCATTTTTAGCAGTATTTAACTGTTTTTCACATGTGCATGATTGCACACACACACGCACACACACACACACACACACACACACACACACACACATACATTCTTAAACACATTCGCCTAACACATGTACATAAACACTTTTTTTTTTTACATATTCACAGGGAGACAGAGAGTTATTGATTAAAATCTCATCATTCAGCCATACGAAAACAGATCATGAAAATTGCAAGGATAATATTTTGCTGTCTAGAGATTAGAATAAAATGTACAGCACGAAATCCACAATCCAAGTGAAGAAGGAACATATGAATCAATCACAATCAATTCTATTATTGCAAACAACATTTACAGTTCCTGTAATGAGTATGTATATAACATTCCATATTGCAATGAAAGTTCTTAGATATATATATATATATATGTGTGTGTGTGTGTGTGTGTGTGTGTGTGATATCTCAAAGCAAACAAACCAATATTAAAAAAACACAACAGTTATAACATTTGGTAAAGTCTTGTCTAACACCAATGAACTGTTTCCAGCACGATACACTAATAAAGCTACAATCAGCCAGCAACCATCCAACTGAACTGTTAACTGAACTACCAACCAATCAGCTATCCATCCATTCCCACCAACCAGCCAAACAAAATAAACAAAATTGTTATTAAAAAAATTAAAGGCAGATTAAAAAATATCCATTGATATGAAAACAAACTTTCATAATCAATGAAAACATTTCCCCTGAAATTGAAGAGTGTGTTTACATGGACAACATTCTCAACTTTCTCGCACACAAAAGAAAAATGGCTGACAAGAAGGGAATCCTGATTGGAATCTCGCAGCAGGGTCATCCAAAAAGGTGAGTTAACTCCTGACTCTATCACTTATTTATATGATAAAGCTTCAGTTTCAAGGGGGTGTCAACACATACAAACTGATCCACATAGACAACACCACATTTGCTCACACACCTACACACACACGTACGCACACACACACGCACACACACATACACACACACACCTACACACGCGCACACAAAGAAAAACCTAAAATCATGTTCTGCTCTAGTTTGCCTCATTTCTTATAAACCTTTTTCCACTCTTGCCTTCACTTTTTGCTGTGCACCCTTGAGTAAAAAATCAAAAAAATGAAATAAAAAAGAGATGTACATGTTGATCAGACAGGTCATCCTAACTCACTATTAACATAAAACAAATCGTAATTTCATTACAAGGTGTGTTTTTCCTATCTCTCTTTCTGTTAGTCTGTGTGTATTTTCATGTTTGCATGTGTGTGTGTGCGTGTGTGTACTCACGCACATGTGCGCAAACGTACATGAAAAATGTCACAGAAACACATGCATTACCCTGAGCCAATGAGAGTGTCGCATTGTCAACACCACATCCTTCAAAAACATTGTAAGTTTGCATCAACAGTAAAACAACATTGATAAATGACATCTCCTTTTTAGGTTCAACATTTGGATACGAATAAAACTAAGCACGCTCTTTCCACTCTTTTTTTTTTTTTTTTTTCCTCAGTAGGCCTGTTGTGATGATGTGTATGTATACATGTGAATATGGGTGTGTGTGTGTGCTTGTGTGTGTGTACAAACATGATTTCATTATTCGAAATTATTTGTAATAATCAATGTATGCCAGTTGAAACAGGGCAGATAAATGGAATTCCAAGAGAATACCGTATTTGTTGAGAAGTGTGACATGAATACTGTTATTGGTTCTTTTCATTTTGCCATGGTGTTTCCCCCTTTTGTTTTTGTTTTTTTACATTCTTGAAAGGTGATCACCCGATAAATATTCATGTCCAAAGTCTGTATTCTTGTTTGTTTTAACTTGTCTTCTACAGGCAAACGCATTCTATTAATTAAGATTTAGTAAATAAAATTATTCATTGTCGACAACTTGCAAATTTGCCCTAGACACTTTAACACAGGTAAAGGAATGGTATCACTTTTTTCACCTTTAATGATGCAAACATTATTACAAGCCCAGGTGTTTTATTCATCATGGGGGGGGAGCGCGTGCATGCTCTCGTGTGTGTATGTGTGGAAGCAATCTGTACACACAGCATTGCAGGCCCTATGGTCGTCATGTTTTCCTGATATTTATACCACAGATCAAGCATAGATATACAAACGTGAAGGAAAGAAGAATCTGCCAAATTAAAGGGACGTGGGGTGGCGGGAGGTGTGTGTGTGGAGGGGGCGGGGGTGGGGGTGGGGGCGTGGCAGCTGAAATGTAGGCAGGATGGCAGGCGTTTCACTTTCAGCAGATAACCATCGCACAGAATTCCCACGGCAAGTTCCTTTTATCCCAGCCGACACCATCTCCCCCCCCCTCCCCCCGCGCGGGGCCCCCCTGCCCCTCCCTACCTACCCCCGACTCGACCTCCTCAAAAGGCCTAACGTTCACGAAACAGAGTAATTGTTCATGTCGCTGACAAATGGGAAGTGTAAAGCTTTTTGGGAAAGAAAGCGGGCAGTTTACTGAGGTATTTGTTTCTTCGCCACCGCTTATCAAAATCACGAACTCGTATAATGTTGCTGGTGCAAGCCAACTCGGAACACACAAGTGAAGTACACAACAACAACACAGGCAAATTAAAGAAGAAGAAGAAAAAAACTTTGACAAATCATGCTCATACGTTTGCGTCAAAGTCGAGGTCACACGCTTGTATTTGCAGCGAATGTCAGGTCAGATTTGCGGCAGATTTGATAAGTCATGCACCGTTTATGTGGGCCAAATTTGAGAGAAGTCACACTGCATGTATTCACGGCAAAGTTTGAGAAGTGGGTCTACCGTGCACATAGTTGCCGTGCGTACGTATAACGATACAGTCTCCAGCTTGAGTCGCCATATGATGCGTAGTTAGCGATGTGGGGAAGAAAATAGCTACTCTGTAATAGCTTTTTGACAATAGTTTTCCTTTGGATGATTCCACTCAGTCACAGAGTCACTGATACCATAGACCTTTTCTTTTTCTCTTTTTTCTTCCATCTCCCCTCCCCCCTCCAGAGTATATGAAGTGAGCTCTTCCTAATGAAAGCTGTAGCTAGTACCCTGTAGTTCTTTTCTCAAGACGTTCAGAAAAAAACTTGTGACTGGAAGTTAAGGAAGTCGAATCCATGTGGTGGAAGCTTTCGGGAGACAGTCCAGGTTTTTGGTTGTTTTTTGTTTGTTTGGGATTTTTTTTTTTTGGGGGGGGGGGTGTTTGTTTTTTGTTGCTGTTGTTGGTTGTTGTTTTTTTTCTTTCACCCATGCACTGAAGACAACCGATTTCTGCAGTTTTTAATTCTTTTCACTGCCAATGTCGCATTTCAGCACCAGGTAGGTAGGTAGAGCACCCATCAGTGTCACTGAAATGCGATCAGAACAGTCATGGGTCTGTTATCCATGAACCTACTGCTGTTAATTTTCGGTGGTAGGATAGGTCATAGCTTTTACACATCACAGGGGAATCCCAAAATTTTCTTAGACACCATATTTTCTTTTGCACAATGGAATTTTGCTGTGTAAACTAACAGGCGGTGGAAGGAATAATTTTAATCAGTGAATCCAGGTGGCTGCACGTAGCTGGCAAGGTCTAGAATGACTGCCTCCTCAATCGAAAGGTCCATCATACACGCCCAGCTTCCACCACAACAGAAGTGCTGCAATCGTCGTGCCCGTGGGTCCCGTTTACTCGCCTGCATATGTAGATGGCGCACGTGCGATTCGTCTGTTCCCCTTTCGCCTGATCTTTGGTCACTTGAGGTGTTTTGACTCTTATTACGTCTGTTTCACCGACCTGCTGTTCCCGTTTCGTCAGTTCAGCGTCACCCCTCTCAGTCTCTCTGTCTCATTCTCTATCGCGCGCGCGCGCACACACCCACACACACACACACACACACACACACACACACACACACACACACACACACTGATTTTTCACACACACACACACACACACACAAACACGCATGCATACCCCTTACCCCTACCCGCACCCCACCCCCACACACAAGAGAAACTGAATACACAGGCGAACTTGGAAACCAACAGGCCAATCGGAATGACCAGGATCAGCAGCAGACGGAAGTAGGGAGGACAGCCCCAGGACCTCAGGACCTACCTACCACAGCCAACAGAACAGCTGATCAGTGGTCTTGTTTGGCGGCTAGCAGTCCACGTCCCCCTTCACCACCCCAGCCTGTAGGGTGACGCCCATAGTTTTGGAGTTGCCGTTGGTGTCTGAAGAAGAAGAAGGCACCACCACCACTAGGTCCGAGGTGGTGGTGGAGGTGGTGGCGACGTTCTTCAGACCCTGGACGTTGGCCGAAGAGGAGGGGGATGGGGGTGGTCCATTGCTGAGGGCTGGAGGTGGAGGAGGAGGGGCAGGGGGCGAGGAGCTCCTGCTGGAGGACAGGGAGTTGGACAGGTCCGACATGTGCGCCAGGTTCTCCCGGGCACGGAACACGTCCCGGGCCGTCGTCAGACCCCGAGGGGGCGGGGCAGGGTCCGGCTCACAGTCCGAGTCGGGGTTGGTGGTGTCCGCCGCCGTGGAGGGCTTGCCTGACGCCATGGAGTTCTCGTCGTCGTCATCGTCGTCGTCGGTAGTGGTGGCTGGGCCGCCCGCGAACTTCTTGTCGGTCCAGTCGGCGTTGAGCGAGTCGTCCTGCGGGATGAGGGAGAAAGACCCGGAGCGGACGAGGCGTTTCCCGGACCAGTCCAGCCTGTCCTCCTGGTTCTCCTTGTCCGCCTGTCTGCTGCCGCTGTGGTGGTGGATGTCTCCCTGCGTGGCGGAGCTCACGCGGGGGATCCTGTCGCGGGAGCCGCTCCTGCTGGGACTGGCGCTGTTGTTTCTGCTGCCGCGTGTGATGTCCACGGACAGGGGTCTGCCCGTCAGCACGTCCTCCCGCACCTCGAAGGCCACGGCGCCCCGTTGCCTCAGCTGGTTCTGGGAGGAGGACGCCTCGCTGCTACTGCTGGTGCTGCTGCTCCTCCGTGTGCCCGCGCCGCCCGTGCCCGGAGCCTGGCCGTTGTTGAGGCTCTGCTGCAGCAGGAGGTCTCTTGGCACGAAGTCGTCGTGGACCCCTCCCTGTCTGCCCCCGGCCTGGATCCCCGCCAGACCCTGACTGCCCGGCGGGAAGGAGTTCATGGCGATCAGTCGCTCCAGCGCCTCGTCGTCCAGAACAGGCTTCCTCTCCTCTCTAGACTGCTTCTTCTTCTCTCGGGACTCCCTGTCTTTTGGCCTCTCTCTGGACGAGCTGGGGGTCGGTTCTGCGTGAACACTTACTTCTCCTCTGTCCGGGGACACGGTTCTGTCTGGGGAGGCTGGAGATTCCAGAGACAAAAGCTCCATGGCGTCGCTGTCCGTTACAGTATCTCGCTTGACGAATCCACCTTCGATCTCTGCGCCAGGCTGGTTCGCTGATCTGGCCAAAGCTTCCACACCAGCTGATTGGCGGAACCGGAAGGTCTCCTCCTCTGCGCCAGCACCAGCTCCATCACCATCAGCTAAGCCTTCTGCAGAGTCATCGGAAGACACGGTGCTGGCGTTGCTCGGCTTCTTCTTCCGCTCCGGTTTGCTGGGGACGGTCTTGGTGGACTTGGTGGTGGTGATGGTTGTCGTGGGATCAGGCCTGGAACCCTCGTCCCCCCAACCCTTCTTGCTGGGGGCGTCTTGAACCTGACCCATCAGGTGGGCGAACTCTCTGGCCGCCTCCATGTCCAGCCGACTCTTCTTCCGCCCTGCCTGAGCCTCCACGCCTTCCTCCTCCCTCCCGGCCTCCGTCAGCGTGGGCTCCTCTACCTCCAGTTGGAGGCCTGACGGCGCCAGCGCCGTGAGACTGGAAAACCCCTCCTCCTCCTCACTGTTCAGCCCCCCCGGGATGTTGTTATCATCCAAAACGCTGTCGTCGCCGATCAAGGAGTCCATGGCGCTGACCTGAGAGCGCAGCTTGGCCGCCTCTTGCATGAGCACTTCGGCGCTGACGTCAAAGGGATCCCCTCCTGTGCTGCGCCGATTGTACGCGGACCCATACTCGGAGTAGCTTTGGGAGATGGCCTGGGACTTCCTGTTCTTCTCCGCTGCCTTCCCGCTGGTCTCCTTCTTGACGTCGCTGTGGGTCCTCTTGGGCCGGTAGGTGACCCCCCGGCCCAGGCACATCAGGGTGTCCAGGGACTGGCTGCGGTACAGCGGGTGGTGTAGCTGGCGGCTGCCCCTGGAGCGCGTGGATCCGGCGAGCGCGGGTCGGTCCTTGCTGAGGGAGAGGTGCACGGGGTAAGGGGAGGCGTAGCTCAGGATGGTCAGGGCGTCCTCGTACACCATGCTCTCGTAGCCAATGGTGACGTTCAGGATGCGGTCTCCTGCAAACAGTTGTGCAGCACGTGTACGTACACACATACACAAACGCACACACACACACACACACATATGCACATACCACACAAGACACACGCGCGCATATAAAGACGCGCGCGCGCACACACACACACACACACACACACATACGCGCGCGCGCACACACACGTACACACATAGTTTGAAAAAGAAATCTAACAACGATACTTTGCTGACATCTGAGGAGAAGGCAAGGTAGTGTCTGACCTTATTTCCTGTAATATTGTGGACGTAAAGGTACTGACCACACACACAGGTCGTGTCTGACCTTATTTCCTGTAATATTGTGGACGTAAAGGTACTGACCACACACACAGGTCGTGTCTGACCTTATTTCCTGCAGGTTTACCATCTTCCTCCATCAACAGATTACAGAAAATTCAGAACAATGCTGCACGACTGGTTCTCGCCAAAAAGAAATCTGATCATGTTACACCTCTGCTGAATCAGTTACACTGGCTTCCCGCATTCACTATAAGTTAGCAACACTCGCCTTCAAACATTTTGACAAGTCTCTTCAATTGTATCTCTCCTCTGTACTGGAAACATATGAAACGCACAGAACGTTAAGATCCAGTTCTGAAAAGCTGCTTAAAGTTCCAAGGACTAATCTGAAATGCGCTGGAAATATGTCTTTCAGAGCTCAGGTTTCCCAAGTGTGGAACTCTCTACTTCATCTCTTAGAAATTCCTCTGACCTACATTCCTGTAAGTCGGACCTGAAAACTTACCTTTTCCGTAAGCATTTTTGTTCTGGGCGGAATGGTTAAACCAAGGTATGCTTGTTGGCAAGTATCTTTGTGCTAGTATTTTTGTAGTCCTGTTTTAATGCATTGTGTATTTTATGTAGTTTAGGTCTTAGATGTGATGTCATTTTTTCTATCTGGTTATTTTTAATGAGCGTGCGTGCGTGTGTGTGTGTGTGTGTGTGTGCGTGCGTGCGTGCGTGCGTGCATGCATGTGTTTGTGAGGTTACAGTGCTCTGGTACGCGTGTGTAAGTGTGTAGGCATGTTAGTATGTCCGAACAGAATTCTATGTTAGAAAATAAGAAATATTTTAATGCTTATGCAATTTTGTTTTTAGTGCAGTTGATATTTAATGTCAGTGTGTGTGTGTGTGTGTGTCTGTATGGGAGGGACATTTATACATATGTGTGTGCGTGTGTGTGTGTGTGTGCGTGCGTGCGTGCGTGCGTGTGTGTGTGTGTGTGTGTTCTATGAAATGCATTTTGTTTTAATCTAAGTCTTATTTACGTCATAGCTTTTATAATCTTTAGTGTGCTTTTGCATTCATATGAACACACTGGATGTTTTCCATTGTCAGATAGCGGTTGAAAAGTGTTTTTTTAAGGCGTATTTATAGTCAACTATGATGTAAGGCGCTTTGGGCAGCATTGGTGCTGGATATCGCGCCACAGAAAAACTATGTATTATTATTATTGTTGTTGTTGTTATTATTATTATTAATACTGTGGACGTAAAGGTACTGACCACACACACACACACACACACACACACACACACACACACACACACACGTGTGTGTGTGTAGAGAGAGAGAGAGAGAATCTGGTATATGGCCTTTTAACCCCTTGAATGCTCCACAGCAAAGGACTAACACCTCACTGTGATAAGACTGAGCTTACAGGTAAGGGTCGTCAGTCTCGATTCCTAGCTGGACTTCTTCTCCTCAGGATTATTATCATCACGTTTGTTCAACAAAATCCGTTACAACATTTACATCAAATTAAGTTCTTGCTTTCCATTTCTTTTTCTTTCTTTTTTTTTCCTAAGAGGGACTCGGAATGAGCGAATTGGGAGTAATGGCACTGAAACGGTGCAGATGATGGGGCAACAAGGTGGGGGGGGGGGGGGACAACCAAAACCCTCCTCAGCAGCGTCGTTGGATACTGACCCACATGCATCTTGCCGGACTCCACGGCAGGCCCTCGACTGTGGATCTGGCTGACGTAGATCCCGTCCCGCATGTTGCCCGAGATGTTGAACCCTAGGCCTATAATGTCCTGGCTCCTCAGTGACACGTTCACCGTCTCTGGGCCCTGAAATGTCATGTCATGTCATGTCATGCCAAATCAAGTCATGCCAAGTCCAGCAGAGTCGAGCTTGGCCAGTTTCAGTTTCAGCAGCTCAAGGAGGCGTCACTGCGTTCTGACAAGTCCATATACGCTACACCACATCTGCCAGCAGATGCCTGACCAGCAGCGTAACCCAACGCGCTTAGTCAGGCCTTGAGAAAAAAAAAGTGAATAAATAATAGATGAGCTTACATAAATAAATAATAATTATGATATAAAAAAGGTAGTGCTAATGATAATGGTAATAAAATAATAATAATAAATAAATAAATAAATAAGACAACAATGATGATAAATAAGCAAATAAATGTAAAACATGAAGACACACATTCACACATACACCCACACATGCATAACAGATATGCACCAAACATGCAGTTTCACAGATATGAAAGCACAGTCAAATACATATAAACGTGCATAACATATACAATATAAATACATACAAACGAGCTTGGCCAAGTCAAGTAATGTCATGTCCAATGAAGTCCAGCCAAACCCAGTCAACGTTATTTTTATGTCATTCAAGAGAGCTTCGCACAGGGCGTTAAGAAACGACATGCAGCGGGCAATACTACAGATATATTTCGTGCCTAACATATTGATTTTTTTGTTTGTTTGTTTGTTTTGTTTTAAGAAAAAAAATATTTAAAAAAAAACACCACCACTCAAAACACACTTGGTGTTCGAGAGGTCCGCTGCTCACCAGAACATTCTCGTTGAAAATTAATAAATGAATAAATACAGGTGAGAACTGAAAAAGGAACAGCTTGAAGCTCTATATATAGCGTGAAAAGAAAAATGCTGTAAGCACTCCCTTCTCCCCTCCCCCCCACCCCCCACCCCGACCAATACACCTCCGTCCCTCCATGCTCCTCCCCTATCCTCCACCACCACCACCACATCCCTTTAATGTCCTTAATGCAGAGAACCCCGTTTTCAGCACCCATCTACGATCGATAATCCTGACCACATGGGTGTACATACATGCATACATACATAAGATGACACCACCCTCCTTTCCCCCAGTATCATTCGCTGTTTTTCACACCTGTTTCTTCCCATTGCTTGAATTAACTCTCTCCATACGAACGGCGAAAGAGGACGACGTTAACAGCGTTTCACCCCAATTACCACCATCAAAATAGTGCAAGCGGAAGGCTCTTATACTGAAGACGTGAATGTTGACAAAGAATACCACAATTCTGACGACGGAAGCTAAAGGTTGGGTCATTAAGACACCCACTGGACATCCGAGGGGTCTGTGTAGAGGAGAAGAGAGGACTGGCCGTACTGAGTGAGTTAATGGGCCGTCGTCACTACCTACTTTCAGCTGTCTTGGTTACCTCAGCTCTATGGTCGTCAGGTCTCTAAATAAATAGATAAACAGATGGGGGACATGGGGGGTGGGTGGGAATGGTGACTGCTGGACCAAATTAAAACGAAATTTAAAATAACTAGTAATGATAATAATGATGATGATAAT
>NC_134896.1:17622401-17624901 GCF_041734735.1 Babylonia areolata | reverse complement strand
CTGTAATCGCTCAAATCTTAGTTGTATACTTAGATTTGTGTGTGTGTGTGTGTGTGTGTGTGCCCGGGAGTGTCACTGGAGATGTTGAACTGTTCCATCTGAGATAAAACTCTATTACTTCGTGGATCTTGTCAGTCAAATGATAGTGCTTTTATTACGCCTTTATGATTATTTTATGTGTTTTTGTTTCATCTTTCGTGTTTATTCGATCCATTTCCAGAAGTGAATCTGTAAAGCGCTAAACTCTTGCTTCAGCTTGATGTATAGAACCACATTTATTCATCAGCATTATCATCATCATTATTATTATTATTATCAATATTACCCTTGTCATCATTATTATCATTAGTAGTAGTAGTAGTAGTATTAATACTATTATCATTATCATTGTCATTATCAGTCCAGATTTGTGAGTGTTTTTTTTTCAGGGTTAACAATGACAACCATACCAAGTGATGAGGGTCGATGAGCTATATCGATATCAGTATCAGTATCAGTTTCAGTATCAGTAGCTGAAGGAGGCGTCACTGCGTTCGGTCAAATCCATATACGCTACACCACATCTGCCAAGCAGCTGCCTGACCAGCAGCGTAACCCAACGCGCTTAGTCAGGCCTTGAGAAAAAAAAGTTTAAAAAATAAAATAAAATACAATAAAATAAACAAATAAATAATAATAGATAAATACATAAAAACACTACTACTACTACTACTACTACTACTACTAATAATAATAATAATAATAATATTTATAAGGAGCAAAATCTTGATGAAGTCAACTCTAAGCGCACACAAAAAAAGTAACCGTCTAAGGAAAACTGAGGGTTTGAGACCTGTACAGCTATTGTTTATTTTGTCTGATTATCTTATATCACGTCAGTGTTTTATACAAACAAACAGGTAGGCTCTTAAGGCGTGAGCGACGCGTGGGGTCCATAATTAGACTGGCCAGGCTTTTTATCGTTGTTTTGTTCGCTCTGTTTTAAGCAGATGTGGTCTAGCTTTTATGAATCAGCCCCCCATGCTTCGATACTGACCCGTCCTGAAACTGAAACTGAACCTGAAACTTCCACCCACCTCCCCCGTCTTCTTCATCCCTAATACACCCCCGGCTAACCCCCACCCCCATCCCATCTCTCTCTCTCTCTCTCTCTCTCTCTCTCTCTCTCTCTCTCTCTCTCTCTCTCTCTCTCTCTCGACACATAGATGTAGATTAGCATAGCAAGGACAGATTGGAAGAATAGGCAATGCCTAAAATCTTAATCCTTGAATAAAAACGTTCTGAGTTCTGAGTTCTCTCTCTCTCTCTCTCTCTCTCTCTCTCTCTCTCTCTCTCTCTCTCTATCTATCTATCTATCTATCTATCTATCTCTCTCTACTTCATCAGTCACACATCTGTACACGCTCTTGTCAATTCAAACAGCAATATTCACAATCACGCTCATCTTTCTGCTTTTTTTTTTTTTTTGGTGAGGTGGGGGGAGGGGGAGGGGAGAGGATAGGGGAAATAAAGTCATAGAGTACGGGTCGCGGTGATATATATACATATATATATATATATATATATATATATATATATATATATATATATACATATATATGACTTGACCAGCAACACAGCTATATCTGTCGTGTGTGTCATCCATCCTGTTGATGATGGATGTACATACCGCATGGACAGGTATGGCTCAGCGTCTGTGTCAGCTGAACACATGATTGACAAGCACTGCTAAACCAATCTCTGCATACTTTCTGTTTGGTACGGACCATGTATGTTGCAATTAGGCGATACGTACAAGTATATCTAGACTATCTACCATGAAGCGCGATCGCGACTGCGTGCACACACACACACACACACACACACACACACACACACACACACACACACACACCATGATGATGTAAAAAAAAAATTGTTGCTTATTCAATTTACCATCATGAAATAAAATCTTGACTCGACTTGACCATCACACACCAATACACACATCAAACACATACACAATCAAGCGGGCGCATTCACGCGCACAGATAAATAAAACTGCACACAAAAATATTGTTTTAACGGACATGCTATGAGGTTAGAGTTGAGAGATGTGATGGTAGGAACATTTGTCTGATATGTCAGGGCAGATATTTCCAAAACAAATGTCCGGTAGTGTGCAAATGTTCGGAAACCGTTGGGACTTGCATTTGTTACACGGGGTTTCAAACATGCGCGTGTCACTCGAAAATAATAATAACAATAATAATGATAATGATAATACCGATAACAATAATAATAACAACACGCATTTATATAGGGCTGAATCTTGCGCAGAGACAAATCAGAGCGCTTTCACGCCAGTCATTCACATACACGCATAACTCTAAACCGAAGAAACTGAAGACAAGGAAGAGGCAGGGAAGAGAGGCTATCCTTGGAAAGAGGTGGGTTTTAAGGCCAGACTTGAAAGAGCTGAGTGCGGAGACCTGACGAAGCGAAAGAGAAAGTTCATTCT
>NC_134896.1:17594901-17614901 GCF_041734735.1 Babylonia areolata | reverse complement strand
TCCTCCACCTCCTCCTCTTCCTTCTTCTCACCACAATCTATGACGGCCAAAGACATGCATGGGCTTTGGTCGTTGTTGTGCAGCTTGTGGCAACATTAAGCCTGTGCACCTGGGAATAAGACAAAATTCACTGCAGCAGGATTCTTCAAGACAAAAAAAACTAAAGTTTATAAATAAAAAAACATAAAATATTTTTAAAAAAAACCTTTTTGGTGGTAGAACCATAGGCCCGTCGAAACGTCGTGTCCCACTAAACAAAGAGGATTCATCTACCTTTGTTTAGTGGGATACGACGTTTCGAACCATAGGCCCTTCGAAACGTCGTGTCCCACTAAACAAAGAGGATTCATCTACCAACAAAAAGGTGGGGTGTTTTTATAAACTTTAGTTTTTTGACCTGTGCACCTGGTTTTTGAAGTCGTCTCCCATTTCGGACCCTGCCCTTCAGTCTTTCCACCCGTTAGCCTTTGGTTCTTTCTTCCTTCCTTCCTTCCTTTCTTTCTTTCTTTCTTTCTTTTCTTCCTTCATTCCTTTCTTTCTTTTCTTTCTTCCTTCCTTTCTTTCTTTCTTTCTTTCCTTCCTTCCTTCCTTTCTTTTCTTTCTTCCATCCTTCCTTTCTTTCTTTTCTTTCTTCCTTCCTTCCTTTCTTTTCTTTCTTCCATCCTTCCTTCCTTTCTTTCTTTCTTTCCTTCCTTCCTTTCTTTCTTTTCTTTCTTACATCCTTCCTTTCTTTCTTTTCTTTCTTCCTTCCTTTCTTTCCTTCTTTTCTTTCTTCCTTCCTTCCTTCCTTTCTTTTCTTTCTTCCTTCCTTTCTTCCTTTCTTTCTTTTCTTCCTTCCTTCCTTTTCTTCTTTCTTTCTTTCGTTCCTTCTTTCTTCCTGCCTTCTTTCTTTCATTCTTTATTTATTATCTTCCTTGTGTTTATCTTCCTCCCCCGGACTTGACGAAAAGTCACCCCCTCTTTTTAATAGTTGTGTTAACTCACTCAGTATGGCCAGTCCTCTCTTCTCCTCTACACAGACCCCTCGGATGTCCAGTGGGTGTCTCTATGACCCAACCTTTAGCTTCCGTCGTCAGAATTGTGGTATTCTTTGTCAACATTCACCTCTTCAGTGTAAGAGCCTTCCGCTTGTTATATTTTGATGGTTGTAATTGGGGTGAAACGCTGTTAACGTCGTCTCTTTCGCCGTTCGTATGGAGAGAGTTAATGTGTCTTAAGATACACACTCACACACATACACACACATACGCACGCACGCGCACTTATACACACACACACGCACGCACACACACACACACACACACACACACACACACACACACACACACGCACAAATGCTAATGGAAACGTTTTTGTTTATCGTTTTTCAATACAACATACAAGAAAGTACTGTTTCAGCAACACACTTATTAGCATATAATGGAATGAACTGTAACATCAACTAAAAGAAGCACCAAATATGAATGCATTCAAGAATAAGTTGCTCAAAATTTTGAAATTTTGACGAGAATAGGCGTGAAACCTTGAGCAAATTATTCCAAGATAAATCATAAAACAAAGAAGAGACTGTTCAAAAGCTTCATAACTTTGTTTTCTTCCTCCGCAACTTGGTATATTTAAAAAAAAAAAAAAAAAGAAGTTTATAATGCTCCAATAAGATTGCAATGTGGTGTTCTACACTAAAGAGAAAACAAATCAATTCATGTATGTTAACTAATGGGTGTGCCCCGGTACACTTGGTAATAAAGACATATTCTATGTTGGGTGACTACTTTTTTTTTTTTTTTTTTTTTTTTTTGCAAGAGCTATGTTGCTATTCTCTGCACTTTATATCGATTGCAACATACTGACTCTTGAAGTATGGGCACCATACAGTTTCCTCACTCGAACTAGGTTTATTCATTTATAGTCTGTTCATCAAAGATGATGTTATATAGTCTGTTCATCTAAGATGATGATCTCCCAGGTCAACATATGTGCAGACCTGCTAGTGCCTGAACCCCCTTCGTGTGTATGCGCCCGCAGAAGATCAAATACGCACATTAAAGATCCTGTAATCCATGTCAGCGTTCGGTGGGTTATGGAAATAAGAATATACCCAGCATGCACCCCCCCCCCCCCCCGAAAACGGAGTATGGCTGCCCACATGGCGGGGTAAATTAAAAAAAAATGTTACATGTCTGTCTGAGTGTGTATGTGTGTGCGTCTGAAATCTGATTGAATGACACAGGAAACGAATGATGAGCGCCCAGTAGCAGCCGTCAGTCGGCTCTACCCAGGAAGGCAGCCTGTGGTGCAAATGTCCCCGTGTATGTAAAGCGCTTAGAGCTTGGTCTCTGACCGAGGATAGGCGCTATATTAAGTATCCACATCAATCAATCAATTATATATTTACACTTTTTTTTCCATTTTCACGTGTTCTTTCTTACAGTGCATGTGGAATTATCAACTTGCAAAACATAGATTTTCGTTTGGATTTGTTGTTGTTGTTGTTACCATCTGTCCCCTCCTCTTCCCTCCCCTCCCTCCCCACCACAACCACCATCATCGTCACCCAGCCCCTCTCTGACGTCACCGTGACACTGAGAATCAAAGTTGATGCACCGAACGATAATTAATTATGCGACAGGTGCGTGGGTGTTCCCGGCAGACACACTTCTACTGCTAGTACTACTACAATTTCGACAACGACGACGACTGCTACTACTACTAATACTCCTACTGCTTCTACTACCTCCTTGCTACTGAAGCTGCTGCTGTTGTAGGTGTGCTTCTACTATCTCCTTGCTACAGCTACTGCTGTAGGTATACTTCTATTACCTACCTGCTACTGCTGCTGCTGTAGGTATACTTCTACTATCTCCTTGCTACTGCTACTGCTGTAGGTATACTTCTATTACCTACCTGCTACTGCTACTGCTGTAGGTATACTTCTATTACCTACCTGCTACTGCTGCTGTAGGTATACTTCTATTACCTACCTGCTATGCTACTGCTGTAGGTATACTTCTACTACCGCCTTGCTACTGCTGCTGTCAGGTATACTTCTACTATCTCCTTGCTACTGCTACTGCTGTAGGTATACTTCTATTACCTACCTGCTACTGCTACTGCTGTAGGTATACTTCTATTACCTACCTGCTATGCTACTGCTGTAGGTATACTTCTATTACCTACCTGCTACTGCTGCTGCTGTAGGTATACTTCTATTACCTACCTGCTACTGCTGTAGGTATACTTCTATTACCTACCTGCTACTGCTGCTGCTGTAGGTATACTTCTATTACCTACCTGCTACTGCTACTGCTGTAGGTATACTTCTATTACCTACCTGCTACTGCTACTGCTGTAGGTATACTTCTATTACCTACCTGCTATGCTACCGCTGTAGGTATACTTCTATTACCTTCCTGCTATGCTACTGCTGTAGGTATGCTTCTACTATCTCCTTGCTACTGCTACTGCTGTAGGTATACTTCTATTACCTACCTGCTATGCTACCGCTGTAGGTATACTTCTATTACCTACCTGCTATGCTACTGCTGTAGGTATGCTTCTACTATCTACTTGCTACTGCTACTGCTGTAGGTATACTTCTATTACCTACCTGCTACTGCTACTGCTGTAGGTATACTTCTATTACCTACCTGCTACTGCTACTGCTGTAGGTATACTTCTATTACCTACCTGCTACTGCTACTGCTGTAGGTATACTTCTATTACCTACCTGCTACTGCTGCTGCTGTAGGTATACTTCTACTACCTACCTGCTATTGCTGTAGGTATACTTCTATTACCTACCTGCTACTGCTGTAGGTATACTTCTATTACCTACCTGCTACTGCTGTAGGTATACTTCTATTACCTACCTGCTACTGCTGTAGGTATACTTCTATTACCTACCTGCTGCTGCTACTGCTGTAGGTATACTTCTATTACCTACCTGCTGCTGCTGTAGGTATACTTCTATTACCTACCTGCTGCTGCTACTGCTGTAGGTATACTTCTATTACCTACCTGCTGCTGCTACTGCTGTAGGTATACTTCTATTACCTACCTGCTGCTGCTGTAGGTATACTTCTATTACCTACCTGCTACTGCTGTAGGTATACTTCTATTACCTACCTGCTACTGCTGCTGCTGTAGGTATACTTCTATTACCTACCTGCTACTGCTGCTGCTGTAGGTATACTTCTATTACCTACCTGCTACTGCTGCTGCTGTAGGTATACTTCTATTACCTACCTGCTACTGCTGCTGTTGTAGGTATACTTCTACTATCTCCTTGCTACTGCTACTGCTGTAGGTATACTTCTATTACCTACCTGCTACTGCTGCTGTTGTAGGTATACTTCTATTACCTACCTGCTACTGCTACTGCTGTAGGTATACTTCTACTATCTCCTTGCTACTGCTACTGCTGTAGGTATACTTCTACTATCTCCTTGCTACTGCTACTGCTGTAGGTATACTTCTATTACCTACCTGCTACTGCTGCTGCTGTAGGTATACTTCTACTATCTCCTTGCTACTGCTACTGCTGTAGGTATACTTCTACTATCTCCTTGCTACTGCTGCTGTAGGTATACTTCTACTATCTCCTTGCTACTGTTACTGCTGTAGGTATACTTCTATTACCTACCTGCTACTGCTACTGTTACTGTTGTACTGTTGTAGGTATATTTCTACTACCTCCTTGCTACTGCTACTGCTACTGCTGTAGGTATACTTCTACTATCATCACTACTGATGTCATTGTTGCTGTTGCTGCTGTTGATTATGTTGCTACTGCTGCTGCTATTACTGCCTACTACCTCCTTGCTACTGCTGCTACTGTCGGTATACTACTACTACTATCATTACTACTGATGTTATTGTTGTTATCTGCTGCTGTTGATTCTGTTGCTACTGCTGCTGCTGCTATTACTACTACGTCTCCTGCTTCTACCAACACTAGTAACAGTCGTACCATCGCCATGACGAGTATAAAACGGTTCTTAAACCTGCAATGGTTTGTCAATAAACATCCATCGACCAGCTGCTGACGCGAACCCTTAACAGCTGTCGCAGAAAAAAAAAAATCATCCCACATGCTGCGTTTATATTCACGCTGAAATATATAAGAATAGCTTATATATGCGAAGGGTGCAAAACATTGTTTTGTATTGATTGCATGTGTGCAGAGTTTAAATAACTGGGGTAAAGGCCATACAATTAATTACCTGAGCTATGAGCATGCCAAGTTTATTTGAACATGGCATGGTTTAATTGTGCCAAAGACAAAGACACACACACACACACACACACACACACTACTGAAAGCAGAAGGGAGAAAGGAAGACGAAGCGCAAAACATTGCACTGTACCAGTGACCTTACAATGCACGATCCCTTACCACAACTCATACACAATGACTGATCCCTCAACCAAACTGTTCTCCAGAAAGCAGACATGCATGGAACGAAAGAAATAAAGTAAGGGTAAGGAAAATGCGTGCGTGCGTGTGTGTGTGTGTTTCACATTTCAGCGTCTATTCTTGTAGTGTGATTTGGTTTTAGACAAGAAAAATATATATTTAAAACAGCGAGTAATATAAGTTGCAAAAATATCATTTTTAAACTGAAGCAAAAATATCCAACTGGAATGTGAAGCAAACGTTCGGAAAAAAAAAACCGCAAGAAATTATCAACATTTCCAAATAATCTTTCTGGAAACTAGGCATAAATATGCGTGTGTGTGTGTGTGTGTGTGTGTGTGTGTAAGAGCCGGGGTGGGTTTTCATACCATTATAATCATGTTTCATACACGGAATACGTGTCATGACAGACAACAATGATCTGTAACGAAACTATGCTGATTTCTTATTTTGTCCGTTTCACCATTGTATCACATATCGTGTGCTTTGACAGACCCAGACGACCACTCAAGGTCTAGCGGTGGGAGGTGGGGTGGAGGGTGGTAGGGGAGGGATCCTGGCTCTCGCTGCATGAATTCGAACCCGTGACCAACAAGAACCTGTCACTGATCATGCGAGTGCTCTATCCACTGAATCACTTCGCATATGCACTCCAGGTCTTCCCCCCTCCCCTCCCTCACCTCCCCACACACACACCAGGCAGAGTGGTGAGCATTATACATTCTCAGTGGGTAAATTTGATACCGCCCGCACCCTCCCCCATCCCCCCTTCCAAATTTTTGCTCTGCTGGTAAAACTAATACAAGGGTTAACTCTGGTCATCTGCACCTACTGTGGAGATGGGATCGGCGATTTCTTGTTTTCGCAAGGGCTGAAGCTACGTAGTCCGCAGTGTCAACAATGAGGGTTGTGGGTTTAGTTGATTGTCTGATATCGTTGCCCTCGTGCCTACCTGTAGTCTACTATTACTCGATTCTCGTAAATGTCGGATAATATCAGTTGTTCCACTTCGAAGACCGCATGAATAAGTAACCGAGTGTTTTATCGATACTTTAGAGTCTCGATCTCGGGAAATGAGAAGCTGGGTTGTTTGGTTGTTGTTGGGTTTTTGTTTGTTTGTTTGTTTTTATGTTGTTGTTTTTTTGGGGGGGTTTGTTGTTGTTTTTTTGTGTTTTTTCTGACACATTCATACGTACAAGCCTCCTGTGTATAAAAGGGCGGGGGTAGGAATTGTTCAGCGTGTCTGTGTGATCGGCTTTGTGTGTCTGTCTGTCTGTGGTGTTAACAACAACAACAACAATGGTTAAAGGTCCCACTCATCGGGACAGCGAATTCTCATCCACTGTGTCAAGGACTCGGATCAGATACCCGTTCACACCAGAGTGGAGTGAGGAAAATCCCAGGAGCCCAAGAACACCATCCTGAAATTGGGCCTCGAGCCCTGAAAGAATAAGAACGGTCTTCATTACGATTTGGTGGCCCAAGAACTATATCCCACAGGCGCCCATTCAGAATTGCGCGTTACCGTGTGGTTGCACACACACACACACACACACACACCCTCACCGCCTTGGCACACGTGGCCTGTGGCGTGTTTTGAAACATTCCAACAATACAATATTGACACCGGGTTTTCAAGCTGTGCACTGTACCTGAGAACAAAAGAGACTGTTTCATACTCTGGAGGTTACATGTCTAACCTTAGCCGGAATGTGCACAAAATCCTGGAAGCCCTTGGAAACCCAAGGAAAGACATTTTCTAAGTGCTGGCAGTAGACTTTAGTTTCTAAGGTTTCAGAAAGAGTGCCCTGACACGAGTGTCGTGAGAAGTGTGTGTGTGTGTGTGTGCGCGGTACATACACTGACAATGTTTTGTTGCTATTGACAACATGCCACCATCTTTTCTTGTGCCACGAATTAAAGTGAGAGTGAGAGAGAGACAGAGGGAGGGAGAAACATACATGCATAAGCATATATATATGTGAGGAGGAGGGGTGTGGGGGGGCAACTTCTCAATCTGCCTTGCCGGTGCAACTAATACAGATACATGAGTATCTGTCTGTCTGTCTGTCTGTCTGTCTGTCTCTCTCTCTCTCTCTCTCTCTCTCTATATATATATATATATATATATATATACATATACATACACACACACACACACACACACACACACATATATATATATATATATATATATACACACACATATATATACATATACATACATATAGAGAAAGAGACAGACAGAGATGTGTGTGTGTGTGTGTGTGTGTGTGTGTGTGAATTAAAGCAGCTCCTACTGGCTGCGATTTAACCAAACAGTAAAAACAAAGAGATGCAAGTCTATTTAGACAGGACTTTTGTTAACCTAAGCTGCTCAGCAGGAAACTGCGTATTAGTTTAATGGTAGCTGTGTTTTGGAATGAGTTGAGGTCAGGTTGAGAGCTGTGTAAGGAAGGATTAGAGATGAGGAGCACGTGTGCCCTGAGACAAACAATTAAGTAAACAAGTGGAAGTCATTTCTCTTTCCCAGTCATACACCACTGAGCTGATTCACAGCAGTCGGTTGTCCAACTCGGCAACTGGCTGGTTACTGACTGCTCTGCTGTGTCCTTGTGCTGATTCCTCGTGTATTGTACAGCTTTTCGCACACACCCATGCTCTCAAATGTACCCCTCCTCACACACACGCACGCACGCACGCGCGCACACACACACACACACACACACACACACACACACACTCAGATCGACCGTAACATTTGCAAATATTAACTGATGCAGTCTGATAGCGCTATAATCGGGGTTTTTTTTGGGGGGTGGGGAGGGGGGAGGAAGGGGGTGCAGGGCTTGGTGTGAGATAGGTTCACATAGATACATGAAACTTAACAGTGGACGCCAATCCAAATAACACTATAGGTGACATTAAAGAGAGAATCTGGAAAGCCCTTCAGTCGTGTAGAGAGAGGCATGCACCACCGAGACACATTGTTATTCTGCTCGCCTGGGTAAAGCACACAATGCCGATCTCACCACCTCCGTATGTCTACTGCGATCGGCATGTTTAACATGGTTGCCCAGTTTGTTTGTTTTTTCGATCGGGAGTGGGTGGGTGAGGAGGAGGAGGTGGGGGGAGGGTACGGGGTGGTGTGTGGGGGTGCCGGATAGAGGGGGCGCTTTGCTTGTGCACACAGAGCGCTGCGCAAACCTGCATACATAAATATACAGACAAGAGGCAGACGTAGAGCTAAGTACCGAAAATGGGGTAGAGAGGGTGTTTTTTTTGTTTGTTTTTTGTGTGTGTTTTTTTTTTGTTTTTTGTTTTTTTAGCGAGCAAGTCTTTCATCTGTAAACTAGAACAGAGAGAGAGAGTGTGTGTGTGTGTGTGGGTGGGGGGGGAGGTGGAGGGGGGACGGAAGGGGGTTCGGTGGGTAGCAGAGTGTGGAGGGCTGGTGGCGTGTGTGGGGGAAGGGGGTGGGGGGAGAGGGGTGGAGAGATAAGCAAGGTTTCCGAAGTAGGAAATTACACAATACACGTATTTTACATGGTGTTACAGAAAGCAACTGGGACTGGGCACCAGCTGGTGATGAAGGCGATTGAACACCCACTGATGATAAAAGCAAATGGGCACCAATTGGTGATGGAAGTAACTAGGCAACTACTGGCGATGGAAGTGGTTGGGCACCTGTTGGTTATTAAAGCGACTGGGCACCACGGAGTTGGTGATGAAAGCGATTCAACACCGACTGATAATAAAGCTAATGGGTATCAACAGGTGATGGAGGTAACTGGGCATCAATCAGTTGAGTACGTTGATGCATTACACAGAGGTGAGTTTGAAAGGGAAAAAAAAAAAAAAAAAAACAACAGAGAGAGGATTGGGATTAAGAAACACCACTAAAATAGCAAGCATAATTATCATCTGTCTGATATGAATGTCCTTTTCTTCTTCTTTCCCCCCCTTTTTTTACGTAGATGGTGTTTGACTTATCCGTAAGAAATCCGCCCATGTGAACTGCACACCTGGATTCTGTTTGATTTGAAACAATGCAGTAGGAAACACCAATGGGAGTGTTGAGGAAATTGTCTTATGCAGGAGAGCGTGGGTGTGTGTGTTGCAGATTTAATATCATTTACGCCATGGACTTTGCCATTCTTGCGTTATGTTCTTTTATTTTGTGTCGCGAAAAGAACTTTCAAAAGAAGGTAGATTCCGTATGCTATTTCCTATTTTGCACCTGTAAATATACATTTTACCGATGAGTGTTATTAAGTCAAAGACGGAGTCTGTACGGGTGCTTTCAACAATGTCTTTTTTTTATTATTTATTATTTCTTTTAGTAATCCTTTGTACTCGCTGCATTTTTTTTCTTTTGATACTGCTTTTTGAAAAATTCGCCAGATATGTTTTGATCTGTTACATCTCCAGAATATGCATTCAATACTGTCATTTACTTCCATACAAAAGTCACAGTAGTTATTAAAGATTTACAGTTCCCATTTCTTTCAGGATAAGTTAGTTCCAAAAATTCCGCTTTATTCCAAATTCAATTCTGCCACAGTTTCAGTTTCAGTAGCTCAAGGAGGCGTCAGTGCGTTCGGACAAATCCATATACGCTACACCACATCTGCCAAGCAGATGTCTGACCAGCAGCGTAACCCAACGCGCTTTGTCAGGCCTTGAGAAAAAAATATGAAAAAATTAAAATAAAATAAAATAATAAATATAGATAAATAAATAAAAATAAAATAAAATAAATAAATAATAATATAATTAAAAAAACAACAATACTTAATAACTAATCATGTGATTCCATAAATGTCTGCTAATGTAGCCTATGTGTGTGCGTGATATGTTAAAATGCTGTTGAATAGCTTTTTATTATCACGTGTATGACTAATGATAGTATAATGTTCTGTGCCAGTTCCGTAACTGTGATTATTAAATGTGTATGGTTGTGATTATTATATGTGTGGTTTGTTCCAAGCTAACATTTAAGTTGGGTTTTTTCATGTCTACTGTGATTATTGCATGTGTATGAGTGTAATTATTTATGTTACGTTTTCTTTAAGTCGACGTTAGAGCATTTTTTGTCTTTCATATTAACATATTGAATGACTGTGATTCTCATATACTGTTCATTTGTTTCACAACATGTGTACATCACAAAGTAATTCTCTTATCGGATGTAATGCATTATTCTGTATTCTCTCTTTGGACACGATAGCAAGTATTCGGCTAAAACCAGAAAAAAAATGTGCTTCTTTTTATATCTATGATATTTCCCCTCTTATTAACCGACCCTACTGACAGCAGTAACACACATGCACATACCTGCAAAAAAGACATTTCGCAGTCCGTGTTTGTTTAACCACTTGGGGATTGGGGAGTTGTGGCGGGGGGAGGGGAGGGGAGACTATCCTGTGCGAAGTACTGGCCGATGGTAGTGGGTTAAAACAAAACAACACAAAAAAGAAAAAAAAATCACCTCGGCTTAACCCTTTGACTGCTGCTGACAAGAATATTCACCAGTGAAGGGCTGCTGCATATCTGATACAACATTGAGGTTGCAAGGTAGCTCTCAAGCTTGGTCTGATTGGCGCGTTGGGTTTATTTGAAAGTAAGGTATCTGCTTTGTGTGTGTTTCCATTTAGGTCTTCGCCGAAAAGGGAGAGGAAAAATCAACAACAGATAATTGAACAAAATTATATACAGTGTAACGACGATATAGAATGAATGAGAATTTCTGCACTATCGTGCAATGAATGGCTCAAGGTCAGGATTCATGTGGTGCAGACACTGAAGCTCTCAACAACCCACGTCATGCAGCTCACCAGGGATAGAGGCCTGCTGGTGTCATTATCCACTTGTCTGACTACAGACTTCACAAAAAAATAGGTAAGGACCACTTCATAAAAAAAACATGAATTCATTTTCATATAGACTGTTGGAATATCAAGAGATAATTTATTAAAGGCGGCAATATCCACCTTTGTTTCCCCCTTTCAAGACAGAATGAGTAGAGTTCACAACAACGCGTGGAAGTTCATTCCTCCGCAAGTCACACAGAAGAGTGAAAGGGGAGAAAAGGATATGGATGGATATATAGCCGATTTAAATTATGCACGCTGCTAAAGATATACCACTGCCCTCTTACTGAACACACTGACAGCTGTTTCAGACACACATGCACCATGAACAGCTTGTAAAGAAAAAATGTGTTGGAAAACTCAAAAGTTTATGCTCAAATTTTACCGTTATTCATCGATTTATAAACGATAGCTGTGGTTTGGGTGTTGCTGTTTGTTTTGTTTTTTTTAAAACAGTGGAAGTGTTCGTGCAAGATAACAAACACCCTGGCTGTGAGAAATGATTATTACACTGGCTGCATTCACCGCTGATTGTCGAAAATTCAGCGTCACTTCACTTTACCCCTGTCGAAAATTCAGCGTCACTTCACTTTGCCCCTGTCGAAAATTCAGCGTCACTTCACTTTGTCCCCAAGAAGAAAATTGTGCAAGTTCCCAAGTGGTCCTTTACTTTTTGTGAATGCTGTTGTGTGTTTTCAGCGCATGGAATGTTTCATATGTTTGGCATCCATTCATCCAAAGGACGTTGTTGTTTTTTTTGTTGTTGGTTTTTTTGTTTGTTTTTTTTTCTGATTTTGTTTTGTTTTTCTTTGTAAACAGTGGAAATGTTCGTGCAAGATAACACCCTGGGTAAGAGAAGTGATTATTACACTGGCTGCATACACCGCTGTTTGTCGGGAATTCAGCGTCACTTCGCTTTGCCCCTGTCTTAAAATTCAGCGTCACTTCACTTTGCCCCTGTCTTAAAATTCAGCGTCACTTCGCTTTGCCCCTGTCTTAAAATTCAGCGTCACTTCACTTTGCCCCTGTCTTAAAATTCAGCGTCACTTCGCTTTGCCCCTATCTTAAAATTCAGCGTCACTTCACTTTGCCCCTGTCTTAAAATTCAGCGTCACTTCACTTTGCCCCTGTCTTAAAATTCAGCGTCACTTCACTTTGCCCCTGTCTTAAAATTCAGCGTCACTTCACTTTGCCCCTGTCTTAAAATTCAGCGTCACTTCGCTTTGCCCCTGTCTTAAAATTCAGCGTCACTTCACTTTGCCCCTGTCTTAAAATTCAGCGTCACTTCACTTTGCCCCTGTCTTAAAATTCAGCGTCACTTCACTTTGCCCCTGTCTTTTGCCCCTGTCGAAAATTCAGCGTCACTTCACTTTGCCCCTGTCTTAAAATTCAGCGTCACTTCACTTTGCCCCTGTCGAAAATTCAGCGTCACTTCACTTTGCCCCTGTCGAAAATTCAGCGTCACTTCACTTTGCCCCTGTCGAAAATTCAGCGTCACTTCACTTTACCCATGTCGAATATTCAGCGTCACTTCACTTTGCCCCTGTCGAAAATTCAGCGTCACTTCACTTTACCCATGTCGAAAATTCAGCGTCACTTCACTTTGCCCCTGTCGAAAATTCAGCGTCACTTCACTTTACCCATGTCGAAAATTCAGCGTCACTTCACTTTGCCCCTGTCGAAAATTCAGCATCACTTCACTTTGCCCCTGTCGAAAATTCAGTGTCACTTCACTTTGTCCCTGTCGAAAATTCAGCGTCACTTCACTTTGCCCCTGTCGAAAATTCAGCGTCACTTCACTTTGCCCCTGTCGAAAATTCAGCGTCACTTCGCTTTGCCCCTGTCGAAAATTCAGCGTCACTTCACTTTGCCCCCAAGAAGAAAATTCAGCGTCATTTTACTTTGCCCCTGTCTAAAAATTCAGCGTCACTTCACTTTGCCCCCAAGAAGAAAATTGTGCAAGTTCCCAAGTGGTCCTTTACTTTTTGTGAATGCTGTTGTGTGTTTTCAGCGCATGGAATGTTTCATATGTTTGGCATCCATTCATCCAAAGGACGTTGTTGTTTTTTTTTTTGTTGGTTTTTTTGTTTGTTTTTTTTTCTGATTTTGTTTTGTTTTTCTTTGTAAACAGTGGAAATGTTCGTGCAAGATAACACCCTGGGTAAGAGAAGTGATTATTACACTGGCTGCATACACCGCTGTTTGTCGGGAATTCAGCGTCACTTCGCTTTGCCCCTGTCTTAAAATTCAGCGTCACTTCACTTTGCCCCTGTCTTAAAATTCAGCGTCACTTCACTTTGCCCCTGTCTTAAAATTCAGCGTCACTTCACTTTGCCCCTGTCTTAAAATTCAGCGTCACTTCGCTTTGCCCCTGTCTTAAAATTCAGCGTCACTTCACTTTGCCCCTGTCTTAAAATTCAGCGTCACTTCACTTTGCCCCTGTCTTAAAATTCAGCGTCACTTCACTTTGCCCCTGTCTTAAAATTCAGCAGCACTTCAATTTGCCCTTGTCGAAAATTCAGCGTCACTTCACTTTGCCCCTGTCTTAAAATTCAGCAGCACTTCAATTTGCCCTTGTCGAAAATTCAGCGTCACTTCACTTTGCCCCTGTCTTAAAATTCAGCAGCACTTCAATTTGCCCTTGTCGAAAATTCAGCGTCACTTCGCTTTGCCTCTGTCGAAAATTCAGCGTCACTTCGCTTTGCCCCTGTCTTAAAATTCAGCGTCACTTCACTTTGCCCCTGTCTTAAAATTCAGCGTCACTTCACTTTGCCCCTGTCTTAAAATTCAGCAGCACTTCAATTTGCCCTTGTCGAAAATTCAGCGTCACTTCGCTTTGCCTCTGTCGAAAATTCAGCGTCACTTCGCTTTGCCCCTGTCTTAAAATTCAGCGTCATTTCACTTTGCCCCTGTCGAAAATTCAGCGTCACTTCACTTTGCCCCTGTCGAAAATTCAGCGTCACTTCACTTTACCCATGTCGAAAATTCAGCGTCACTTCACTTTGCCCCTGTCGAAAATTCAGCGTCACTTCACTTTACCCATGTCGAAAATTCAGCGTCACTTCACTTTGCCCCTGTCGAAAATTCAGCGTCACTTCACTTTACCCATGTCGAAAATTCAGCGTCACTTCACTTTGCCCCTGTCGAAAATTCAGCATCACTTCACTTTGCCCCTGTCGAAAATTCAGTGTCACTTCACTTTGTCCCTGTCGAAAATTCAGCGTCACTTCACTTTGCCCCTGTCGAAAATTCAGCGTCACTTCACTTTGCCCCTGTCGAAAATTCAGCGTCACTTCACTTTGCCCCTGTCGAAAATTCAGCGTCACTTCACTTTGCCCCCAAGAAGAAAATTCAGCGTCACTTCGCTTTGCCCCTGTCAAAAATTCAGCGTCACTTCACTTTGCCCCCAAGAAGAAAATTGTGCAAGTTCCCAAGTGGTCCTTTACTTTTTGTGAATGCTTTTGTGTGTTTTCAGCGCATGGAATGTTTTATATGTTTGGCATCCATTCATCCAAAGGACGTTGTTTTGTTGTTGTTGTTGTTGTTGTTGTTTCTTGTTTGTTTTTTTGTTTTGTTTCTGATTTTGTTTTGTTTTTCTTTGTAAACAATGGAAGTGTTCGAGCAAGATAACACCCTGGGTAAGAGAAGTGATTATTACACTGGCTGCATACACCACTGTTTGTCGAAAATTCAGCGTTACTTCACTTTGCCCCTGTCGAAAATTCAGCGTCACTTCACTTTGCCCCTGTCGAAAATTCAGCGTCACTTCACTTTGCCCCCAAGAAGAAAATTCAGCGCCACTTCGCTTTGCCCCTGTCAAAAATTCAGCGTCATTTCACTTTGCCCCCAAGAAGAAAATTCAGCGTCACTTCACTGTCGAAAATTCAGCGTCATTTCACTTTGCCCCCAAGAAGAAAATTGTGCAAGTTCCCAAGTGGTCCTTTACTTTTTGTGAATGCTTTTGTGTGTTTTCAGCGCATGGAATGTTTCATATGTTTGGCATCCATTCATCCGAAGGACGTTGTTTTTGTTTGTTTGTTTGTTTCTGATTTTGTTTGTTTGTTTGCTTGCTTGTTTTATTTTTAAACGTCCTCTTCCGAGTGGATAAGCTTGTGTTTGCTTGCGTGTGTGTGTGGGTGGGGGTGTGTGTGCGGGAGGTGGAGGGTGCGTGTGTGTGTGTGATACGAGACGACAAGGTAAGATGATAAACTAAGATTGAGAGTAACTTTACTGTCTGAAATTAGAGAAATGTTGTCAGGTGCATAATCACAAAACAGACAAGTAGGCTTGCTAAACATGGAAACATGGTTTTAAAAAGCTAATAGATACGTGACGAAGACATGAACATAAAAGCATTGCATACACCATTTCACCCATTCATTCATTTTACACATTGCAGGTAACGTATTAAATTTAACGTGCGCGCGCGCGTGCACACACACACACACACACACACACACACAGGGGGAGTGGGGGGGGACACACTCTCTTACCCACCGTGTATAAATCCTAAGTTGTATTTCAAGTCAGACTTTGTTGACAAGCTATGTACATGTATGTGTCGCCAGCTCCTTGAAAAAGACAACGTTCAGGTTACACTGGTATGTTGTGTTGATTCTCCTTCTTGTCCACCCCGCTCGCTCTCTCTCTCTCTCTCTCTGTCTGTCTCTCTCTCTCTCTCTCTCTCTCTCTCTGTCTCTCTCACTCTCTCTTTGTCTCTTTCTGTCTCTCACTCTGTGTCTCTCACTCACTCTGTCTCTCTCTGTCTCTCACTCTCTCTCTCCCCCTGACTCTCACTTCCTCTCTGTCTCTCTGTATGTTATGTTTCAACCAGTCTCAATATCATGATATACCTCCCCCCCCACCCCCCCACCCCCATCCCCCGCCCCTCCCTCCGCTACCCACTCGCCTACTGACGCGGACAGAATGGTTCGAGTTCACTTGTCTCTGTCTCATCTGTGTCTGTCTGTATGTATGTAATCTCCCCCCCCTCTCTCTCTCTCTCTCTCTCTCTCTCTCTCTCTCTCTCTCTCTCTCTCACTCTCTCTCTCTCTGTGTCTCAGGTATTGTATTTCTCTGCAGTTTATTTTAGCTGTAGTTTTGTTTGTGTTGTTTTTGTGTTATTGTTTTGTTTTTGTGTTTCTTTTAAACCAGTTCACGTTGTTTTTGTCTGTGTTCTTCTCATCCTTATTCCTCATCTCCTCTTTATTCTTCTCCCGCTTACCATCCTCCTTCTTCTCCTCCTTCTTCCTCATCTCCTCTTTCTTCTTCTCCCGCTTACCATCCTCCTCCTCCTCCTTCTTCTTCCTCATCTCCTCTTTCTCTTCTCCCGCTAACCATCCTCCTCCTCCTCCTTCTTCTTCCTCATCTCCTCTTTCTTCTCCCGCTTACCATCCTCCTTCTTCTCCTCCTTCTTCCTCATCTCCTCTTTCTTCTTCTCCCGCTTACCATCCTTCTTCTTCCTCTCCTCCTCTTTCTTCTTCTCCCGCTTACCATCCTCCTCCTTCTCCTCCTCCTCCTCCTCCTTCTTCTTCCTCCTCCTCCTCTTTCTTCTTCTCCCGCTTACCATCCTCCTTCTTCTCCTCCTCCTTCTTCTTCCTCTCCTCCTCCTCCTCTTTCTTATACTCCCTCTGACCATCATTCTTCTTCTTCTGATTTTTTTTGTTTGTTCTTATTTTCTTCTTACTTCTGTCACGAAAGGAATGCCATCAAGAGGAGTTTACTCTCTGCATGACCTTTCACTTCCCAAGTAAATATCATCATTAATTTTCATGAGCATGCCCGGCGTGCGTGAGACTGATCATTAATTCTCCTCTCCCTTTCTCTTTCCGGGTTTTTTTTTTTTTTTTTTTTTTAACTTGGGGAGATGGGGGTCATTTCTTTCGTTTTCCTGATGACTGCGTTCTCTGGGTTGGGAGAAGACAGGAATCTCACTACTTTATTTTATTTATTTTTTTTTTCCTTCTTTTAAATGAAGTTGGAAGCAGGGTGGAGGTTAGGAGGTGGAGCGTGGATGTACCTTCACACATGTGTGGATGAAGAGAGGGACCTATGGCTAATGTTGAGGGGTTCGAATGACTCTTCTGTGAGAGACAGTTCACAGAAACAAAAGAAAGCACGTACAAGCCTTCACGATCCCCCTCGGACCCCCCCCCCCCCCCCACCCCCCACCCCCACACACACACTAACCCACACCCACACACATATACACACAGACACACACACACACACACACACTTCTCCCTCCCCCTCCTACCCCTCCACTCCCCCCCCCCCCCTCCCCCCCCCCCCCCCCCACCCCCCATACAAACACACACTTCGCCACTTCTCTGAACAATAGATCGAAAATGTAAAGGTGGGGACTGACCACAATATTTTTTTAAAAGACTAATGATAACATAATAATAATAACAATAACTATCACCATCATCATCATCAATTTAAAAAAAAACCATTAAAGAGACAAATATTGTATTTTTTTCTACAGCACAGAATCTTGTCTTGTGCGGAGACAAAACTCCAAAGGCTTTCACTCACTTCTAACACTGGTTCACCACATGCAGTGGCACAGACCCAGCCCAACCCAAGCCGAAATAGTCAGTTGCTTAGAACTGGTCAGCTAGAGTCACCACCACAAGGGTCTCTCCCACCCCCACCCCCAGCCCCACACATCCTTCCCCCCCCCCCACCTCCGCCCCCCGCCCCCACATACACACACTCTTCCTCCCTATCGACGATACTCAACCACGCGTAGTCAAATTAAAGAAAGGAAGCTTCCTTTCTATTCTTCTCCTTCCTGGGCCCACGCCCACTGACTCCTAAAATTATACAGGGTTCACAAAAAGTTGAAGACCACTTGGACACTTGCACAAGTTTCTTCTTCTTCTTCTTCTCGGCTGGGGCATGGTGAACTGATGCTGAATGCTCGACAAACAGCGGTGAACATATATAGCCAATGTGATGAGCATCAATAGCACCCAGAAGTGCATGCTTTTTTGGCGTGTGCACGTCCATTTTCTTTTACGATGAAAAATCGACAGTTATCATTTATAACTGTAACAGTTTGGCTGAAACGTATTTTCAGATTCTTTTTTTTTCAAATGCTGTTCCTGGTGCACATAATCATTGCATGTTTGAAACAGCCGTTGGTGTGTTCAATGAGAAGTCAGTGGTAGACAATAAATAACATGCAGCTGGGGTAAGTTAAAAAAAAACACCAAAACAACAACTTAACAAAATATTCTACAATGTAAATATACCTGCTTTTGTGAAATAGTCTTTGACTTTTTGTTTTTGTTTCTTTTTGGGGGGACAATAAATAACATGCAGCTGGCGTAAGTTAAAAAAAAACTTAACAAAATATTCTACAATGTAAATATACCTGCTTTTGTGAAATAGTCTTTGGCTTTTGGGGGTTTTTTGGGGGGTGGGGGGGAGAGGGGAGGGGGGACTGGGAGGGAGAGGGGGGATCCCGGAATTTGGTATATTTGATTTGTTTTCTATAATTTATAACGATGATGGTGAATGATGATGAGGGCGACGAAGATGCTGCTATGCGCGTCCATTCAAGTTTGGGAATACTCGACAAGGCTGTACTCCTTACAATGATTTTATCTCCCGTCGTCAAACAGCCCGAGATTTACAGTATACACCTGCAGTGCTGGTCAGCAAACTTGAGCAATTCCCCCTAAAGACGCATCAACGGAGTGAATGACTCTCGACTGTGTGGATCCTAACCTTCCCGTTCCAGCCCATTAGCACACTCAGCTCTGGATAGGATCCGGCCACGGGCCGAAAAAACAACAACAAAGTACCTCTGATGCGGGTCGAACACCAGTCGTCAGTCTGCGACGCTGACCACTTCGCCACAGCGTCTGCTCGGTCCTTAACTTTATGTGGTCTGGATAGATGGACCCTAGTGGCCCACACCACTATATATACTACTACCCGGGTTTGTTCCCTCGCTCACGCTTGACTGACCTGACTCAGGTTTTTAGTAGGAACCCTCACCTACCTCAGTCTATGATTCCCCACCCCCTTCCAAAACCCTGGCTTGGTTGGTCCTGGTGTAGCGGGGGAAAAAAATTCTGCAGGTAAAAACAAAACTTGTGGCAGTGTTGTGTTTCAGTGGGGAAAAAGAACATGTCCCTTCTCATGAAAATATACACTGCGCCTGGGAAATAAACACTCTCAAAGATTTTTAAAAAATTAAAATTATTTTTTTTTAATCAGCTTGTAAGACATTGCATGTGCGTACGTATCTGTGTGTGTGTGTGTGTGTGTGTGTGTGTGTGGTCGCCGGAAAATAAAATACCACAGGAAAAAATCTAGGAGTGTTTGTTTTCCTAAGGTAAATAAAAAGCACTCCCTCTCCCCCGTCAGTGTCAGTACTGACAATTGCTTTACAAAGAATTATTACAATTCTGAAAAAAAAAGTCCTACTCAACAGTGTTTCCTAATGAAACCTGCAAGGACCTTGAGAGCCTGTACCCTAGATTAATTTAGAAATAAATAAATAAATAAATAAACAACAAACTACAGCTGAATACAACGATTAACGACACCGGCATCTGATAATCATGTCAATTCATCATAAAGACAGCACGATGTTTTTGTTTTTCCTGAAAGTCTTTTTTTTTTCCTTCTTGCTTGAGTGTTTTCTTGCGAGGGAAAAATCTATGGAGGGTTTTCATTTCCCTGGGGGGAAAAAAAAA
>NC_134896.1:17587401-17589901 GCF_041734735.1 Babylonia areolata | reverse complement strand
AACACCACCAACAACAAACAAACAAACACACACACTCACCCCCATTCCGTCGCCGCAGCAGAAACAGCACCACGCCCAGCACCACAGCCACCACGGCAAGGGTCCCGAACACGCTGACCACCACCACCACCCCCACATCCGTTCCCCCGCAGTCCTGTGCGGAGGCCACCCCGAAACACACCCACAACGTCACCATCCACCCGTAGTAACGATGATAAGAACAAGAACCACAACATCCTCCTCCATCACCACCACCCGAGGTACTCCGCCGCGGCTGTTCTGTACCCATGTTGTTGGTACAGTGACGAAGGTTTGAACTCCCCCCGGACACACAACACTTGTTTCTGTTTCAGTTTCTCAACGAGGCTGTCACTTAATCAACGTTCGGTCAAATCCATACATATATTTACACACACACAGTGAAGACTGACGTTCTCTCTTTCTGTGTCTACTTGTGAATAAAAGCAATACTTTTGGTTCTTCGCCGCTTAGGTGAAGACGTTTCTATGAAGCGAAGCGTAACAGAGCTTGCTTCCTCGGAAAATGGGAAAGGGAAGGGGGGGGGTGGGGAGGAACTGAATGACTTGTGTTATTGATATATATCTCAGTAGTTCCGGTTAGATGTTTCTGTTTAGAAGGCAAAATCTGAACATAGAATTTTTGCTTGCACAAACAGGTGGGAGCGGGGTGTGGGGGGTTACATGGAAGCGGTGAGTTTATTGTTATATTTCTGTGGATCCGGTTGAGTGGACAAAAACCTATACACTCACACTGCACGCACCAGTGAGGTTTAATTATCCATTAGATGATTTATCAGCATTCACCAAACACCAGGCATTACAGGTCACACATTCGGCGTTGTCCCTTCTCGCAGCTTTTCTCGCCTTTGTTTTCTGACTTTATTTTCCGGTTGTGTCTTTCAAGTTGTGATTGTTCAGATACCGTTTAAGGTTACACGTGGTTCTGTGTCAGTTCCGTTTTCTGTATATAGATAGAAATTGGATCGTGTAATTTCCAACAGGATCGGCCCACATACAAAACAGATCCAAGAACAAGTTTTCCGTTGCCGTTACGCAGAAGTCGCAGAGCTTTTCAAAACGAAGCCAGAGGTCACGTAAATCCTAACTTGGAATGATGCGTAGAACACTTTCACGTAGATACGGGACTGTAAACACTCGTTTCAACTTTGATACAAATCTACTCTTTTTTCAAATTATCGTACGTGTTATTTTCTGAAGTCCTCCAAGCCCCAACAGGGCCCACAGGTTATTCAAAGTCTTGAAAATAATTATGTGTGTTTGTGTGTTCTGAGACCACAGACGATGAATGATTTGCTCACATATTATCATCATGTGAGTAGGCACCACATTCTGCAGCAAAAAAAAAAAAAAAAAAAAAAAAATCTTTGGGGGTTATTCTTTGCTCACTTCCAATGCAGACTGTCCCACAGACTCGCACACAACTGATTCTCCATGGTAGGCATCGTTTGAAAGCGTTTGTCTGCTGTCTGGTTCTGATGAATCTGAGAAGAAGCGAAAAACAATAACAAGTAATGCATGACTAACTAACTGAATGATAAAAATATAATATAACTAACTAAATGATAAAAAGATAAAAGAAATAAAAATAATAATATAGCTTTCAACTGGTAAAAAGAAGTGTAAGAAAATCTATGTGGCTCTTGTACAAAGAATCAAGATTTTATTGTACATGCACTTGTGATCGTTGCTTTAGTTCCAGAAGTGACATTTTTTAACACAAAGTATCCCCCCCCTCTCTCTCTCTCTCTCTCTCTGTCTCTGTCTGTCTGTCTGTCTGCCTCTCTCTCTCCAAACATATGAAGCTTGAACCGTCCAAGAGCTTTTGTGGCGCTAGCGATCGGAGTTTTATGTTTCCCTGTGCCTGAAGCATGGCATAGGTCAGTGACACTGGTGTGGACGGAAAAGTGGGCCACAGACCTGGAGAGATAGAGAGAGATTTTTGCCATGGTGTTATTACTTCCTGGTAAAATACCTGGGAGTGTTATTTGTTATATTCTAAGACAGGAAAGGCCGGCTCGATCGATCCTTTCCTCGTGTCAGCAGAACTAAATGCACCCCCAGGAAGAACAGACAGTGAGAGTGGCCGGGCAATGGGGTATGCACCCTTCACTGACACCTTTGTCGTTGTCTAATCAGTGTGCCCTGAAACAGCTGGGATGCTAACTACTGACACTATCGACCGAAACAGTCAATAAAACCCTGAAAATATAACGAGGAAACGGATGACCCTATGTCCCCTCCCACCCCCCCCCCCCCCCCCCCCCCCCCCCCAAAAAAAAAAAAAACGATAAAAAGAGAGAAATGGTTAACACAAATTGATGCTTATTTCCCAAACCCGCGATTATTTCCGCTGCCTGGCCTGACATGAAGCACAAGCTGTCTTCTTGTTTTTTTTTGTTTGTTTTTTTTACAGCTGAAATCCTCTTCAGAAACAGTCACAAAAGATCTATTGAACCATG
>NC_134896.1:17572401-17582401 GCF_041734735.1 Babylonia areolata | reverse complement strand
CGGCTGATGATAGCGAGCGAAAGACAGACAGACAGACAGGTAGACAACAAGCAGGGAGGGTGTTGGACAGAAAGGGAGTAGGAACACACACACACACACACACACACACACACACACACACACACACACACAACACACACGCACGCACACACACACACAAACACACACACACACACACGCACGCACACACACACACAAACACACACACACACGCGCACGCACACACACACACGCACACACACACACGCACACACACACACACACACACACACACACACACACACACACACACACACACACACACACACACAATGAGACGGAGGTTGAGTCTGAACACCATGGACTAATACCTGTACTTACCGAACAAAGACTGAGACGGGGGAAGTGAGTGGGGTGTGAACCTCCTACAATGAAACAAAAAAGAAAACTGAGTAGGGCTTGTTACTGGTCAGAGAGAGGGAAAGACAGCAGGGTAGAGAGACAGAGAGAACAAGGAGAGAGACAGAGAGAGAACAGGGATATAGCAAGGAGTGAGAGACAGACACAGAAAGCAGAAAGAGAGATAAAAGAGGGAGTAAAAGGAGACACAGAGAAAGAACGGACAGAGAGGCACAAAGAGAGAGAGAGCAAAGAGAGAGAGGCCGACAGCCAGAACAGGTTTTGTCATTACTAACTTTACTGTTCCTGTTACTTAAGAATCCGACTGAGGAGTGGTCGGGGGTGCGGGAGAGAGGGGGCGTGAGGGCAGATTGGAGGGGTTAGGGGGTGGGGGGACAGCGGGCAGTCAAAATATATGTCCTCTGGCTCACTACATCTACATTCCTGTCCTTCCACCCCTCCCCCCACCCCTCACTCTCTCTCTCTCTCTCTCCACCTGTGCGGCTATGCTACGTATGCGTGACCTTCTGAAGTATGCGTCCTTGATACACACGTGTGAATGGAAAGGAGAGCTGGTGAGGTGGTAACGTGGGTGGGATGGATGGTTTCATTAAAACGGGGAGGAGTGATGATAGCTTGGGACATTTTGATGTGCAGATGCTGAGTGGTAGTACCACCACCTACCCACTCCGACACCCCCCCCCCCCCCCGGCCCCCCCCCCTGCCCCCCACCCCCACCCCCACACACACACACATCCTCCTAGACTCCGCCCCAAGTCCTTAAAATATTAATAATTTGACGCTTGTTAGGTGTGCAAAGATAATAATATTTTATAATAATGTTTTATTTTTATATAGCGCTATAATACAAGCATTAGCAAGCTCTAAGCGCTTTACAATCCAGTACCTAAAGTGAAACAAGAAAGCATATAAAAAAGTAGTAGAACTATAAAACAGAATCATTAGTGTTATATAAACACAATGCATAAAACTCACAAAGTAACAGACTATCAATACTACAACTGTACACTCCAACACTCACACTAACATACACACACAGACACACATGGTTAAACAGCTGAGATGACAGCAATTTTCACTTAAAATACATACATGTAAAAAGGAATATAACTAATCTGCATGCCACAAATTTTGTAAAAATTGTCAAATAAAATTTTGGATAGAAAAGGTAAAAGAGGTAAAAATCGGGTCATTCTCCCTTTCGAACCACACCACCACCATCCATCTACCCACCCCCATTCTCTCCACTCTCCCATCACACACACTCACATTGCCATGGGCCTGGGACAACAGTACTATCTGAGTTATGACAAGTATTTTTTTTTAGAGAGATAAGTTTTAAGATTTGCTTTAAAGGTAGATAGATGAGTTGTTTGTCTGAGAGCAATAGGCAGAGAATTCCAAGTTGTTGGGCCGAAGACGGAAAATGACCTCTTTCCACAGGAGTTAAGGCAGTATCGGGGAACAGTTAGTTGGGAGGAGTCAAGAGATCTCAATGTTCTGTTTGGCAAATACGGGTTAACAAGCTCAGAAAAATATGAGTGTGTATTATCACAATTCAGGCAACTTTATATTCAATTCTGGCTTGAACGATAACAGTATGGCAATTATAAAATGTACAAAGATGATATTACGGCACTTGTGAGGTGTGCAATGATAAAAGCATGACACTCATAACATGTGCAAGGATAAAAATATGGCATTTTACAAGGCTTGCAAAGATAACAATAGGACCCAAGCTGTGCAAGGATGACAATATGACACTCAGTGCAAGGTGTGCAAAGAAAATGATATGATACTTACAAGGTGTCTAAGGGGAGGGAGATGGAACGGAAGACAAAAATAAAACCAAACAAAATAAATACGATAGACTGACAACACTGCAGAATGGACAGGAAAACCATTTGCAGAGACCCTGGCTTCTACAGACAACCGACAGATGTGTGGGAGAATCTGACAAACAATTCTTTTCTGCGGCGCCCCAGTGACTCTTCACAGAGATGAGGAAGATGAAGGTGTGCAAAATGTATAATACATGTAGGTGATAACAGTGCGTACACAGGTACAATACACACGCACGCACGCGCGTGCACGCACGTACGCACACACACACACACACACACACACACAATCAATCAATCAATCAGTTACACACGTACGCAGTCAATCCTCTCTCTGTCTTTCTCTGTCTCTTTCTGTCTCTGTCTCTGTCTCTCTCTCTCCCTTTGTCTCCATCCTTCTACCTTATATATTATTGTATTGTATTACTTTTTGTCACAACATCAAATTTCTCTGTGTGAAATTCAGGCTGCTCTTCCCGGGGAGAGCGCATCAGCATAGTACAACACCCCCCTTTTTTATATCATTTTTTTCTGTCTGCAAATGCTTTTGTTTTGCTATCAAATTTGATTTTTCTACAGATTTTTTTTTTCTTTTCAGGGACAACCCTTTTGTTGCTGTGGGTTCTTTTACATGCACTATCAAGTATACAAACTGCACGCATAGCATCGGTTTATCGTCTCATTCGAATGACATAATTGCTGGACGATAATCCTTCACGGTCCGCCTTTTACCACCACCACCCCACCACCCAATCTACCCCCCCCCCCCCCACCCCCCCCCCCAGCCTCCCACCGCCCTTCTCTCTAACCGCCTCTCCATACATCACCCGGACAGCCCTTCACTGGATGGACACCAGAGGGTAGTAGATGTATAGTATGAGAGGAAGGCCAAAAGAACACCTGACCCAGAACAGTCGAAGGAGAACTCAAAAACCTGAAGCCGACACCTGTGGTACCATTCAGAGAATCCCCCCCTCCACCCTCCACCCCCTCCTTCCCCCCTCTCCTCCCCTCCTTCCCCCCTCCCCCCTCCTCCTCCCTCCTCTCCCCCCCCCCAACCCTCCCCCCACCCCCACCCCCCGAAAAAAAAAGACAAAGAGTGACGGTTGTTCGTTGCTGTCCCACATGCCAAGAAGGCATAACAGGCAGTAACTAAGTAACTAAGTAAGTACCATCTCTCCCCTTCTTCGCCAACATCCCCTCACCCAACCCACCCAACCCCCGGGGGGAGGAGGCCCCTCGATGTATTTATTCTCTGTGGCCGGTGAGCCTCTCACCGCGAAACACGTGCTCCTTGACTGTTGGCATCTGCATGACGTTAGACCCAGACATTACAGGGCGGATTCTCTGAAGAACTTTGTTTCGGGATGTCCCTCTTGTGGAAAGCTGATGGACTTCTTGAAAGAAGTGAACATTTTAATTCAGATTTTGAAGGTTTTAAAGTATGGAAGGTTTTTAAACTTTGAGTGAGAAGCTTAAAGCGGTGACTAGTTTTTATTGATTTTTTTTTTTTTTTACCCTTGATTTGAAGTAGGTATTAACGTGGCGATAGCCTTGAGATGGCCTTAGTGGTCGGCGAGGCTCTAAACACCATAATTTGATTTGATTTGACCCCTCCCCCCTCAAGCCCCTTGACCCCAAAATGCTTTTTTTATTCTCTCCAGCCCAGTCACTGTATGTCTGTCTGTCTGTCTGTCTGTCTGTGTCCCGTTCCCACCCTCTTCTTTGTATTACCACCAACTGGACATTGTGTGTGTGTGTGTATGACCTGATAGTTCCTCACATCTTTCCGATCTGTTTACATCTAGACCTCTTATTTATTTCTCTGTCTGCCTGTCTGTCTGTGTCTGTCTGTCTGTCTGTCTACCTATCTGTTTACATATCAGTCAATCAATTAATCTATCTATCTATCTATCTATCTATCTGTCTATCTAACTATCGTTCTAGCTGGATGTAAAAAAAACCCAAACAAACATGCACATTGCTCATCCACTGCCCTCATTAATAAAGATTGCGCATTGTCGTTCTCTCTCTCTCTCTCTCTCTCTCTCTCTCTCTCTCTCTCTCTCTCTCTCTGTCTCTCTCTCTGTGTATCTGTCTGTATGTGTATATATATATATATATATATATATATATATATATATATATATCTCTGTGTGTGTGTGTGTGTGTGTGTGTGTGTGTGTGTGTGTGTGTGTGTGTGCACAAGTAGAAATACGGTGTTTCAACTTATCCACACTATCAACCAAAGCATGCAACTGATTATTCAGCGGATCACCTTTTTTTCCTCTTTTTCCTTCTGTTTCTTCATCTTCTTTTCGTTAAAACGGTTATTTCTTTTTCTTCTTCTTCGTTTTTTTTTTTTTTTTTAACCCAAAGACCACACACGGAGAATAACACATCAAAGCGACCGACAACACATTATTTTTGACGACTACAAACCAGCTGTGTAAAAATCATAATGTGGCACGAGGCTCGTGTGTGTGTGTGTGTGTGTGTGTGTGCGTGCGCGCGCGCGCGCGCGCGCGTGTGTGTGAGTGTTCTCAACTAGCTCGCATGCCATCCACGCTGCGATTTATCGCCGTGGCAACGGGCAACTGAAATAAATCAGCCGATATTTCCCGACAGAAAGAATCCGAGAGTTAATAAGACGTGACAGTCACGGAGGAATGGAGTGTGTGTGACGGGAGGGCGGGGAGGAAGGGGGGAGCACGGGGATGGGGTGGGGGGGGGGGGGGGGGAAGATGGGTGTTGTGGGAGGAGGGGGCGAGGAAGGGTGGTGGGTGGTGGACACGAGATGGAGAAGTCAAGAGAGAAGGGGAAGGGGGACAGTGGGGGGAAGGGAGTGGGCAGGAGCGTTAAAAAAAAAAAAAAACACAAAGTGAGAGAGGCCTAAAAAAGGTTTCACGGAGAGAGCTCTCAGTGTCTGTGTGTTTTTGTGTTTCTTTTCTTTCTTTTCCTTTTTTTTTTTTTTTTTTTTTTTTTTTTTTTTTGTTTGTTTGGGTGGGGGGGGGGGGGGGAGGGGGGGGGAGGGGTGATGGATACATAACTGACTTGAAGTTTAACCTTTTGACTCCAAGCTCTTGGTGAAACGACATCAGTATGACATTAGCTTCAAATGCATTTCCAACTTTTGTGTGTGTGTGTACATTTGAATGATATGATTGATTTTGCCGAACAAAAGGTATATTATAATCCCAAGTGGAAGAAGTCAAGCTAATGATGATGGATGATTGATATTTAACCTGCAATGTCAATCTGATGATTGATATCTTAACCTGTAATGTCAATCTGAGCATCGATATCTTAACCTGTGATGTCAGTCTTATCATATTGAGACAAAAGCCCATCTCTGACAAGCATACTTGTCAGCAGCAGACAGGGAGTTAATGCATTAAAAACTGTCACACTGTTACCCATGTCTTAAGACAGGACAGTAAACATTACATTTGTGAAAAACTGTCCCACTGTAACACATATCTGAAGATAGGACAGTAAACATTACGCTTGTGAAAAACTGTCACACTGTTACCCATGTCTTAAGATAGGACAGTAAACATTACACTTGTGAAAAACTGTCACACTGTTATCCATGTCTAAAGATAGGACAGTAATACTACACTTGTGAAAAACTGTCACACTGTTACCCATGTCTTAAGATAGGACAGTAAACATTACACTTGTGAAAAACTGTCACACTGTTATCCATGTCTAAAGATAGGACAGTAAACATCACACTTGTGAAAATCTGTCACATTGTAACCCACGTCTGAAGATAGGACAGTAATACTACACTTGTGAAAAACTGTCACACTGTTGTCCATGTCTGAAGATAGGACAGTAATACTACACTTGTGAAAAACTGTCACACTCTAACCCATGTCTTAAGACAGGACAGTAAACATCACACTTGTGAAAATCTGTCACATTGTAACCCACGTCTGAAGATAGGACAGTAATACTACACTTGTGAAAAACTGTCACACTGTTGTCCATGTCTGAAGATAGGAAGTAAACATTACACTTGTGAAACACTGTCACACTGTTATCCATGTCTGAAGATAGGACAGTAATACTACACTTGTGAAAAACTGTCACACTGTTGTCCATGTCTGAAGATAGGACAGTAATACTACACTTGTGAAAAACTGTCACACTGTTACCCATGTCTGAAGATAGGACAGTAAACATTATACTTGTGAAAAACTGTCACACTGTTACCCATGTCTAAAGATAGGACAGTAATATTTCCCTTGTGAAAAACTGTCACAGTTGTCTTAAGATAGGACAGTAAACCATAAGTTTGTTTAAAAAATAAAAAAATATATAAAATATAAAAAAAACCACCCTGCGCTGTTCACGTTTCTGAACGTGTGTAGACTGGAAGCTTCACGTAAATATGACAAAATAGCGCATCGTGACACGTTTATTGATGCATCGTGACTGTCATTTTATACGCGTGAAAATGATAATACAGCTACTCAACGCACTCCCATAAATATTCGGTGATACAAATTAAATGGGTGTAAAAAAACACACAAAAAAACAACAATGCGGACTATGAGACACGCCATACATAACTGACATAACAGTCGAGAAGAAGTGTTTCGCTGTAATATAACAGACGTCACGAAAAGTTAAGGACCACTCACATAAAGCGGGAATGTGATTTTTTTTTTTTTTTTTTTTTTTTTGATACTTTAAAATTAAATGGATGATTAAAACTATGCAGGCTGCACACATGGCCTCTTTTCGAACACACAAACGGCTGTGTCAAGAACGTGTACACCATGGACAGCTTAGAAATGCGTTTGAAAAATAATCGTTGTTTCAAACAAAATCTCACAGTTATTTATAGTGGTTTATAAATGATAACTGTGGTTTTTATATTGTTAAAAAAAAAATTAAAAAAACAAGAGAGGCAAGGCCTTCAAGACTCACTTGTGACTGAGAGTAAAACACACAAGCTTTTTATGTATTGAGTATAATTTCAAACTGTAATGTTTAAGATGAGAAAGATCAGTTTAAAGCAAATTAAGTCCCCTGGCGTTAATTACAGAGTAATTTCCCATTTTTACTATCTGCACCAAAACGTTTGCAAAATAAATAAAAATTCCATGCTTAGCAAAAGAAGTTCCTGTTTGAACAAAAAATGATAATAATGACTGCTCTTGTTGTTGCGTCAGAATATCAGATCAAAGTGCCAAATTTAGAGAATACAAAAAATATAAATATAAAAGTAAATGCAGTTTGCATATAATTAGGCTTCATTATTATTTTTTTGTTTTTTTGTGCCCATCCCAGAGGCGCAATATTGTTTTAAACAAGATGACTAGAAAGAACTGAATTTTTCCTATTTTTATGCCTAATTTGGTGTCAACTGACAAAGTATTTGCAGAGAAAATGTCAATGTTAAAGTTTACCACACACACACACACACACACACAGACAACCGAACACCGGGTTAATACATAGACTCACTTTGTTTACACAAGTGAGTCAAAAAGGAAGTGCCTGTGCAAAAAAAAGCGGCACAACTGATTATGAGTGCATAGTGGTGCTTTTATTTATTTATTTATTCATTATTATTTGTTTGTTCGTTGTTGTGTTTTTGTGTGTGTGTGTTTGTTTTTTTGTTTTTTTGTTTTTTTTGTTTTTTTTGGTTTTTTTGGGTTTTTTTTGTTTTGTTTTGTTGTTGTTGTTTTTTTTGTGGGGGGGGGGTTGTTGTTGTTTTATTTCATTTTGTTTTATTTTTATTTTTTTTATTTTATTTTATTTCATTTTATTTTTCTGAAGGTCTGACTAAGTGCGTTGAGTTACGCTGCTGGTTAGGCATCTGCTTGGCAGATGTGGTGTAGCGTATATGGATTTGTCCGAACGCAGTGACGCCTCCTTGAGCTACTAATACTGATACTGATACTTATACTGCAGAGTGGTGCACATTACGTTGGCTGCACACACCGGTGTTTTGCTGGAAATTCAACACCCTTTATTTCACCATGCCCCGCATCAAGAAGAAAACAGTGCAAGTTCTCAAGCGATCCTCACCTTTTTCAGAAGCCTGTATTTCCCGCACGTAATCCACTCGCTGAACACAGCTAGCACACGGACACGATAAATAACACGTTGCTTGTCTAGAAATTTGGTATATTGTGTGTGAAACCTAACCAACGGTAAAAGTTTTCAACCTACACGCTTGGTTACAGACTTTATTAATCAGGGCGTGAAAATATATAGCCCGCATTAATCATAACACGTTTCCACAGATCTGCTGACCTGAACTTAAATGTTGTGACAATGTACAGCCATTTTAGTGGTGCTTTTTGACTCACTTGTGTAAACAAAGTGAGTCTATGTTTTAACCCGGTGTTCGGTTGTCTGTGTGTGTGTGTGTGTGTGTGTGTGTGTGTCCATGTGTCTGTGTGTCCGTGGTAAACTTTAACATTGACATTTTCTCTGCTAATACTTTGTCAGCTGACACCAAATTAGGCATAAAAATAGGAAAAATTCAGTTCTTTCTAGTCATCTTGTTTAAAACAATATTGCACCTCTTGGATGGGCACAAAAAAATAAAAAAAGAAGCCTAATTATATGCAAACTGCATTTACTGTTATATTTATATTTTTTGTATTCTCTAAACTTGGCACTTTGACCTCTTATTCTGACACAACAACAAGAGGAGTCATTATTATCATTTTTTGTTCAAACAGGAACTTCTTTTGCTAAGCATGGAATTTTTATTTATTTTTGCAAACGTTTTGGTGCAGATAGTAAAAAAAAGGGAAATTATTCTGTAATTAATGCTAGGGGACCTAATTTATCACAAGTGAGTCTTGAAGGCCTTGCCTCTCTTGTCTTCCCATTGTGAATTTACAGCATTTTTTAGGTAACTATATATCGTTGTGAGAACAAAAATTCTATAATGAATCGCTAAATTGCTTAATGAAAATAAATAGATAGATGAATTAATAATTAATAAAATGAATGAATGAATTAATTAATTTAATTAATCATGAATAATATAGAACAGACAACACCATAATAATGAATACATAGATACAGACATGTGCGCTGTTGCTCCTGTCCAAACAATTTTCCCGTCGATTTCATGTCAAACAGTTTGTGCGTACACAAAATTACATACACGTATTCGTTTCGGACAATGATTCTAAAAGGAAAGGCCCCAAAATATGGGGAATTTCACACACACACACACACACACACACACACACACACACACACACACACACACATCTGCTGAAAAAAATAAAAAATAAAAAAAGGGGGGGGGGGGTAGGGGAGCGGGGGGAGGAAGGAGACGCCTGACCTACGTTTATACCCACCATGCTGATCAGGCCTTGAAATTTTGCCCTATATTTGTGTGAAACATGACTGAGCATTATTGATTGTTTGATTACTCGATTGGCCGATTTATTAATAAACAAACACTATATGAATATATAGATAAATAAATGTATAAAGGGTCGTTCGATTGGCTGATTGATTAATGAAAAAAACACACATTTGAGTAATATCGATAAATAAATGTATGAATGAACGGATGAATACATATATAAGGGAAATAAACGATTGATTAATCAATCTATATATCAATTCAGAAGGAAAACAGGAATGAAATATTTATTCAAAATAAACAACTGGATGTTCACAGGTCCGATCAGTACCCACCCTGTTTATGATCTTTATCTTCATCTTTGGTGGACAAAAAAGAAAGAAAAAAGGGCAACGTCTACATACAG
>NC_134896.1:17409901-17554901 GCF_041734735.1 Babylonia areolata | reverse complement strand
CGCAAGTTTTACTATAACTTAAGCTGTTATTAATTATACTAATTATTGTAATATAGTGTCAGTCTACCAGTAGCACCACTGACTGACTGAGTGACATACAAAAAATGTTAACATCAATACATCAATGTTCTTTTTTTCTTTCTTTTTTTTTTCATTTGCTGCTTTCAGATTTAATATTGATTATAAATCAGGAAATCAAAGAATATTTATTATTTTCAAAAGACAATTAATAGACTGTCTCTTAAGTCTTATGGAAACTTTCCTTAATTTCAGGAAGAAAATTTATAGTAATTTATACCATTTGTATTGGATTTCATTATTTTATATTTGCAGTAGACTGTAGAGTGTTTTCCCTCTGATTGGTGAAAATTTATACCTTTTGTATTAGATTTTGATATATTCACATTGCAGCGAAATGTTTTCCTTTTGTGTATGGTAAAAGTTTATACTTTTGCAAGTTTTGTATTAGATTTTAAGTTTAATACATTTACACTTGAGTGTTTTTCCTCTGTGAATGGTGAAGTGTGATCACTGGCATTGATTATGAGTTTTGACTTTCAGTTCGTCAAGTGTGGTTATGCCGGCTCCAACTTCCCAGCACACATCTTTCCTTCCCTGGTGGGGAGGCCTATCATCCGATCCACAGCCAGGATTGGAGATATAGAAGTCAAGGTGAACCAGCTGTGTGCAGTAGTAATAATGCAGCATTGCACAATATCATTAGTTATTAGAAGGAAGAAAAAAAAAGTTAGTTTCAGAATGCTGGGTGAAGAGGGTGATTCGCTTGAATATGCAGTTTAGTTATGTATTTGTCTCAGTGTAAATGTTGTTTTTAAATATCAGAAATAAACTAAAAAGTAAACATTATAACTGATAAAAAAAGGATTGACACTGACTATATTTATTGTTTATTTTTGTATGACAAGAATCCCTTATTATGATTATCAAATGTTGGGAGGGAGTTGGGCAGTGGAATTCAGAACAAAAAAATAGATGTATGAAGAGAAAATGTTTTTTCATAAATGATGTGTTTTAAAACTGTGAGAGGGACACACGTTTCTTTCTCAAAAGCCTTAAATTTGAATATAATGAAAAGCAGCCTACAAAGGACTTGTGTATACGGTTACATGCTTGTGTTTTATGAAATATAACTGATCATGTTTTATTTTATGAATGAGCATTATCATGATAATTGATAGTCTTTGGCCCCACCAACAATTAGAGGTAAGCAGGCATGGATATGACTGATGTGAAAGTGTTTTGGTTTCACTGGTCTCGAAACCTGGTTTGATTGTGGGGCTGCTGCACTGCTGAACACATCACCAACATTCTCCATTTCTAGTGGTCACGGGATAGAGTCAGTGCCCTTGGAGTTGGATCTTATCATGTGGCTTTCATTAGCTTGCACAAGATTCAGCGTATTTGTCTGTACAAAAATCAGCACTGTATCGGTGTATGAATACTGACTACCAATAATGATATTACTACTATTATTATGAATCATGATTTTCTACAGGATCTGATGGTGGGTGACGAGGCCAGCCAGCTACGCTCCATGCTGGAGGTGAACTACCCCATGGACAATGGGATTGTTCGCAACTGGGATGACATGATCCACATCTACGATCACACTTTCGGCAAGGAGCGTCTCAACATTGACACCTCCAACTCCCGCATCCTGCTGACTGAGCCCCCCATGAACCCCATGAAGAACAGGGAGAAGATGGTGGAGGTGAGGACAAAAGGGGCGGAGGGAGGGGGTGGGGGGAGGGGTGGCGCTGTGGCAGAGACTTTGGAGCCTGTGGTTATGAGTGATCAGGGTTTGAGGCCCAGTTTCAGCCTGGTGTTTTGTTCTTGGGAAAGGCATTTTACTTTGATTTTCCTTTTTCCGCCCAGAGGTGTGAATGGGAACCAGACTTGTTTTGACGATGATTAATGGTGTAAAGAGAGGATCAGGGCCCCCCTTCTTATGCATAGCCCTGTGGCTGAAAAGATTATGGGGCCTTTAAGAAGTTAACCTTTTAGGGCACATGTCTGACTCTCTCAGAAGGGAATATGTCTTATTTAATTACACATACTTAACCATGACCCACTAGTGCAGACTCCGGCAGGGGTCTGATTCCTGTCCTGTGCAAACTACTGCCCGCCTGTGTGGAGAAAATGAAAGTAGCTATGGCCGATAACCTCCCGAAATAGGTTACCCCCCCTGTGTATCCCTGACTAGCGCCCTCTTTTTACAGCAGCCATCTTGACTCCTGTTCCTGTGCTCTTCATATGGCTAAGTCCCCAGATTGGAAAGGATGTAATTGTAATGCAGGAGAAATTATGTGGGTGTGCGTGTGTCTCTGCTACGGTTATGATGTTACATTAGATGAGAGCCCTGAGAACAGTTGTGCTCAACAGAGCTGAACTCCGTTTACGTTCATATTTTTAATTTTCAGTATTTCAAATTTCAGGCAGCTTTGTGAATAGAAAACTCAAAAGTGTTAAATATAACACTTTAGTTTTTGTTCTGCTTTTGTATGGACCAGATAGAAAACATTGATGCATGATACAAGAGCTAAATTACAGATACTTTTAAGGACACTGGAGGCTTTTGGGTGTTTATTTGGTTTTTTGTTTGTTTTTGGTAATGGGTTGTCTTTTTTTTTTTTTTTTTTTTTAAATCACTTGTAATTATTTTGCTTTATTTTCTTATTACTGGTGACATTCTGTTCAGTCAAAATAGAAACACACACATAAAAAAAACAAAGGAAAGGAAAAAAGATGGCAAAATTTGAGCATTGATATCTGGATATCCGCTGTCTCTTTTGTCAGCAGTATACTACTGTATAGCAGACTTTTTTTTATGTCTCAGTTTGGCTTTATGTATGGTATGGAAAATATTCACTCAGTATGATCTGGAAAAGTATTGATTTTTGTTTGGTCACATGTTTGTGGACCCCCCCTTTTTTTTTTCTTTTTTTTTTTTTTCTTTTTTTTTTTTTCCTGTTGTGGGATTGGGAAGATACGGCTATTCCACTAACAGGTAACGTGGTTTGTTGTGTGCAGGTGATGTTTGAGAAGTACCAGTTTGACAGTGTGCATGTAGCCATCCAGGCTGTTCTCACACTGTATGCACAAGGTAAGGTTATATTAAAACTGGGCAAAGTAAAAGGGGGAATTTTGTATTTGGTTGGTTGCAAAGAAAAAAAAGGAAAGGAAGCTTTCAAATTTAATGGCCATGATCAGTTTTCTGCTTACTTTAGAAATGCGTTTTTAACTTACCACACTCCATTTTAATTGTTGCAATTTACTCTTTGCATGAAGCACAGATAATTTGTATGTTCAGCTTTACCAGCATTTTTTTTTTTTTTTTTTTTTTTTTTTTTTTTTGAATGATTTACAGAAAAGGACAGGATATTCATTTTGCATTTACAAGTGACCTATGGCTTGGACTGATTTCTTAATGTCTTTGTTCATATCATTGTGCTTACACTCTTTGCATTTTTAGATTCTGATGAATTTAACCTTTTGATCATTTATTTAAAGAAAATAGCTTTTGTACATGTTCAAGAAAAAAAAATTAAAACAAGGTTTACCTCAAAACTAGAATAATAACCAGCATAATATTTTCATCAACACAAGCTTTAATCATGTGCTGCATGGCATAAACTGATCAATGCTGTAAAATGTAGAACTGCAACACTTTGCTAGCTGACATTTTTTTCTCTTTTCTTTTTATTGTCCCTTCCCTCCTTAATTACTGCTATCCAGCATGAATAAGATATTGCTGTGTGTTAGTGTGTATGATCTTTTTATTGTTGTATTGATTGACTTTGAGCCTGTGATGATGATCGACATGATGTCTGCTATGTCATGATGAATGATTTGTATTCCTCTAAGAAGTACTGAACTGGCTCATTTAGTCTGGAGGTTGAGAGGCTATTTTTTTTCTGATTTTTTTTCTTTTTTTCTTATTTCAAAGACATCACATGGTAACATCAAATACACTAAGACATAAAATTCACCTTCATGTATCAGTTATTTATATACTTGAATACCAGAAGCAGGAGGGAGAGATTTATATTAAAAAAAATATGTAGGCTGATGGATTGAACTAAAAGTTGGGTCTAGAGTCGTCATTGTGGCTCTGTCTGTCTGTACCTTGTCTGCACTTTCCTTGTCATATCTTTCTTCTGTTTCAACACACTCTTTTGTGTGTGTGTGTGTGTGCAGTCAGTCTATGATTTTTTTCCTGTTTTTATGTGTTTCCTCTTTTCATGAATTGCCAGATGCGAATTTTGCCACTCATCCATTGTCATGATTGTGAGAAGGAGAAAAAAAAATAGTATGATAAGTTAGCCAGTCTGTTGAGTCAGTATCATTCATGACATTCAGCACTGTGACTTACTTGTGGGCATCAGATCAGTATACCATCAAATTAAAAAAACTAAATTTGTTTCAGGTAAGGTAAATAGCTTTTTCCTGTTCAGGTCTATGTCGTATCTTTCATCTTACAAATGTCACTGCAGTGGCAGTATTTTGAGTCTGATATCCTGTTGTAATAATCTGAAGGCTGTACAGTTAAAGTGATCCCCATTGTAAAGTTAGTTTGGATTTCATGAGCTCATACCCCTTATTGAATAAAGGTTGTGTCCTTGCTTCATGAGAGCCCGTGATGATGATTGACATGATGTCTGCTGTACCTTGATGAACAATGTACATTCCTCTAAGAAGTACTGAAGGGGCTGATCCATTCATAAAGAGCTGGCAGAGAACAGAGATCAGTGTAGCCACTTGGTCTGTGGATAGTCATTTTGACTATAGTTTTTGTACTGCACTAAAGCTGTGTAGCGCCAATAGTTTTTGTACTGCACTAAAGCTGTGCAGCGCCTGCTGTTTGTCTTTGATGCTTGGTTCCCTCATGAATATTGTGCTGTTTTAAAGGGTTTGTCTTAATATAGCTCTTTTTTGAGTGTGTACTTGTCTTTTATGTTGTGTCATTTCAAAATCATTAGTTTGCAGTGTGTTGATTTGAGCATTTCATTTAATCTGTATATGAACGCACACGCACACACACACGCACAAAAAACTGCAAGTTTTCAATATGCTTGTAGTAAAATATTAAGTCTGTGGAGCCTGTGATGATGATTGACGTGATGTCTGCTTTATCATGATGAATGTTTTATATTCCTCTAAGAAGTACTGAACAGGCTGATCCATTCACCTCATAGGGATAATCATAGTCCATATTTAAATATATGTATATATATTAATGCTATAAATATATATAGATTGTATGTCAGTAGACATGTTGGTATAATAACCTTTTATAGTTTGGCCCATACATCTAAAACATTATTGTTTGGCTTGGCACACCTGGGCCCTGCCATTCTGCTTTTAACAGAGCTCGCCACTTTCTGAAGTTTATTCTTTATGTCAGAGTGATAAACTGTTGTCGGCATATAGATCTATTATTTTTTTATATATTCAAAACTTACTTCCAAGGTACAATAGTTACCTTTGTATAGGTGTCATTGCCTTGTGGGCTGAGTGTGTGTTATCTGTAACAGAATGGGCTGTTTTGAATTGTGCACAACATGTTGTTTTATGCACCTTCATGGTCTTAAAGTTTACTAACTTCATGAACAGGGTGTTGCCCTAATAATGTCCATAACTGAAGGATCCAGCACACCAAAGATGATATAACAATATAGGGCTCAACTGTTGTGGGGGTGGGGGTGAAATTTGGTGTTTTTCTTTTTTATTGTATCTTATTTTTTATTTATGCTTTTGTTTGTTGTTGTTTTATAAAGAAAAGTGCCCTTTTAAATTTTTTCCAACTCCAAGAATATGATAAAATTGTTCAGATGAGAGCCTGTGATGATGACTGACATGATGTCTGCTGCATCATGATGAATGATTTACATTCCTCTAAGAAGTACTGAATGGGCTGATAAATTCTACCTCTGTGTTACAGTCTAGAAAGATTAAAAAGTTGAAGGCCGGTTACCAATAGCCTTTTACGGCCATGAGGCAGTGATTTCATATTCACTGTGTCTAGGACTTGGTATACACCGAAAAGGAAGCCTGAGAACATTCTTTATATAATTTTCTTATCCTTCTGCCAATCCTCTCCTTCCGCTGATTTTAATCTTCCCAGACTAGTCATTTGCCCATTGACACTTGGGTGGAGTGATGAAAACAGAGAAACGCGCCTTTCACAAAGACATAAGGCCATGTCAAATGGGGCCCTAAACTGATCACTGGCTCTGCCACAGCACATCCGTCTGTTCAGAGACTGTTTACAAATTTAAGGTTAAAAGAAAAGAACAGTACTCAAATTGACAGCAATGAATAATTCAGTCCATTCCCACTTGATAATGTGATCTGGTTTGACACTGATCTGCTGATCACTGCCATTCCTGTTACAGGATTTCATTGAAATGGCTTTTCTGCCTTTGTTTGTTTACCATATAGTTAGTTAATGAGGATTTGTTGTTTTTTTTTGTTTTTTTTTTTTGTTTTTTTTTTGGGGGGGGGGGTATGTGTGTGTTTATTGTTTTCTTTTTTTTTTCTTTTTTTTTTTTTGCAGTGTGACTGTGAGTCATGTTTTTATTCTGTTGTGTCATTATTCTCATATTCTTATGCTATAATGGGCTGGAGACAAAATCTGTACATGTATTGTCATGATTTTTCCATGGGTAAAAAAAAGGTGTTTCCTGATGCTATAAAAATTGAATCACGTTTTTATTGACTTCCTGACAGTTTAGCACACTAATGTGTTGATTATGCCATATGTGTCTGTCTCATGCATCGTGCAGTGTTTGTCCTTGTTTTGAATTATTGAGTTGCCCTGTATAGTACACCCTGATATAGCAAGAAAGCTAAAAGATTGGAACGGGGATAGATCATCTGTGAGCACTGCATTACTGTACTGAGAAACATTGAACATGGGCACACACTGTATGATGCTGTAAGTGTGTAGCACAAGGGAATAAACGATACATTGCACCAAAGATATTGTGACTGAGCAAAATTGTGTTTATGAAAGACGTGTTGTATTCTGAAGTCTAAAGAGTGATAAAATGTCCCCATTGCTTTTTTGAAAATTTTCTTTTTGGTCTGTTCCAAAAATTCCAAAAGATAAACAAATTTTAGACCAGAGCCTGTAATGATGATCGACGTGATGTCTGCTGTGTCATGATGAATGATTTTTATTCCTCTAAGAAGTACTGAACAGGCTGATTTCTTTTGATTTTTTTTTTAAAACTTTATCTGGAAACAGTTTGCAGCTAAAGGACATAACGCTGTGGTGATGGATTTTACTGACTTTTACTAGTTTTAGGTTGAGTGTGTGCCATATCTGTGTGTGTTTTTGGAGATATTTTCTTGGTCAGATGTAGTTTTCCCAAATATTCAGTTAAGTAGTTAAATCAGTTTAAAAGACCAAGAACAACATGATACATTTTATTACAACTTTTTGTTTTGTCTGTCCCATGCCCAGCACAGAAACTGTTGATATTCAAGATATTCAGCAGTCTGCACACACTGATGCAGGAACGAAACTGAAGACAGAATACTGAATCTGTGACCTTGTATACTTCACACCATGCATGCATGATCAGTGATGCATGCATGAGAACAGACAGTACTTTATTAAATCCATTCCATACAGAAAGGTGAAATATAAGCCATAAAGAACAACTTTGATAGGCATCTTTGGTGGTTTTGTTTTGTCTTCCATTAGACTTTCCTTTTTTTTTTTTTCTTTTTTTTTTTTTATTTGTTTCCAGAATCTTAAGACAGTAAGAGTGTTTCAGTTGAGAACCTGTGATGATGATTGACGTGATGTCTGCTGTGTCGTGATGAATGATTGACATTCCTCTAAGAAGTACTGAACAGGCTGTTTTCACCTCAACTGGATTGATAGTGAAGATTCAGAGTCCATGTATCATCATGAGTGTGGCATGCAGCCAGTGTGACATGCACACACATTATCAGTTCTCTCTGAGCAGTTGGTACTGGGACGCAACCAAAGAAAATGGTGACACTTTATGTTTGTCCTGGGAAGGTTGCTTTCCTGGTTTCCCACTGCAGAGGAGGAATGATTAAAAAATTTCACATAATCTATAATCTCATATATATATATATATAAGAAATTTGTGAAAAAATATATTTATATAAATAATATGGACATTAATGACCATGGGGTTTTATGACTTAGACTTTTACTCTGAAATGGAAAATAACAGATTTACTGACATAATTACATGTTTGGTGTGTGTGTGTGTGTGTGTGTGCAGGTCTGCTGACAGGGGTGGTGGTGGATTCCGGGGATGGAGTGACCCACATCTGTCCAGTGTACGACGGTTTCTCCTTACCTCACTTGACCCGGCGTCTGGACATTGCTGGTCGTGACATTACCAGGTACCTCATCAAGGTAAGTAACTGTGTTGGCTCAACTCCAGCACATGCCAGAGCCTGGTTGTACAAGCCATGCTGGCACAGTTCTGTTTGCTTCGCATTGAGAGGTTTCCTCAGTCAATGGAGTTAGCATGAATGTAGGAAATTTCTTAACCTCTGAACCTTGCTGAAATGATATCAGTGTGGCATGTATTTGAAGTACAGTTGCTACGTTACGTGTACATAATGCAGTTGATTTTGCAGAACAAAAGTAATGCAATCCCCAGGGGAAGAAGTCGAAATAAAGAATTGTGACTGACATCCTGACATACAAGCTCTGTCTTGTCTCAGTGAGGCTGCAGCCCTTCACTGATGGTCATATTCATCAGCAGGGCAGCAGTGAAGAGGTTAAATCTACATAAACTTAGTGCTGCCAAGACTGATTATGCAACCCACAAGTGTAACTGACTGGAATGATGAAGTGTTAAGTTGCTGATCACTCTGATAAAGAGCTATTCCAAAACAGATGTGAAAAAACAAAACCGTTTTGTCCTGTTTGTGAATTCCTGCCCGAGGAATCACTTTTCTTTTTTCTTTGTCCAGCTCCTTCCAAAATGGGTTTTTGACTGTTTGAGTTTCTATTAATAGATTGTTGGTTTACTACATGCTCATATTTGATCAACTTCAGAAACTGCCTTGAGCTTAATGGCAGAAAGTTGTGTGGAAAAGTTTTTAGTTCTTGAGCTGCACAAACCTGGAATTCTCTCCTTCACATTCCCTTGTTCATATCCTTTATAACAAATTTAAAAACATATGTTTTCAAGATGTCTCTACATAATTAGGACACTCCATTCAATATCTATATTCTATATAAATCCATATGAATTTCTTCCATGCTTCTGTGTTGTGTGCTTTGCAGCCTGACATGGGTTGTTAAGGGCTTTGAGGGTTTGAAAGTGCTATATCAGTGTAGTATAGTATAATATTCAATTGTGTCTGATATAACCATTAGAACAGAGAGCAGGCAGCTGCTGTGCCAACTATCTGGACTAGAATTAGATTATTACACAACATATTGGAGAGTGTCTTGCCTAAGTTACAGGCTGGTCAAGAGGGCTTTAGGACAGTCTGAGTTGGGATGGTCCCCAAAGGCCAACTAGCCCCCAAGGCTGCAGCACCAAGAGCCAGTGTAATCTCGCCTACTGGTTTGAGAGTCATAGTCCTTCATAAATAGACTAAGCTGTAAATGAATTCCCATTGCAGAAGAGAAACCATTATTTCAGTGTACTGTTATATAATACTAATTTTCATTGTTGTCTGCCCACAGCTGCTGTTGATTTGAGGCTATATCAGTGTTCTGTTATTGTTTATCATCCTTATTGTTTGTGTCCACAGCTGCTGTTTCTGAGAGACCATATCGATGTACTGTTATTGTTATTATCATCATTTTTGTCTGTACCGACAGCTGCTGTTACTGAGACTAGTGAGAGGCTATATCAGTATACTGTAATTGTTATTGTCATTGTTATCTGTGTCCACAGCTGATGTTGCTGAGAGACTATAACAATGTACTGGTACTGTTGTTACCGTCATTGTTGTCAGTGTCCACAGCTGCTGTTGCTGAGAGACTATAACAATGTACTGGTATTGTTGTAACAATGTACTGGTATTGTCATCATTATTGTTGTCTGTATCCACAGCTGCTGTTGCTGAGAGACTATAGCAATGTACTGGTGGTATTGTTGTCATCATCATTGTTGTCTGTGTCCACAGCTTCTGTTGCTGAGAGGCTATGCCTTCAACCACTCAGCGGACTTTGAGACGGTACGCATGTTGAAGGAGAAGCTGTGCTACACGGCCTACGATGTGGAGCAGGAGCAGAAGCTTGCCCTGGAGACTACGGTGTTGGTGGAGCCCTACACGGTATGATAGTCATGTCCAGCTGTGACCATCAGAACTGTAGGGGAGGCAGCTGTTGTCCAGACTATCTGGGCTAGGATTTGATTATAGTGGAGAGTTTGTTGCCCAAGTTACATCCCCACTCTCTTAGGACAGTTGATGTTGGGATGGTCCCCAAAGGCCAACCAGCCCACAAGGCTGCAGCACTAAGAACCAGTGTAATCTTACCTCCTAGTTTGAGAATAAGTCCTTCACAAAAGATATAAGCTGTAAATGATTTCCCATGGCAATTGAGAAATCATTGATATTACAGCTGTTGGCCCAAGTGTAAGCATATATCTATGACGCAAGTGGAGCGTTGAGCTGGCTTAGGTTGTATTACTTTTTATCACAACAGATTTCTCTGTGTCTCCCTGGGGAGAGCATGTGGCTGCAGTACAGCACCACTCATATGCATGTATTTTTCGTGTGTTTTTTTTTTTTTCTGTGTGCAAGGGTATGTTTTGTACAATCAGATTGGAGTTTTTTCTGCAGAATTTTGCCTGGGTCAACTCTTTTGTTGCTTTGAATTCTTTTATGTGTGGTAAGTGCATGCTTTACACTGGACGTCAATTTAATTTCTCATCTGAAAGACTAGCACCCAGACTACTACTGATTGAAACTTGTGCAGTTGGGCGTACAAATCCTGGTCTGAATTTATAGTAAGATCATGAATTACAATATAGATATTTTTATATAAAAAACCCCCAAAAAATCTTAATCCGGAGAAAAAAAAGTGGCATGTGACTTTAGTGTAAAAATGTTGGCTTTTGGTGAGGTTTTTTAAAGGTTGATGCTTAAAACAAAACCTTATATGAAGTATGTGATGATAGTGTGTTGTTCTGTGTGGTGATACGACAGCTACCCGACGGGCGGGTGATCAAGGTAGGGGGCGAGCGGTTCGAGGCCCCGGAGGCCCTGTTCCAGCCCCACCTGATCAATGTGGATGGGGTGGGGGTGGCCGAGCTGCTCTTCAACACCATCCAGGCCGCCGACCTGGACATCCGGCCAGACTTCTACAAGCACATCGTGCTGTCCGGGGGCTCCACCATGTACCCAGGCCTGCCCTCCCGCCTGGAGCGCGAGATCAAACAGCTCTACCTGGAGCGGGTGCTCAAGGGGGACACCACGCGGCTGTCGGTATGTTAGTGTTGGGTGGTTGTTTTTTTTGTTGGCGTTGTTGTTAGTAGCGGTGGTAATAGTATTTATAGTTATTTGTAGTGTTGTTTTTGGCTCATGTAAAATTTGGACAGGCAGCTGCAACTTTTTCCCTCAACTAAAATTGCTTATGGATTTTTCCAATGTAAGCATTGGTATTGTTGTTATTAGGTGAAGTAATAGTATTGTCATTATTTGTTGTGTTGTTATTATATTGTCATTATTTGTTGTGTTGTTATTATAAGTACCTTAAAATTTATTCCTTACTACCAGCTGCAACTTTTTCCCTCAACTAAAATAAGGATACAGCGGCTTTTTTGTGGATTTTTCCAATGATAGCGTAGGTGTTGTTAGTAGCAGTAGTGATAGCACTGTCACTATTCGTCGTGTTGTTATTATTAGTACGGTAACATTTCTGACTACTAGCCGTAATTTTTTCCCCCAACTATGACCCCTGTGGCTAAAATAAGGATGTGGCTTGCTCATGGATTTTTTTGATGTTGCGGGTTCTCCTGATCACGTTCAGGTCGAATTAAGTGTTGCTGTCAGTCTCCAGTCTATTTTAAAATTCACATTAGGTTTCAAAACTGGTTTTGTCTCTTCCTGAATTCAAATCTCACAGATAACTTCATGTTTTTTCTCACTAAATTACACATGGCCTTTATGCACACTAAATATTTAGTTATCATCCTTGCTCAGACAATTTCCATGATGCCGAAAACATGATGCAGTGCTTTTCAAACTGAAGGCAATCCAGTTTCGCATTTTCTGTGGCTAATTTTGAGATGTTTTTGCTCTGGTTTTTGTTGTTGTTGTTGTTGTTCCTGTCCTGTGCAAAATGCTTGTGCCCAAAAGGAGAAATCAAAAGCATCTGTGGCTAGCAACCACCCTTAGTATATTACCTCCCTTCTCTTTACACATGCAATGCCCTCTTCCATTCCAGCAAGCTGTGCATCCAAGCAGCAAAGCAAGAAAAAAAAAAAAAAATCTGTAGAGCACTCTTTCTCTTTGACAGCTAAAGGCAGTTGACATAAATTATAACATATTCAGTTCAGTTCAGTAACTCAAAGAGGCGTCACTGCGTTTGGACAAATCCATATACGCTACACCACATCTGCTAAGCAGATGCCTGACCAGCAGCGTAACCCAACGTATAAAATGAACCACTCAAGACCACTTTCTCTCACTCCCCCTTCTTCCCTTTGTCACACCTTATACATGCAAAGTAAGTTGGCAGGTACACAGGGTGGTTGCTACCATACAGTGTGTTGGAGGGGGGGGGGGGGGGGAACCCTCCAAAAACCAACAACTCTTACAACTACAGATGATGCATCCACATTCTCGGACCACCAACAAGCACAGAAATGACACAGTAGGATGCACGCAAGAGGAACTGTATAAATGTAGTGCAGTGGCCTACTGGTAACGTGTCCGCCTAGAAAGTGAGAGAATCTGAAGGCACAGGGTTGAATCCAACACTTAACAGAATTTTCCTCTCCTCCTCTAGACATGGAGTGGTCTTGATGCTAGTTATTTGGATGAGAAGATGAACCTAGATCCCAGTGTGCAGCATGCATTAAGCGCACATAAAAGAACACAAGGCAAGAAGAGAATTAGTTGTACCTGGCGAAACTTGTAGAAAAAAATCCACTCTGATATACATGAGTGTGCATGCAAGTTTCTGAAGCCTGACTTCAGTTTCAGTTTAAAGGAAGTGTCAGAGTGTGTGGACTGATCCATATATGATGCACCACATCTGCTGTTGAAAGAGAAAAGAAAAAGAAGCAGATGCCTGACATTTTTATGAACCCAACACACTGATCAGCATGACTGAATGTAACAGAAGTCTGCACTAATTGGTCATGGTAAGCATGTTACATTAAATGTAATACCAGTGAAACAAAAAACTTAATTACTTTTATTATAATGATTGGTATCTGTTGCGTGCAGAAATTCAAGATCCGTATAGAGGACCCTCCGCGCCGCAAACACATGGTGTTCCTGGGTGGGTCGGTTCTGGCCGACATCATGAAGGACAAGGACGACTTCTGGATGATGCGCAGCGAGTACCAGGAGAAGGGGATGCGGGTGCTAGACAAACTGATGAAACCCACCAAGGGATAGACTGGAACCATAGGCACACGCAGCGAGACTGGCACCATCAGAACATGCAGCAGAGTGCTCGATGGAGTGAGAAAACACATGTACACCACAAATCGAAACAAAAACAAAAAAAGAACCCTCCTATTTTCAGAACCAACAGTAGCATTTTCTTCCATGAGGGACTGACCTGGTTTGGGGATGCCTGTGATTCTGAAAGAATTGTTGCTTTGAACTTTCTGAGAGCTGTCAGGGTCTGAAAAGGTTTGAGTCCTGTTCTTGATGTGAAAGGTGAGTGTGTGTTTTGAATGAGGTCTGAAAGCAATGATGAAAAGGAGGTTGAAATGCAGTGGTTGTGTGAAGCAATATGTTAACATGCATGAAAATGAAAGGGTGTTTTTCCTTGTCTTTCTGGACCCTTTGAAGGCAATGTTTAGAAGCCACAATGAAACGACTGCAAGGTACAGATTGATACTGTGTACTTCTATAAGACAGTAGTGACTGTATCATTATTCAGTGTATGATGAATGGATTGGTGGCAATTTTTTGTGCCAGCAAATGTCTTTTTTCTTTTAAAGCATGCATGTATTCTTTATTGAGACTGTGAGGAGCTGTTCAAAAGAAGAATTCCTAATGCATGTAAGGTATAAGACGTGCAGGCTCATTCCATGATTATTAAGTATGGTGTTTAACCAGTGCGTGGATACCGGATACCAGCCTGCCCTCTACTTAATGCCTGTATGCCAAACATCTGTGCTAACAAGGAAATGATAAAATGAAAGAAAGAGGAAAAAAAGGATCTGGGTAACTATTTTCTTTTAAATATAACTGTTGATAATTGCCTGTTATTGGCTGTAGAGTATCAAGGCATGATCAGCATGTTGGGTTATGTGAAGATCTTCCATATCTGCTCTTATTTATTTCAGCAGATACAGGACCAGTCCACACACTTTTGACACCAGCTTGAAACTGAAACTGTTTAGACATGGGAATTAGAATTGAGTTAGTTTCAGATAATGTTTTGCAGGGATTGTACATGACCCTCCCACACCCATTCCCCCTGAAATCCAGTCTGTCACTGATGATGTTTTGGCCCCTAGTGAAATCAGGCAGTTGAATTTTGAGTTTCACTACACATACTTTACCGTGACCCACTAGTGCAGACTCCGGCAGGGAGTCAGATTCCTGTTTTGCACAATGCTAAGTGCGTTGGAAACAGAATTTTGGAAATATGACTGCAGTTTGTGAGATGTAATTACTGTATTTCCAGAGCATTGTACTGAATCTCCCTCAACCTGTTTCTCTCTCTTCTTGATCAGCTGTGGCGCTCAGGAAATCCTTATATCTGTAATGTTTGCTGTTGATGAGAACACTGTTGGGGGAGGGAAATGGTGTCAGAATGTTGTGGAAATAAGTATCTGAACAAATGAGTGTATTTGTTCATGTTTTCTGTTCCCCCTTTTTGTTTCTTTACCACGTGCATGAGACTTGGCATTGGATAGATGAGCATATATGAAACCTTTTGTTGTGTAGCTGATCTCTGAAGGAGTGGATCTTTGTGTGAATGGACAGATGACCAAGCTTTAAATACCCAGCTGGAGATGAATGAGGGCCTAATAAACCTGTGTGCTCTGCAGTTGGAACTGGGTTGGTTTGTGGTTGTTTTGTTTGTTTGTTGTTGTTTTTTTACTTTTGCTTTGCTACGCTCTTCTATTTTTTGCATACTTGAGGGGGGTTAGGGGCTTATACTGTTGTTTGTTATTTGGAGGTATTCTTCCTTTTTTTCTTTGTTAAAATCCTGTGTTGTGCATATATTTATTGTGGACACAGCAGTAGTACACCAGCTGTATGGAGATGCCCCATCATCATGTGCCTTATGTTGTCATCTCCTAAGTTGTGGGAATGCAAGTCCTCCTCGAGTGTCGCAGAGTTGAGTGGAGAGGAGAATCGCTCACATCAAATCCTCCCTTTTGTTTTTTTTTTTCTGATAAAGAAATACTACATGTGTACTAATAACCAAGTCAACATGATTTTTTTTTTTTTTTTTTTTTTTGTGGAGCCTTGACGGTAGTTGTAGGTCATGAAACAAGCTTTAAACCAGAGGAACTAAGTCAGGTGTTTTACATTAATTCAACAGATGTCCTGCACACAGGCATGCATTCTGATGAAATGTGACATGCAGACACACTTAGAGAGCAGCATATGGAGTTACATTGATGTTGGTTCTTGCTCTAAATACTTCTTTTCGTGCAGAACACTTTGGACATACCATACCATGGGAAGCCTTTTGGTTCTTTTTGTCAATTGGGTGATTTGATGAAGTGGTTGAGAAAAAGGGGAGAAAATGTTTTGTTTATAAACAATTTTTAATGTGACACAAACTTGGATGGAAGTAAGTTAGTGTCAGGAGTGTGATTGTGAAAGAATGTTTAAATATTTATTCATGTTGGTTTAAGTGCATCATATTTTGGGGGGTTCTTACTTCTTTAAATTGTTTTGTATCATGCGATTTATATATATTTTTTAGACAGATGTGTATGCATTATGAAATTATAATTTACATAGTGAACTAGGAGCCATACTAGTTTCATGCTTATCCACAGCTGAATAACAGATAATGCTTTTTATGTGTGTGTACAGTTGGCAGAACAATGCACATTGTTCATTGATGTTTTCTGGTTATCAGCCTGAATCAAAGCAGGCTATCAAAATTAATGTTTTGAGTGTTCAGATATATAAATGGTGTGAAAGAAAGACCACCTTTAGATCTCCTCATACTGTGAGATATTATGAGAAAACGATTGTAATGTCCATGATTGCCATCATATGCTGGAGAAACAGAAGCCAGTTTGTCCCACAAAAAGACCATAGTATCAGAGCCGCATGCAACAAAATAAGGCCAAAAGGATACGCTGAACAGCCGAAAAAAGCGTAAGACGAGACAGAGCGTAAACCTGACAAGATGGCGTGGAGAGCCTTGGCCCACGGAATGATTAAGCGCTTATAGTTTTTAGAGGCGTTTGATTGGCTGAGAGCGCTGGGCCCGTCTTTTCACTGTTAGCCGCGCGAAATTTGGCCAAGCAGAGCAAACCAATAGGCCTAGTTTGCATCAGTTTGACATGGTAAGTATATTTAACACCAAACATGGAGTATAATACAAACTCCTCCTGTATCAGACTGATGCACTCAGAAGCACTACTTGGTCATTTGATGTACATTTTAAAAAAAAAGAAATTAAAAAAAACCAAAAAAAAACGGATACATGCGACACCCCACAGCCTTAGTTGTCAGGGTCCTTTTGACAAAATGTTAAACAGTACGATCTTTTGACTCTAGCACCTATCCAGTTGCTGAAACAAAGACCAGTCGGACACTCCTGGCTTGATTTGACTGAAAAGTGAAAAAAAAAGATTCAGCAAGTTTGTAAAGTTTATTATGTCACCATGAGTTGGGAGAGATCCCACTGTCATTTGCTAAAGAGAATGTTCTTATGGCTTGGCACTCTGTTGCTTTGTACTTTAAAAATCTCTGTGATGATGGTCTGATTTGCTTGTTATGCTTAATATTGAGTTTCTTGTGTAAATGTGGTAACTGAATTGTAAGAGTGTATGCTTGAAAATGAACACCTGCTTTGTATAAGACTGTACAGGAGAGAATAAAGACAACTCATGAGAGTTAACCATGACCTGCAATGTTTTTGTTTATGTTGTTCTTGTGGATTGGGAGAGAATAACAAGTGTTTTGTTCTGCAGCAGACCAGAGTTCGTAATTCTACAATACTTTGGGCAACAGGTGATGGATAATTGACTTGAAGTTTTGAGCATACACTTGTCTAGTAGAGCCCCAGGTTTTCATGAACCAATGAATTTTGACAAGGTTGCAGATTTGACAGTAAGAGTTGTGTAAGTCTGTGCATCAAATACATACATGCTTTTCATAGATCGAAGGAATTCGAAGTCATGTGCTTGGCTTCACGTGAGTGGCGGTCAGATTCATGCACACACAAACCACACACGCCTCCACCATCAGCTAGAACTGCATTTATTCCCCCATCGTCTCCAATCCCCATGCATGAAGTGTCACAGGAGCATGCCTGCTGTGATGAAAAGGACACCAAATTCACACATGTATACCTTTTCCAGTACAAAGTAGACACTCGACTTGTACATCTTGGAGAACAAGTACAGCTAGTTTGTGACTGTACAAAGAAAAAAAGTGAACTCTTGCATTACTCAGTCAGAATGACAACCTCGCACACGCACACGCACGCACAGCATGCGCGCAATGGAAAAAGACTGAACATCATTATCACCGCCAGTGAGCATCATTTACAATCCACATTTGATTACAAACCTAAGTATCTGCAATACTGGAACCGTATACTTCATCAGACCTAACCTTTGCCTGGTGGCTTGGAGTGGTACAGCTGGAGAGTGAAAGGGACAAACAAGTAGCAGGATAGGAATAGTGGGGACAGAAAACCAAACGACTGGGCTTGTTTCTCGTGTTCTCCAGTATATTATTACCAGAACCTGGGCAAAAAAAAACAACCCCAAATAAACCTGGAAAAAAACACACCCAATACTATCATTGGAAAATGTTCTCCATTTTCAGCATGTCAATTATTGTCAATAAGAAAAAAAAAAAAATACAGCAGTGCTCAATAACTAGGCATAGCAGTCAGTGCAACAACTAAAACCTGCTCAGCTTGGACTATTCATCAGAAACAGCCACATGTGTGTAGTACCACTCAGACAAACATGGTGAGGTGAGAACAATGGGTGAAGCGATGGACATGGTTTCGCACCAGTCTAGTAGTCTACACACAAAAAGTCTTTGGGGAGCTGACACCACATTCCCAGGTTGGGCACCAACGTTTCTGGGACTCGTCTACAAATGCACAACACTTAAAAAAACACAACCAACAAATAGTACGAGTGGTGCTACTGTGTTTGAAGATCTGTTTATGATTGCACGTATCACTATCAGATTCAAGCTTTGCACTGCAAGTTGGATTAATTAAAGAAATTCAGTTCATTTGACACCAGTATGTTTATCCAAGACATTCGGGCCATTTCACGTTTGAGAAACAACCTACATTGCTATAACCCTTGATAAATTGTGTGGATGATGTGCATTTAATTCCTCCCCTTGCAGCACAAAGTGATCAGTTGCTTGCATTATATACATGGCCTGTATGACAGGGAAGAGAGTGAGTTAACGTGAAGGGCAAGTGTCTTTTCATTGGGAGGTGTCATGTGTACAACGTATGGTGTTCATACAATACCGATCTGTAACAATACCATCATTATTCTAATGTCTTAACTCCTATGTGCAACACTTTAAACAAACAGCACCAGCTAAGAATTAAGTTTACGAAACTGTAAAGCTGGTGCTTTTTTTTTTTTTTTTTTGGGCCAAGTGGAATGAGGGTGGTAATATAATACTTTTACCCCAACCCACCTTCCCTTTAAGAATGTCTTTGTTCATTGTGGCCAGTGAGGGTTTTGTTGTTTTTTTTTAAAGAAAAAAGTTTCAAACTGTTATGTTCATGGGCTTAACTTCCATGTGTCCTTTTTCTCCTTTCCACATGGAAATTCCAGTTTCTTTTCAACCAGATATGAGAATGATGAAGGTGAACCGATCTTTAACAGATGATGATGAGATATGGCATGGGCATTTTCAAGACTGAAGAGATGTATATATTTGTACAGAATTCTTTCTCCCTCCCACTTGACAAAAAAACAAATCAATTGTTCATGTACAGCTAACTGCTTGCATGTGCACAAATGAATAATTAACAGTTATTCATGTACAGGTAAGTGCCTGCATGTGCAAAAATGAAAAATCAACTGATATTCATGTACAAGCCAGGACATGCAAGACAGGAACCCTACAGCAGTGCAAATCAACTGTTTTTCATGTACAGCTTACCTTACTGCTTGCATGTGCACATATACATACATTTAGAAATCTACATTCTTTAGGTTTCTATCTTTCTCCATACAGCTGTTTCTTAAGTTATTCAATCAGAACATTACAAATGATAAACGTAAACCAAGTCTACAGTAAACTGTCCCTGTGGTCTAAACCCCTCCCTCCCATTACAAATACAATAGAAACTCTTATTTCTAACTTGTTAAAAAGCAATTTTTTTCAGTTTGCTTCAGCTCAGTTATTTCAAAATATGCAAATGAGCGAGTTTAGCAAAAGTCGATTTAGCAAAAAGTCTACTTTGTTGTTTCCCTGGAAGATATCATCACATAATGTATTAATTTATTAATACATTACCAGCTCACTTTGTAAAAAGAGTATGACACCAAAAGTATGCATGTGTGACTCAGACGAATTGAGATTAGATGATGAATGCGTGTGGTCGTGAGGGAGTTATCATGTATGCTTGAGTGAAGGAGGTACAACAGATGCAAGTGTTTGTATATGTGCTAATATTATATATCATCAAACTTGAGCAATTTATTAATACCTTTGGCTGTTAAAAGGTTTCAGAGAATCATACACTTCACAAAGTTTCAGTTTCACATCACAAAAAATGTTTGTGTGAGACAGAGACAGAGAGAGCAAGTATAATGGTTCCAACTGATACTTAGGTCAAGTTAGGATGTTTCACTGTCACACTCTATAGGTCTTAAAGTCAAATCAGCACAAAAGTGTACACAAGACACTGTTCAGAGAGAACATTCCACAAGTGCTATCAGACATTATACTCTGACAAATTTCATACCTTGGAGCATATTTCAATAAGCTGATTGATGCACTTAAAAAAATCTATAAATTAACCAGTGACAAACACAGATGAGCGAGAACTTGAAATCATTTGTGTACGAGTCCCAACTTTCAAAAGCTAAACTGATCAGGACATTGTTGACAGGAAGGGCACTCATTATGTTTAACAACCTGAACGATCTAGTGATGTTAATACTTTGCTGTTTACATCACAATTTTAATTAAAAAAATTCTACTGGATTCCATATGACCATTTTCAATCCATGCGACAAAATGTCCAGTAATGGTGACGGATCTTCTGCCAGGGATCATGACTTTTGCCAAGGAAAATCTTTTCAAGAGTGCTTACAAAGTTTTAAAACACTGTTTTGGAAATCATTCTCTGTTCAAAGCCACTTTTGAGGTGGTTATGACAGTTCATGTTTGGCCAAGCAACATTAGAAGACGATAACCGTTGTGGTTGAATGGCAACGACTGTTTTCCCTAGAAAATGTCTCTTAGGTTAAGATTTCCTGATTAAGAAAGACCCCAAAATGATATACGCTCATTTACAGGAGATCATGAAGATTTCATCACGAAGTTTCACTCACATTCTTCTGACTTCATAACTGCCATAGCGTAAGGAAACGTTGTGTCTGTTGGGTGCCCTATAACCTGAGTGAAGAGCAAAAGTGGGGTAGGGTGGATTGAATGATGCACCCATATGCTAAGAAAATTTGGCAGTGGAAGGTCTCCTCACGTCTGGGACATTGTAACAGGAGACGAAACCTGGGTATACCAATACGACCCCAAGACGAAGCAATAGTCAGGGATTTGGGTCTTCCCAGATGATAACCCACCTGCGAAATTCAAAAGAAACAGAAGTGCTTCCAAATGATATGTTTCTTTGCAAAATCTGGCATCATTGCCACCATACCACTTGAGGACAGAAAGACGGTAACAGCTGACTGGCATGTTGACCACTGTGTTTGCCTCAAGTCTTCCAGGCATGGTGCAAATGGCGACCCCAAATGGGTGTCCAAGGTCAACTGCTCCATCATGACAATACCAGCGTGCACACAGCAGCTGCAACTCTAGATTTTCTCACTGTCAATAATGTTCAGATGGTCACTCACCCACCATGTTCCCCTGACTTAGCCCCTGTGACTGCTTTTTGTTCCCTTCTGTCAAGAGGCTGTTAAAGGAAAATCAGTTTCAGGGTGCCAAAGATGCCCAAGCTTTCTTCAAGGGTGTCATTTTGGATCTACCCCAGTCAACAAGGTCGGGTGTCATGGACAGCATGTTTGAGAGGATGGCAAAATGAGCTCAGGCTGATGGAGGGTTCTTCAAAAAACTGGAGCAGACTGACTGGTTGTAAGTGTTGTTGAAAAACTAAGTTTAACTTTGTAAGTGACCCTCATACAGGCTCGAAAATGAAAATGATGTTTTAGAATTTCTTCGGAGTCGCTGTCACTCACTGAAATATGTTAACTCCTAATCATGTCATTATGTCAGCAATACTTTGTTTATCAAAGCAAGTTTTGCGTCTCCAAATCATATTGCTTTGCTTCCTGTTTGCTTTCCCATGTGATGGAGAGTAACTCTTCCAATGTTGCAATCTGTCTGAGACCATTGTTAACATGGAAGACATTTGAAATAAAACATAATTTTAAAAAAATACTACTACTACTAAAGATATGATGTTGAGAACAATGCCATGCAAAACAAACATACAAGCAAGGAAACAAACCCCAACTAAAACTTATTTAGACAGAAATACTGGAGTTATCACATCAGCTGTAACAAAACAAAAAGTCTTCTATTCATGAAACAATTTCCACTGGTGATGTAATACAGCAACAGCCATGAAGTATAATGTGAAGCGAGTGGGTTATCAGTGAACAATCTGTGTTCAGGACATGCAAGACAGGAACTCCACAGCAGTGCAAATCTGTTCCAACTGGAACATTATAGCAGTGGGGTGAACCTTTTTTTTTTTCTTTTTGTTGTTTATATTGTTGTTGCATTCTGCTATCGGTCAACAAAACCAACCCCCTTCCTTATCCCCCTACCCACCCTTGCTCCATCGACACACACATTCAAAATAAATACAAAATTAACGAGCAACAATATCTGGGATGCAAGTCTTACCACACACAAAGTCAAAATCGTCAGAGCAAAATGTCAATGAACAAAGTAATGTCATAGAGTCTTATTCATTTTTACAATCATACCAGTGCTGTTGATTCGCCATAAGTTAGAACAAAACAACTTCACTTTCATAAATACCTTTGCTCACTGGAGGACAGGAATCATTTTCTGGGTTGAATAAGAAGGAACAAGTGAAATATTTCTCACTGGGAGCATTTACAACCATGAGCCACATACCAACATAGAAAAAGACTTGGGGTGGTCTCTATATCTGAATGACACTAAAAAAAAGTAAGACCATAGTTTCAGTGGTCTGACAGATGCAAGCGCAGATGTCTCTAATCCTAAATTGCAATGCTGACAGGAAAACTAGAGATCTGCAACCTTTAGCCTGTTCAGAAAATTTGACAAAATGACTCCTCAGTTATGAAAAAGTTTTTTGTATTTAGATTGACATTTTTTTTTAAACTTTTTTTTTTTTCTTTTTTGTGGAACTTTTTGACACACATCCATCTATCCCTGCCTTTCCCTTTGAACTACACATCATCTTAACTCACTCAGTACGGCCAGTCCTCTCTTCTCCTCTACACAGACCCATCGGATGTCCAGTGGGTGTCTGAATGACCCAACTTTTAGCTTCTGTCGTCAGAACTGTGGTATTCTTTGTCAACATTCACCTCTTCAGTATAAGAGCCTTCCCCTTGCAATATTTTGATGATGGTAATTGGGGTGAAACGCTGTTAACGTCGTCTCTTTCGCCGTTCGTATGGAGAGAGTTAAACTTAGTTGATCAGGTATATTCATACTCTGGTCCTACAATCCTTAGTCCAATCACCTCACAGAGCCTTGTAAATAAATGACCAGGTTACCCAAGCATTATCCACTACCAACACCTGGGGAAAAACAATTCAGCAGAGTACTTGAGAACACAGCAGCTGCTGCTGATGGGGAAAATAACAGTCAAAGAGAAGTCAACTATGGTGAAAAATTATTGTGTTAAGAGGACTTCAACTAACGTTGGGAAAAGGACAACACTATAGGGGTGTAAATAATGGCCATGAAATGCAGAGTGTCAAACGATATCACAAAAGTGGGGCAGGATGGTATGATGCTCAGGAACTTATCAACCATACACCAGTGATGAACAGACTGAGGAGGGAGTAGTGATGGGATGGGAGATGTTAATCACTAGCACACACACACAAATCTTTTTGACAAGGGAATATTTTAGGTTACAATAAAAACGATTCACAAAATAACAACCTTCGTCATCAGACAGAAATGTGCGTACAGCCTGTGGTGATTATGAACAGAACTGTTGAACAGAGTAGAACTGTTGTCAGCTGAATCACTTTTTTCTTTGGGCGATTTTTGTCTGAGTAAAAAGGGCATGTTTCACTATTTGAGGTACTTGAACCCAGCTCACAAATGAACCTGTACTACAATTTAAACTACTCTTCTACTGCATTCCATGCAATCAAATATTTACTCTTGGCATTTGGAAAAAAAAAAAAAAAAAAAATCAGTATGAACAACAAGAAAAAACAAAACTGGACTTATTCTGGACCTGCACCAAAATCTTTACAACAGCTGGGAGCTAAGAAATTCTTTTATGTTTGTGTACAACTATTCTATCATCGGCCTGTTTTTCTTTCAATTAACGTCTGCAATCTACACATTTCATTACTTTATTGCCAAGAAATTTTGACAGTGTTGCTTAAAGTCCAGCTGACCACACAGGGCTATGTCAGGACTGCCCAACACATTTTAAAAAAATTCAACTGCTTTAAACACAAAAACTAAAATCATCCTTTAAAAAGTTTGATAAACTGTATACTGTTGGTCAAAAAAAAGTTGGAATGAAGTATGATTAAAAGGTGAAACTGTACTCTTTAAGCCGATTACAAGCTGCTTATTTTCAAGCAAAGTATCAGTTGATACTGCGTATCACCATGCCAAGTCCTAGAATCAGCCTACGGCTTTGGTCGTGGAACATTTTTGATTACCCGCATTATCAAGAGTTGAAGACATAGTACACTTCAACCAGCAGTGTGCAAAAACTGAGGCAGGTCAGGTCAGATCAGGCAAAAAAGTTCACCCACTTTTACAATAATCATGTGTGTGGAAATGATTAAAAAAACAACAATGCATGTGAAGGGGAGGGGGAACATTTTCAGAAGCCTTGCCTCAATCTTAAGGCAAAATGGCACAGTTTGACTGAATGGAGGCTTACGCATCATTACATTGACTGACATTTAACATTTCCCAGGGGGTTCCAAAAAAGAAAGAAAAAAGATGATGGATTCTAAAGGCTGTCAATTGAAAAGAAAAGAAAAAAAAAGGACCACCAGAAAAGTTTGTTCTATACTTTATGCATGAACACATTTGCATCACCTTTCACAACATTCACACACACAGATCTTTGCCATGAACAACAGCACCTCTAAAACTCACAGAGATTAAAAATAAAAAAAAGTGAAAAGAAAAAAAGAAAAAAAAGAGAATGTGCCCCTTTCCCAGGGGATGAAACATTTTGTACAGGAGAATCAACAGAGACACGCGTATTGATTCACAAGCTGGATTTGATGGGTGATATTCGCCAGGAATACAACTCCCTCGTCTTCAGAGCACCTGGAAGTAATGATTAAACACAAAATCTGCAATTATTTTTCTAATTATCTTTTTCTTAAACAATTGTAAGGGTGCTGTTTTGAACCCAATGACACCATTTCCTATGAGCATTAAATGGCCAGTAAACGGCTGTGTATGTGGCCATAACCACATGAAATCAACAGTCTTCTGCCATTCCTTTCACTGCACTCCGACAACTGGCACAGCAACATAGAGAAACAGACAAGAAGAGAGAAAGGAGGGAAATAAGGTTGTAACCAGATTATCATGAGAACTCACCAACTCTCATTCAAGAAGATGAGATTTAAAAAAAATTATCTATATATCTATATATGTAAGTGGTAAATGATCAGTGTTAAAAAGAATAAAACTTCAGCTGCCATGTTGTCTAAACGGTGGTCTAAGTCTCACGACATTCTATGAGCATTTTGTCCTCTAAAACAAACCTTGAGCATTCTGTTATCTTTGAGAGTTTATAGACAGTTTATAGACAATGAGTTGCAGATCTTAATTAGATATATCTCACATGCCTCTGCTCTCCGGCACGATGTACTGCTGCAAATGCTATTCATTTTTAACTACTGATTTATTTTGTGTGTGGCAAAACAACACAAAAAACAAAAAAGGAAGTAAAGCAGTGCATCAGTGATTTTAAAGAACAAGTAAAGGAGGTAGAGCAAGAACATTTAGTCAGAAAAAAATGTGACTACAAATTTCTGCTGAATATTTTCTAAGCACTTGGAAGCTTCAAATTAGCTTCCTTTTCAAAATGAATATAATGGGTATTCACATAACCGTCACACACATGCATAAATGAGTGTGTGTGTGTGTGTGTGTAATGTGTGTGTGTGCATGTGTGTGTATGTGTGTCTGTGTGTGCATGTAAGCATGCATGCTCATGACACCCTGGCTTACAAACACGACAGTAAAAAATCTATCAACAAAAAAAAAAAAAAAGAGAGAGAGAGAGAGAGAAAAAAAAGAAAGACAAAGGTGGACAAAGTCTCCCCCCTCTCAGAGCAAAACAACTGACTAAGTTTGCAAAAAACAGACACTGATCAATATGGCACCCCAGATACAAGTTCACAAGTTCAAAAACACAATAACATTAGCAATGTTTAACCATAAAGACGAATGAATAAATAAAGCTGAAAAACAAAATCAAGTTGACTTGTGATCATCAGATTTTGTTTTTGTTTTTCTTTTTTTTTCTTCTTCTTCTTTTTTTTTTTTTTTTGGCATTAGTGGAGGGGAAAATTAACACTGAAAAGTAGCAGTGGTTTTTATCAGTTCAAACTGTCTGTGCTTTGGCCGATGGCAAATTCAGCCTCAATTTTTGAGGCTGCAGAATTGAGTTTAATCGCCTATCAGCAAAAAAAAAGCCCTTGAGGTTGTTCAGGGCTCGGGTCTTGTCTCGGTGAAGAGCGGGCGGGGGCGGGGGCAGTGGATCCCGTCTCTTTTGACAGGTTCTGAGTACAGTTGTAATCACAGAATTGTCTTCAACTCTGACCTATGACTTGAAGTAAAACCGACAATGACAAATCAATTTTCTTGCACAGTTCTTTCCAAATATTATGAGGAGCTGCCCCCAGCCCCACCCCCGCCACACCACATTTTAAAGAGTTGCTTCCCTTGAACAATTTTTGCAGCCACATGCATTGTGACTGAAAATTGTGGGGCACTTTTTGTGGGGAAAAAAAATTGAATATAAAAAAAATTAGACAACCACCAATAAACAGAGAGAAGGAAAGTGCACCATGATTTAAAGCCAAACAAGTTAACAAATAATCACTTATCGAGGACAGCGTTCAGGATTTAAGCAACCACTTGCATTCTAGTAAATTGGCGATTCAGAAAACAACAACAACAAACCCCAGAAAAATGACAACAAAAAATCCCCCGAAAGTTTGAAACCCAATTCTTTATTATCAGAGTGTTGCGCACTAAGCGCATATATATATATATATATATATATATATATATATATGTGTGTGTGTGTGTGTAACAGTGAGAGTGGATATTTGTATGGAACAGTTGTTTTTAACATGTCTTGTATCAAAAAGGTCAAGGGGTTTTGTCATGCTTGAAAGTATTGTTATTGTTTGTTTTGTTTTTTTTGTTGTGGTTTTTTTGTTTGTTTGTTTCCTGTTCTAGCCCTTTCCAGTTGAATTAATTCCACTTGTGTTACCCATAAATGTGGTTTTTGTTTTTCAGGTCATTGTACACACCCTTGGCAGACGGCTGCTGCTTTTTTCTTCCTTGGGAAGAGTTAAGAGTAGGGGCTGTCTTTTGGTTTTCTTCTTCTTCTTCTTTCAACTTTCCAATTGAGAAATCTTTCTCTATCTATCACCCAGAGAACATTTTCTAAACAGGGGGTTGAATTTCTACCTTTTTCCATCCGGAGAGAGGTGAACGGAACATATTAGGCTTTTGTGTGTAAGTGGATGTGCATTCATCTATGTGCATTATCATGTATCGGTATAATATATATACAATATATATTTTCTGGTGTAAATCAGGCCCAAAATGTTGGGTGGTCTGCACTTAACGACCCCACTCTCCCTTTCCCACACCACCTTGGCTGTACTTCAGGGGTACACCTTCCACAAAGATCAAAGACATAAAAGCCATCTTCAATAACACTGAGAACAACAACAACAAAATGCTTTTGTTGTGTCACTTATTTCTCCTCTAAACAGAGGAGAAAAAGGCCAGGGAATTAATCTGACTGGTAACCATTTGTGTTCTTGTGCACTAGGCATGTACATGTAAAACGAATTTGAATGCATTCATCCATGAAACAATCACAAAGACTGATCGCTGAATGGAAAAAAAAAAAAGAAGAAGAAAACTTGAAGTCATGATGAGCGTGTTGGCTGTCACACTGAGAAAAATTCACCAGGATGTTAAAAAAATAAAAAAATAAAAGAGAGAGAGAGAGAGAGAAAGAAAGGAAAAAAGGGGAAAAAAAAAGCAACCTGGCTAACTAACATATGTCTTGCTTTGGTGGAAATCATGAGACCGGATTCTCTCAAGTGAACCAGATCCACCGTAAGAGTAGAATAGCAACAAACTGAAAAACGATACTCCTACAAGCTGACAACGCCTGCAGATATAAGGAAACACACAGAATACAACAGGAGGGGAAAAAAACCAAGGAGACACAACACCACAGTGGCCTGCCCCTGGTGAAATGCCAGTTCCCCCTTCCCTTTTTTTTTCTTTTGTTTTTTGAAGGAAAGAAAAGAAAAAGTGGGGAGGGGTAGGGGGGAAAAGAGAAGAAACACTTTCCTTGTCAGCCATGTCATTTCTCAAGAGATTGCAGTTCAGAACCAGCAGAAACACAAGTCCCTTTTCATATTATGCCACGTGTGTGAATATAATATATAGAGTGATGAACGAGCTGAGATCAACAAATCCATGTTTTCTTCGTTAATCTCAAAAAAGATGCCCACTGGTGTGCGGGAGGGGGAGAGCAGTGGGAACTGATCAAATGATGCACAAAGCAAAGGGTGACCAAAAAAAAAAAAAAAGTGAGACATATGATGTCAAGCAACAAATCACAAAGTGTTACAGGTGTTGTTCTTGCTTCTCGAAAGTACACCCATCTGACGTCAACTACGTACATGTGCATATGACACCAAAAGTCTTTTTTCCATCAGTTCCTCCTCTCTGTTGTACAATGTTGAAAAAAGCTGTCCAGCTGTCCATCACAAAATGCAAAATGTTGACAAAATACAATGACAATGCAGGATGTACACTCCACGCAGAATAAATAGGTGAATAAATAAATGTTCATTTGAATAAACAAAAACAAAACAAAAACATCACGCTCTCATTTCTTTCTGTGTACAACACACTCTCATACACTTCTCTTGTACACCTTGCAACTTACTCTACATTAACTTAATTACAAATGTATTCTTCCTAGCAAAATATATCCACAGGCAAAGATCACACATGAATACTTGTGCATACGAAAACACTACCTTACCATACAGTTTACATGTGAACAGACGCATACACACATCGCACATGCTTCTTCAACCTTGTAAACATATCTACACCAACTACTCAACTGAAAAAATATATCCAGCATCAAAGAAATCACATTCATTGCCCAAGAAACAGGTTTAGTATAATAATGAATATAAATAGTCCACACACAAAGAGTATTTGTTTTGTATCAACACTGTTATCTTACATTGTCACTAGTTTATGAAAAAAACAAAACAAAAAAAAACAACAACAAAAACACACACACATACACACACACACAAAAGAACAAACCGGACAGCATCAGTTTTGTAATTAACACTAGGCATAATTATCGTCAAAAGCTGCATCATCCATTGCTGCTGAAACTTCATCCGGGATAAGAGAACAGGACACACTGAAGAGCCTGTAGACTTGGACGTCAGAAGCTTTCTGCTCAAGGTCTTTCACAGACCTTACCACAACTGATGAACATAAGCTGATCAGTCCTACACAGATCAAAGGCTTGCCTTTCTGTCAAATGATGCAACTTGTTGCACGAGAAGAAAAGTGTATCTCCAACCTTTCCGTCAAATGATGCAACTTGTTGCAGGAGAACAAAAGTGTATCTCCACATCACTGCTTGATCCCTAAGCTTGTATTGTTATTCTGGAAATGATTCTTTGGAAAGGACCTCAACATGGTTTGAAAAAACACACACAAAAATCTTTCTTTGGTGATACTTGGAGCCTAATGTGACTGTACCTCCACTTCTGTCAAGATCTTCCAGCGTTTGACCGTTCATCGATTCATGATGCCTGTTGCTGTTTCATTTCAACAATGTCATCACTGTCACAGTGAATGCAGCTGATGAGCATACATTCTTATTTTGAGCTATGTTCTTGGGGTGACTGATTAGAATTTGTTCTGAAAGGTTTTTATTTACTTCTACACCCAATACATTGAAAAATCTTCCTCATCTTTCATAGTGACCTTTCGTTTTTTCCCAGACATGTTTTTTTCCTTGTGAAACTAGGGCTGCTCTTCCTTACACTAGTTACACGAGATTATGTTGTAGCCGAATGCAGTCACACTCACAGAACTCCACACATTCTTTTGCATGTTGAATATATCAAGGTCTGGAGTCACTATTGTCTGCTGACTGCATGTTGTAATGTGGCCTAAACGCGCAGCACCAAAACAACCCCTCAAACTGAAATTCAACAACAAATTCACTGTCTTCTTCCACCAAGGTCTCAAGTTTACCTTTGCAGTACCTTTTAAAGTGTAGTGTGAAGGAAAAATCAAAACAAACTTTCTTTTCACCTGTTGTCTGTGACTTTCCTTTCTGTGAACATGGCAGAAGGCATTCAATCTATCTAATCAAGTGTTCAATCATCATAAATTAGCACAGATGGCATCTTTCGATAGCACCATTCTTTTCCCCCCCCTTTCTCTCCCTGTGAAAAAGCATATATCTCTGCTGTCAGTTCTATGCTGTTGTGCCCCATAACTGACAGTTGGTTTTTTTTTCGTTTTTTTTTTTTGTTGTTGTTGTTGTTTGTTTGTTTTGGGGTTTTTTTTGGCACGGCATAAGTGGCAGAAATTCGTGACTTTAATTTTATGAACCAGAATAAGTAATGCAAAGATAATGTTAATACAAAGTCAATGAGTCACTGATCACTACTATATATGTACCTGCTTACTTTTAATTCTTAAAAAAAGAGAAGCAAAGTCCCACTCACAAACTTGAGCATGAAGATCATGTTAATTACATAAGTTAATATTGCGCCTTCTGTAGAATTCAAAACAAACTTTCTTTTCACCTGTTGTCTATGACTTTCCTTTCTGATCCAGTGCCAGCTACGCTGGACAGGACACACTGTCCGCATGACAGACAGCAGGATCCCGAAGATGCTTTTGTATGGCCAGCTGAAGGAAGGCCACCGTGAACTTGGAAGACCCTACAAGCGTTTCAAGGACACCTTGAAGACAAACCTCAAAGCCTGTGACATAGACATCGCTTCCTGGGAAACTGATGCCCTTGACCGCTGTCGCTGGAGGATGCTGTGCTCTAGTGGCATAAAGACGTTTGAAAACAAGAGAACGCTGGCTATTAAGGAGAAGCGTGAGAGAAGGAAGCAGGGCTCAACTTCTGGAGACGTTTTCCATTGCAACACCTGTGGGAAGTGCTGCACATCCAGAATCGGCCTTTTCTCCCACATGAGGACACACACCGACAGATAAGCCTGCCTGCCTACTCATCCATCGGACCGACGGGAGACTCCATCATCATCAGAATTCAAAATCCCACTCACAAACATGAGCATGAAGATCATGTTAATTTCATAAGTTAATATTGCACCTTCTGAAGACTTCAAAATCCCACTCACAAACATGAGCATGAAGATCATGTTAACAACATAAGTTAATATTGCACCTTCTGCAAAATTCTCTGCCAATATGCAATTCAAGCAGTATTTTTCAATTCCACATAATACTTCTTTTCTTTTTCTTCTTCTTTTAAAAAAATTTTTTTTTTTTTAATAAGTTTCAGCTTGTAGTAAAAGTAATGATTTCAACCTGACACACAGCAAACGTACACAGAGCAAACATGTCAAAGAAAAGACAGGTCTCACTCATCCTCTCAAGTGGCGGACATGTCACGGAAGGAGCGAGCCACTCCGCTTGACTTAAGGAGCATGCAGTCTCTGATTGTCCAGCCATCCACTATATCAAGAATAACATTTCTACATGCTGCACTGAACAGTTACAAAACATTTTTATTGTCATCCTGTCTCTTTGTCATGTACGAATTACAGATTTTAATAAACATACTCCTTAGAAATGATCAGCTAACTGACAGCAAAAAAAATTAAAAAATAAAAATAATATGCACAGATGTGTATGTGTGTGTGTGTGTGTGTTTGTTTGTGTGTGTGTGTGTGTGTGTGTGTGTGTAGAGAGAGAGAGAGAGAGAGAATTCCACTGCACATTCCTTTGTTAGTGGGATACACACACACACACACACATCAGCCAGGACACTACTATAAACATGCCTTTTAAGACCTTCCTCTGTTTGTATATGCCTTGATCAATGTTGGCAGCTAATCTACTCATTAATGTTCACGCAGACGCACAAATTCTCAATCACAAAAAAAAAAAAAAAAAAAAAAAAAGTGACGGTGAGGCATGTTGCTCACAGCAAAGTCTGTACACAGTCGATCGGAACCAGTAATGAAAGACCAACTTCCCACTCACAAGTCCTTGGACAACAAACGGCGGAGTGAATGCAACGTTCAACAACAACACGGATGCATACAGTCCACTGTCAACAGGGACTCCATCTCACAGGGAGCATTCAGCCGGGGCCCACATCAAAGACGTTCTCTGTACTTCTAGCTCAGCAGTCTTCTGAGTTCAGGAAAAAGGAAAAGAAAAGAAACAAACATCCCATACAAGTCAAATAAGTTAATCTTTGGGAAAGTCATGCACATCATACTAGACAGACCAAAAAAAAAAAAAAAGAGAAAGAAATAAATGTGAGAGAAAGAGAAGAAAAACAATTTCACACATTTCTTGCAAAAATCAAAAAGCATTGCACAAAAGTAAACTGACATAATTAACAAGACAAAAAAACATACATGACCCGTGTGAATATAAGACTGAGGGATTCGTTTTCATTGGGGAGGGGGAAAAGGATCCGGGACACATTCAAATCCCGTTTGATTGCAAATCCAAACTGGAGGCAGAAAAAGGGCAGTTAAGTCATACCCAGGACTGAATCTGATGACTTACGCAAACTCTGAACCGGTTTGTGGTCATCTGCAGCAAAATGGGATGCACATTTGGATGCTGTTTTTGTTTTTTGTTTGTTTGTTTTTTCATCTTGAGACATGTTGATGCGGGAAGAAAATCAAGTACAACACTTGGTTATCCATGGTAGATCAAATCATCATGCTGCCATTTTGCTACAGAAGTCATCCAAGACAAAGATGAAGTGCCTGTGGGCAGAGTGAACACGATGGCTGGCACACCACACCACACCACACCACACCAAACTGAACAGCATCCGTGCTGGCTTCACCACTGGAGTTGCACCACGGCCAGCTGTCTTCACACGCTGTCCCTTCCTTCCATTGGAGAAAGACACACCAATTCACACTCAGCTAGCTACTCCAAGGTGTGATGTACACAGTCACTGATTTCACAGCCAAGCACAGCACGTGTGCCATCAACAGCATGGAAAAAGAGAGAGAGAGAAAAAAAAAAAATCATCACCTTAGTCCTCTGGCTGGCTAGGTGAATGCAGGAGAGCTACTTCATTCCAGGAAGCTGGAGAAACAATCACATTGCTCACATGGAGGAAGCTATCCTTGGTCAGGACAAGTGACAGTGACCACTCCACAAGTCTCAGGAGAATGCAGGGTTCCTGTGGCACACACACCACGGTCCTGAACAAGGACTGCACTGTGCATTACAGGACTGGCCAGCAGAGACACAGCACGCAGGGTTGGAGGTCGATGGAGAACACTACTGAAAGATGACATACATACTCTGCTTTAACTGCCTCCTGGAGCACAACACATCCTCTAGCTTTCGTCTGCACAGGAACGCCAATGTAAACTGAATGGTTCTTTTATCGTTTTGTTTTGTTCTCCCTCTTGGAGAGGAGGGAGAGAAGAGGAGTCAGGTATCATCTAGGATCAGACAGACTAACCACACACAACAGAAAGGTGAGAGTGGCAGAGAAAATATTTTTACTGCTTTCAATGATTTGTGTTGATTCAGCGGGTGTGTATGTACATTTTAAACCACTCAACAAGACCTCTCCCCCTCTATCCCCCTTCTCCCCCCACCACCCATCCAAAAAAAAAAAAAAGTTTAAGAGCACCACTTTAAACCATAACCAGCCCGAGTTCAGTTCACTGCATAATGCATGTTCCCACTTCAGACAGTCAGCTGTTCACTGTCAGTCAGTGCTCCAGGCTAAATATCAATACACGGGGGTCAAAACCTGGGGGGACAACACTTCTTCCCTCACTGTCACAGACCTCCCACCACTCTCCCCCCCCCCCTCTTGTCCTCTTCATTGGTTCACATCCTATCATCACCGATGCCCATGGATCCACCTGTATCCATGTGGATGTGTCTGTTCTGCATACTGAAGCTCCACTTCAGTTTTGATCCAATTTGTTCCTTCCAGGCATGATTCATGCCCGCTCAGCCCCCCAATGCCTGGTGGGCCATGTTCTGAAGAGCATTGAACAAGTTCAGGTAGATATCTCCCTCACTGGCAAAGTCAGGATACTTAGCCCCGTGAAACATAGGGTGGAGCGTGTGGCTCTGCTGCTACGGCTCAGTGATGACCAACTGAAAACTCCTGTACTCAGCCACTTGTCCGCGCTACACCTTTCTAATCTCCAGCCTCTTGCGACTCTGCAAGTTGTAAAAAGCAAAAGGCAAGGATTAGTGCTGGGCATGAGGGGTCAAGTGCTAGCATGGTGCCATTTTCCCTACCCCCCACTGTTCAGATCACGGCATGGCAGGAACAGAGGCAACACCATGCACAAGAACCAAAACCAAGGTCATCCTCCCCATACCATCACATATCTTCACCACCACAACATTGACATATCCCAGCAAAAACATACACACAGTATCTGACAAAATGAAAATGATTTAGTGGCTACACCAATTAAAAAAACTTTTTTTTTTAAAGTATAACTGCCAATAACAGACTGTGACACTGTTCATGCCAAGCACATCAAGTGAAGAGTCATTATGCAGATGCCTAGGTAAATCAAAGTGTGACTCCAACACAAGCTGAGTGAAGTGTAAGCACTTGAAGAGTACCCGGGGCCTGCGGAAGCACATATTTTCACACTGCAGGAGCAAACTAGAACCATGGATGAAAATATAAGTCACCAGCACAGGGGGGAAGCGCTATCAAGAGAACATGGTGTGTGTACACCTCCCACTGTCAGTGCACACACCATCACACAGTATACACATGGCACAGAAGGATCACCACACACAGAACTAAAAAAAAAAAAGCAGCAAAGGCATTCCGCAAATACCATGTGCAGTCGTATCAACAAAAATATATACACACACAGAGCAGAGAGGTGCTTTCACACGGTAAGAAGCAGTGAGTGAAAATAAAGGTGTGGTGCAATGTGAGGGTGGGACGACGCGTCAAGGTGAAAGGCAAGACTGGGTCGTACCCCCCACCACAAACTCAGGAGGGGAAAGCATGCTGTCGGTCCCGTGTGAGGATGGCGGAGGAGGGTTGGTCAGTGCCCCCCTGTCCAGTCAGTTTAGCACTGTGAGGGGCTGGCATCAGGTGCCCCCCATATTTAGACTCGGCAACTTGGGGATTATCGACCTGGTCAGCTGTCAAACAAAAGGCAACAGTAATGCTCAAGCAAAAGCACAAGCCAACCCAACATGCTCAACACCACACCTGATGCAGCTATCGAAGAAACAAACATGTACATGTTGACGATGGAAATAACACACATAAAACACAACACTCATGTTTTAAAAATAAAGATATATATATATATATATATATATATATATATATATATATATATATATATATATATATATATATACGTAAAAGTACACAAGGATATACATGTACACAAACAATACACTGATCAAGACACAAACTGAGTTAATAAGTGTCACAATGAACCACACAAAATAAGTGATTTTAGCTTTGTGAAGTATGGAGTATAGGCAATGTAATGGGGGGTGCGGGACTGAAGTCTGATGTGGCTGACAAAATAAAAAAAGACAGGAAGAACTAACTGTAAACCTCTTTGTCAAAAATGTTAGGAAGCTGGACTGAACAAGCAACACCACCACCCTGTTCTCTTGACTGGAGTGGAAACCATCACTACAACTCCCCAAAAGAACACCCCAAACTGGGGCACACACACACACACACACACACACACATGCACTCGCGCACACACACACACACACATACGTACACACATCCACACACACACTTCTCCCACCAATTCCTTTCTTTTCCAAAACAAGGAAGGAGGGGGGAAAAAAAGAACATAAAAAAACACCACTGTCATTCAATGCCAGTTCCAAACATATTATCAACAAGAACACCAGAAACACAAAATCAGCAAAGAACAGCTCGCTGTCATGGTAAATAAATAAACAGTGAAGAAAGAATGAAAGGAATAACAGAAAGGCAATCTGAACAAGACATCTAAAAATAATACTGCATAATTCTATTTTCTTCTCGTCAGTCTCCCCCACTCAATCTAACACACACAAAAAGCTCTTTCGTTCATTCCCTTGCACCTCATGTTAATCTATCCTGGCACTTGTACAATATACCCCCAGATATCAGCCACTGAACAAATGCACACATACACATTCTCTCTCTCTCCCCCTATTCAAAAATACACGATCGTGTCAGCTTTTGTAATCCCCCACCCCTTACAGATATGCCTGTAATGTTGTTGCTAAGAGAATAAAATCTGGATTCTTTAATCAAGCACTGAAATCTCATGACAGAGGTACATTTTCCTCTCAATTAACCAAGAATATTTTACTCTAAATTACCCCAGTGGATCTTCTGTTTTGCTGAGAAAGACTTTTCACAAAGCCAAATCATGAAAATTGTCATTCACAGACATAGGGACTAGCTGTGAGATTAATGACTTGTTATTGTGTGAGTGTGTGCAGGGGAAGGGTGCATGTGTGTGTGTGTGTGTGCATCTGTGTGCTAAATAAACAAATACCTGCTTGTGAGTAAGCAATTTAGTAGGTCAAGAATGTTTATGCACAGATATACGTGAACCAGTGTGTGTGCATGCTTGGCAGACACACTTCCTTGCTTTACAAAAAATGTTGACTGTATTTAAATAATGCTATAGAAATATAGTATTTGTGACAAGAACAAAAATGTGTACCAAAGAAAATAAAGAAAATACAAATATATAACTGTTAAAAGTCCCCATAGCCTTTTACGGCCATTATGGAAGTGAATTCATATCCACTGTGTCCAGGGTTCAGCAAAGGAAGGCAGGGCCCTATCCTTATCTTCCCCAAGTTATAACCTTCCCAAACCAAAGTCAGGTACCCATTCATACCAGGGTGGAGTGAGGAAAATCGAAGTAAAGTGCCTTTCCCAAGGAACACAACATCATGCCGAAATGTGGCCTTGAACCCTGATAACTGGTGAATACTCATCAGAAATCCCACACCTAATTGGTTCTGCCACACACACACACACACACATACATATCTCATGTATCTATATCTATCAATATCTATCTATCTATCTATATATATATATATATATATATAGATAGATATACAGATATGTGTGTGTGTGTGTGTGTGTGTATACCGGGTGTGTGTGTGTGTGTGTGTGTGTGTATACCGTGTGTGTGTGTGTGTGTGTGTGTGTGTGTGTGTGTGAACTAGGTATGGTCTATATATATTTGTTACAGTGGGATGAAGGGGTGGTGATCCCAGCTGGGCTTTCAGTCTGTCATCACTGCATGCATGCACGTGTGGATGGATGTTGGCAAGTGAGAGTAGGATTCGGGAAAGTGGAAGGGGGAGATGGACGAGGGATGGGGGGGAGGAAGGGGGAGGGGGGGGGGGGGGGGGGAGAGGAGGCTATGCAAATGAATCCCTTGTGCCGACTTAGCTTTAGCTCAGTTTGAACAGTCAATTTTGGTGACATTAATTTTGTGAATGTTAACTTCTTGTTTATATGCACTGATGAACATGTGCAGTTTTGATTGTATGTCTTTCAAGGAAAATTACCTTCACTGCAAGGGGGGAAATATGGACTCTGTATATGTGAACATGTTTCATTAAGATTTTTTTTTAAACTAGTAAATAAAACAAATTAAGAGGTATGGTTTTCAGCAACAGCCCAAATGGAGAAGCCATAAACTCAACAGCCTGAATGACATTTTGCCTGTAACACTGAACAGCAAAAACACAACAGGTGGGAACAATACATATGCAAACATTGACATGCACACAGAACAGATCAAAATATATGCTTCAATGCATGCCTCATTTTGATGAAGCAAAACTTTTTATAACTCTTGTATCAAACATACATACATACATATATATATATATATATATATATATATATATAGCAAGCCAAATTATATAAGAGATAAAATAAAACTGAACTCTTGCATAAATCAAACAATCATTCCAAAATAAAAGTAAGAAAAAATCAAGTGTCAACTCTTGAAAAACAAGAAAAGTCAAATTAAGAAAATTTTCGAACTCCTGTTGTACCAACAGAAACTGACCCAATGAAAAATGAATGTTTCAACACTTGCATAACATTTACAACCATTCAACAAGAAAATATCACAATCATCAAAGTATACCTGTTATCTTACATGATGAAGCGCTTAAAAAAAAAAAAATCAAAAAAAAAAAAAAAATCAAACAAAAGCAAAAAACATGGAAAATGTTGAAAACTTCTGACTCAGTAACAAATGCAGTTTGTGTTGCAGATGATCAAACACACCAACACAAAACTCCACATCATGTTTTCTTCTTTTTTTTTCTTTTCTTTTTTTTTTAACTCTTTGGTAGAACAATGGTAAGTAATCTCTGCTGGGTTTTTTGATTACAAAATCTAAATTTTTTTTTTTTACACAAAAACCTTTACAACACATAAGGCCAGAAATCTGACAAGTAATTATTGCACTGGGAACCCAGATAAAAGGCACAGTATTTCAAGTGGCATATTTTGGTCTTTTAGGCAGCAAAGTTTCAAATAATTGAAATGAATAACTGGTCTGTAAGTGAGTGTTAAAATCAAAACTTTGTAAAACAAGAGCAGAAATTTTTTACCATTTGTGTTTTAATTCAAAGTTACAAATAAAATAATGAATCCTGTGTCTTGAAACTTTATCAGTTTGAGTCAAAATTATATTCCAATCATAATGTAAAGTTTGGTAGCTATTGGTTGAGTAGTTGCTATAAAATTGTGCCTGAAGTGAAGCACACCTCCGTGCTGTTCCAGCCAGGTAAAAACATGCCAGGCTGGGAGTGGGATGGCTGCTGCACAGGCAGAAGACCTTAAGGGCTGAAAGGGTCATGAGAACTGTCATTTCAGTAAGAAAAATCCATTTGGGATCAGTCTTTTCAAATTGGTGATTTACTTTTAAATTCAAATTCAAGTAGAACATTTTGCTACTGTGCATTATCACATACCAGTTTTGTTTCAACAATGTAGATAGCCAAAATCATGAGCTTTTACAAACCTGGGCCATTTTTCACACACTTTTATGGGCTTTAAAAAGTCGTGTAATTTCTTTTTTGACCTGTTCCACTCATCTCCACCTGCTTCCTTAGTGTCTTTAAAACTTGCTTGCTCAGCTTTTGATCATTTGTTTTGGAATAATGCCCAATAATCTCTATGCTGGCTGTTTTATGTACATAACTATTTCCTTTTGGCATTGACAAGAACTTTTATGCATGCCCGGTTTCTCTTATGAAACTTCTGGCAGTCTGTTGTCATCTACATTTATTTTCTTTTGTGGAAGTATCTATTGTTTTTTTGTTTTTGTTTTTTTTCTTATACAAACTTCTTTTTTACCCACTTTATTCCAGTCGGTTCTGCATCTCAGAGGAGTAACTGCTAATATGTACTGTAGGGTCATAGTTTGAAGAAATGCATTACAAGCTATATACCTAACTCAGCCAGCTTACAGAATCTCTTTGCTTTTACAAAAAATAAAAACTGATACCCACATTTTCTTACCTCAATAAAAAATGGTTACACACAAAACATAAAGTTACTGGACAACAACTACAACAAAAAGCCACACACATACACACACAGAAGCACATACATGAAAAAAAAGGGAAAAAACAACCACATCAAACATGTACAAGATAATGAAAAATATTAATGAAAGCAAACAAGAACAGATAATGTAGCCATATAGTAAGATAAATACTGCAAAGTAGAGAAATCACTCACAAAGAATTAGCTTCAATCAACCAGACATGAACACACTATTTTCAGACATTCAGAACTAGACTGAAATTCTGCTTCCCACCCTTGCAGTTATTGACAAAATAATAAACAAGTTTACAGTAAACAACAAACGTTAGACATGGTTCCAAGAATGGTTTTGATAAAAAGCCAGAGAAATAAAGAGGTCTTACTTTCTTCCGTGTACCACTGAGATAATCCTTGTACTGGTCTGAGCGCAGGTATCGGCTGTAGCTATCACTCTTCATCAGCTTGAATATATGGTCCTGGAGATCAAAGAGGATTGGTTTGCAAAAAAAAAACAATGATGATGATGATGATGATGATGTGGATTGACACTCCCACCTTCCAGCTCTTGGTTTTTACAATAAAGTGAGTGAGTGAGTGTGTGAGTGAGTGAGTGTGTGTGTGTGTGTGTGTGTGTGTGTGTGTGAGCGCGTGTGCGTATGCGCATGTGTGCTTTTGTTTGTGCATGCCTGTGTGTATACGTAGTTCTGTCTTTTGTTATTTTCTTTGGATGGTGTGTGCTTTTTCTATGGATATATTAGTCTCTCATTAGTGAGTTGTGTATCATGTATATCTATGTCCATGTATTTTTGTAACATGTTAATTGGGTGTGTGTGTGTGTGTGTGTGCGCGCGCGCACACACACATGCGTGAATGTGTGCGTGGATGCATGCATGCATGTGTGTGTGTGTGTGTGTGAGTGTGCACATATGCGAATGTGTGTGTGTGACCCTCCAAGTGATCAACTGATATTTCTTTTTTTTATTCTGATTGTGCACTTTGATGTGTTGTTGTTTTTTTTACTTGTGTCCATATTTTCTTGGTTATAACTGCTAACCCTGAATTAGCAGTCACTCTTTTACATTTCCATGTTGAATCCATGATAATTCTACATTCCAACCGCACTGGCCTCACAAACAGAAAAACCGACCTGGCAAGCACAAACATGAGAACACAATTCATGTTCAATGAATGCATTTAAAAGTTTAAGTAGGCAAGAATTGGTTACATCATAAACCTAACAAACAGGTAACACTAGTAGGCAAGAATTGGTTATATCATAAACCTGAGAAACAGGTAACACAAGCAGGCAAGAATTGGTTATATCATAAACCTACTAAACAGGTAACACTGAAACATTCTTCCTACAGGAACAGAGGCACATCCAGCTTAACCTCTTGAATACTGAACCATAGTGAAACGAGATAAGTGTTGCATGAGTTCTAGGCGCAGTTACTTCTTCTCGTGTGGTTATCAGTGGTGTAACTGATCTTGTCTGCCCCAACTGTCAGCGAACATTTCGTGCGCAGATTGGACTATTCAGCCATCTGCGCATTCACAGATAGACTCATGAGCATCCTCCCCCCCCACCCCACCACCTCCCTCCCCCCATCCCCCTGCTGGATGACAACGATGGTCATGATCGATCTCGATGGACACACCACCAACTGATCTTGCTCATCAAAAGTACTGCAATCCGAAGAGGAAGAAGTCCACATGCAGAGTGATGACTGACATCTTGACTTATGAGTTCTGTCTTATACCTGTGTGGTGAAAGCCCTCCACTGACAAGCTTACTCATCACCAGCAGCAGTCAGGGGGTTAACATGGCACGTCTATCAGACACAGGCACAAGCCTGGAGTGAACTGTTGCTTTTACTGTCAAACTTTGTGTTATACCCTCAACAGATTTCTCCAGTGCTCACTGAGTAAGTTAAAAACTTACGTGTGTGACTATAAAGTCAGTCCATCAGTAATGACAAGAACAACAACAAAGATCTCCGAAGCCAGATCACCTGATATCTCAAAAAGCCCAGGAGCTCTGAATTTTTATCCAAAAGTCTCTGGGAAAACCTTGCTGCAACCCACCAGCCTTCTGTTTGATTCACACTGTCCTAAACTAAATCTATGATGTTGTTTTCAACAGCTTCTTCCAACCATGCAAAACGTTTCACACTACATCCATTCACTCACTCTCTCTCTGACTGTGCACAGCTGGATAACTGACTCTTCAAGCCATTTAAGTTTCCTGAAATTCTGGCAAGAAGGTCAGTCAAGTCATGTGGGCCTAATGTTCTCCTTCCTCCAACCCCATAGAATTGTTGAGAGCTGGATGTATAAAAGCAGCTGTGCTTACTCCACTTCCCTCATGAAATAAACATTTGTTTTGTTTCGTTTCAAATAGGTTTTTATGCAATCCAATTTTCTGGTTTTAGCCCAAACAAAACAAAAACAAGAAAGAAAGAAAACTGAAAAGTGAAAATAGGTGTGAGAATGGCAGCACACCACACAGTTCCAGGCGCCCCCCCTGCACACGGAATACCTGTGCCTCCTCAAAGCAGAAGCGGGTTGGGTTGTTCTCCATCCTCCTCCTCACCAGCTCCATGACTTGACAGTCCACGTTCACAGGGTTGTGAGCCCCCGGAGCCAAGAACTCCCTGTCCAAACCATCACACCAACAGTGCACTGTCACTCCAAACCATCACACCAACAGTGCACTGTCACTCCAAACCATCACACCAACAGTGCACTGTCACTCCATACCATCACACCAACAGTGCACTGTCACTCCAGACCATCACACCAACAGTGCACTGCCACTCCAAACCATCACACCAACAGTGCACTGTCCTTCCAAACCATCACACCAACAGTGCACTGTCACTCCAGACCATCACACCAACAGTGCACTGTCACTCCAAACCATCACACCAACAGTGCACTGTCACTCCAAACCATCACACCAACAGTGCACTGTCACTCCAGACCATCACACCAACAGTGCACTGTCACTCCAGACCATCACACCAACAGTGCACTGTCACTCCAAACCATCACACCAACAGTGCACTGTCACTCCATAACATCACACCAACAGTGCACTGTCACTCCATAACATCACACCAACAGTGCACTGTCACTCCAAACCATCACACCAACAGTGCACTGTCACTCCAAACCATCACACCAACAGTGCACTGTCACTCCATAACATCACACCAACAGTGCACTGCCACTCCATAACATCACACCAACAGTGCACTGTCACTCCATAACATCACACCAACAGTGCACTGTCACTCCATAGCATCACACCAACAGTGCACGGTCACTCCAAACCATCACACCAACAGTGCACGGTCACTCCAAACCATCACACCAACAGTGCACTGTCACTCCAGACCATCACACCAACAGTGCACTGTCACTCCAGACCATCACACCAACAGTGCACTGTCACTCCATAACATCACACCAACAGTGCACTGTCACTCCATAGCATCACACCAACAGTGCACTGTCACTCCATAACATCACACCAACAGTGCACTGTCACTCCATAGCATCACACCAACAGTGCACTGTCACTCCAGACCATCACACCAACAGTGCACTGTCACTCCATAACATCACACCAACAGTGCACTGTCACTCCATAACATCACACCAACAGTGCACTGTCACTCCAAACCATCACACCAACAGTGCACTGTCACTCCAGACCATCACACCAACAGTGCACTGTCACTCCAAACCATCACACCAACAGTGCACTGTCACTCCATAACATCACACCAACAGTGCACTGCCACTCCATAACATCACACCAACAGTGCACTGTCACTCCAAACCATCACACCAACAGTGCACTGTCACTCCAAACCATCACACCAACAGTGCACTGTCACTCCAAACCATCACACCAACAGTGCACTGTCACTCCATAACATCACACCAACAGTGCACTGCCACTCCAAACCATCACACCAACAGTGCACTGTCACTCCAAACCATCACACCAACAGTGCACTGTCACTCCATAACATCACACCAACAGTGCACTGTCACTCCAAACCATCACACCAACAGTGCACTGTCACTCCATAACATCACACCAACAGTGCACTGTCACTCCAAACCATCACACCAACAGTGCACTGTCACTCCATACCATCACACCAACAGTGCACTGTCACTCCAAACCATCACACCAACAGTGCACTGCCACTCCAAAACACCACACCAACAGTGCACTGTACTCCAAAACATCACACCAACAGTGCACTGTCACTTTTAAGTCACACTGTTATAATACATGTGATGATGATGATGATGATGATATATGGATACCTTTCTAGCCCTTATTCTCAGTCGGAGACTAAGCTCTAAACACTTTACAAACATGGGGTCATTTGCACAACAGGCTGCCTACCTGGGTAGAGCCGACTGACAGCTGCCACTAGGCGCTCATCATTTGTTTCCTGTGTCATTCAATGAGATTTCAGGCACGCACACATACACACCCAGACAAACATGTAACATTTTACATGCATGAGCGTTTTGCTTATTTACTGGGACTGGGAGGGTTGGGGAGCTGGAGGGGGCATACTAGTACTTACAATTGTCTATACTGATCCAACTCATATTTTTGCTCACCATTAGAAATAAACATTTGTCAAACTTAAAGAAAGTTGTGTGCTGGAAACAAAGCAATTTTATCTTATGCAGCTCATATAGTTCAGCATTTCAGATCATAATATAGATTAGCCGAAATTTAGAATTTCCCAGTCTTCATCACAACTTCCCCAGGGATGGTAGCCACTTCAATAAACTGTAACAAAATCACAAAACATATCTTTAGGTGTGATATATATTAATATACATTAATAATGGTGTCACTGATTTTGCTGAATAAAAGCAATGCGGTTCCCAAAAGGAAGCAGTCCAGTTGCAGAATGGCGACTGACATCCTGACCGAAAGTTCTGTCTTCTCAATGAGGTGACAGCCCTTCATTGACACGCTTACTCATCAGGGGTTAACCACTGAGTAAGACACTGTGTAAGTGTACTCACGAGAACATTTCATGCACTTTCTTGTTGACCTCTCTCATTGGCAGTCCCTTCAGTTCTTGACAGGCTAGCCAGAATCTGTTGTCCACAAACAATGAAACCAAGCAATGATCACAGGGTAGCGAAGGTATGATCAGAGGTAATGTATGTGCGTAATAATGTATCAGATACATTCTTTTCATCCGTGTCCATTGTTTAATGTTCACAAGACATTTTGCTACCCTCTCCCCCCCTCAAAAAAAATAGTGGATGGATAGGTCACCGTGTCATTGTGATCAACCTCTGTAACTATTAGAAGTCTGCTTAGCAAGGTAAAACTAATCTGGTTCATTTCAATTCATTCATTCCCTTAAAAAAACAATTATGTTAGTCCACAAACATATAATGATTTATCCCAAAGTCCATAAACTTACACAATTTAATGAAGAAGAAAAAATGAGTACCTAAACATACAAACATTTTCTTTTCTTTCAGATACATTTATATATCATTTCAAGTCATTATAAACAAATATGACAGAGGTCAATTTTCAAATATGACAGAGGTCAATTTTCAATCATTTAAACAAAACAAAAAAACAAACAAACAAACAACTACCACTGTTAGAAATCAGCTCTGAACTATCAACTGTTAGCCTCCCTATCACACCATCACTTCTCCCTACCTCTTCCCAGTCTGCTGTTTCCACATCTCTCTATATACATGTATTTTCAAGTTTTGTCTTCCATCCCGCTGAATGACAGCTGTGCATGTGTGTGAATGACTGGTGCGAAGCGCTTTGATTTGCTTCTGCACAAGATCCAGGTCTACAGTTTCTACAGCTTTCCATTCCCAAGTATTTTCAAGTTATGTCTCCGATCCCTCTGAATCAGACCTGTGTGAATGACTGGTGTGTAAGTGCTTTGATTTTTCTCTGCACAAGATTGAGCGCCATATAAAGGCTTTTAGTGGTATCCTGATCCTGATCCTGACTTCGTGTATAGACTGACTTGAGGTTCTCCCTGCTGAACTCCTTTTCACTCATCACTATTGCATTTGTCTCTGCACAAGATTCAGCGCCATATAAAGGTTTTTAGTGTTATCCTGATCCTGATCCTGACTGCGTGTATAGACTGACTTGAGGTTCTCCCCGCTGAACTCCTTGTCCAGGAACTTGGTGAACTGGTCGCGTCCTGCAGGATCCGCCAGCAGCTCCTCTATGGAGAACGCCCACCGCTTCACTCGCCTCTGGGGGATCTCACGGGCATTCCTGCTCCCACAACAACACGGTTCTAAATTATTAACTGATTTCTGTCATACTGTAGAGCACATTGACAGTAATGAAAGTCATCTGTATGTGTGTAAAACATCCAAAAACAATGGTATGGAGGTGCTAAAACTGATGTGGTCTGCCATATACCATGATATACCGTATATCATGAAGTACAATATGCTGCAAGATGGATGGGAGAGCTTGCACTAGATGGACAGAACACATGGACAGAACACAACTCAAGTAACTCCATCCTCAGATCAGGAACCTGCATAAAGATTTAGGTGACAGAAGGAAAGGTCTGACAGAGGACAGCATGAAAAGTGACAAGAGAAAGACAGCTGGTGTTTTCTTTTTCATGGGCAGCAAGGTCAACGAGAACAGGTGTCTGAAAGGTCTAAACAGGCTTCACGGCTCATTTTTGTACGTAAGAAAAGTATGCCAGCACTGAAGTCCTCATCGTAAAGATGATGAAGAATGGGATCACCAAAATGGTGTACTGATTGGAGTTTGTTTCAAGTCTGCAATGAAACTGGCAACAAAAAACACAATAGTGTGCAGGATTTTTCAGGCTCACAATATAAATTAAGATACTTTGAGAGAGATAAAAGTGATATGACTTTTGACAGTAGTTAAACATAAGATACAGTCTGCAGTTGGTCAGGAAGGGCTCACCAGCCTCTGCGTACACTGTACATAGGGAAGGTGTGGAATGACCACGGAAAGAGAGAGTCAACAGTCCTTCATTGGTCTCAGGTTTTAAGAAAGGAAGATCTTGCAGAACCATGTACACCACAACCAGAAGCCTATATGTTCTGTAAATGTGGAGAAGAATCTTGCCATTGCTCCCCACCCTGTGTTCTGCCAGCTACAAATGTCAAGACCTGTTAGGCAAGAAGTTTTCAAGTTGAAGAATGCCACCAAAAATTGCTACAGCTGAATGGTGTTACTGCCAAGGTAAATGTGATTATATGTCCATGTAACACAACAATTAAGTGACAATACACAAGTTTTTCAGCATGTCATATTTTGAGTCAATCCAACAAACAAATGGAAATCAATATTTTGTCTAGCGTAGATAAGATCAGAACAACCTGTTATCAGATTCAGAAGGAAACAGTAAATCTTTTAGTTTTGCATTCACACTTTTGTTCAAAATATACAAATGTATACACAACACCTGAATGCTTCCTGGTGGAAGGAACAAAGAGCTCCCAACCCACTGCAGTACTTACAGAGTACGTTCTTGGTCCCAGGTCTCTGTGCTGTCAGCTATCCAAGGGTTGGAAGGGTCTGGACTTGTGATAAAGGCATCATATTCTGCATATTGCTGAAAGTAGGCTATAAAACTGCAACACACACAACACCCTGTGTGAGTTAATAACAATATCAACCACAACAGCAACAATAATAATACAGTGTTGCAAACAAGATCTGAAACTGTAAAGCAAACATGTAGTTTTGTGATTTGATAACCCAGTCAATACAAAGCATAATAAAAGAAATCACATGATTAACCTTTTCTCATCCACATCAGACCTGTTTTTAGCCATCTTAACTCATTCAATGGAGAATATGTTACTGTAATCAGCATGAACAAAGAAGGATGCACAGTTCACTTTTAACTGAAGATATTAAATCATATACGTCATGTGAAATAATGAAAGAAACATAAAAGAACACAAATGAATGACTGTTCCGCGACATACAGAAGCATCAATACTATCTTGGTGCTGCAACCACATTCTATTAAGCAGTTTCCCAACCATCTTTCACACTCTACAGTTGCTACGTCCATGCATGCATATGTGTGCTTAAATAAACCTTGAAAAGAAGATGCTTTACAATGTATAATTCATTTTAACAAAGAAACCGATTTAAAACCAATGAATAATACCTTTCTGTGACTTTGGAGATCTTGACTCGTCTCTTTTCAATCTTTTTCCGTAATACAGAAATCTGAAACAAAAGACAGACACAAGTTTTATGCTGGCAGAATGAGCAACATTCCTCTTAAAAGTGAACAACCAGATCAGAGGTTATATCTTTGCAAACTCTGCCAGCAGTGTCCTTCAGGGTGTGTTGCCTGTCCAAAGCCAAGGAGGAGAGTTGGGCATGGTAATAGGCCCCAAAATATCCAGCTATGGACATGACAAGTAGTGAATCCATGTCCAATGTGTCTTGGGCTCTGCACAGGCAGGTGGGTCCCAGTCCTTTCCTTTCTTGGAGTGGGTTGCATGAGCAAACTTAACAGCGGTAAGTTTGCTTATCATTGAGAATCTTCCCAACTCCACTGTAAACTCAATGCACTTAGGAACATTCTTAACTCAAAGCAAACTTAGTGCTGCAAAGATCGCCTCATGCAACCCGGCTCTGGTTTTTAACCCCCCACCCCATCAGAAGTGAGGTACCCATTCACACTTTGGTGGAGTGAGGAACATGGGAGTGAAGTGCCTTATCCAAGGATACAACACCACAATGAAATGGGGCCTATAACTCTGGTCACTGGTGAACACTAGATCAGAAGTTCAATGCCTAACTCATTCTGCAACAGTGCCTTCGCATCTGCTATCAATGTGAAAAAACGATTTTAAAATTCATATATAAATAAAACTGAATTATAAAGAGAGAGATGTTATCAGCAAAATGTACCCTAGCGACAAGGCTCTTGTCAGCTAACGTATCTCTACAATCACACATGCCACCAAAAAAACAAAACAACAACAAGAAAACACACACACACACAAAAAAAACCCCACAAACACACAGGCACTCAACAATAGCTACAACAAAAGTGACGGACAGCAGCTTGTGTCCACACCAACAGCCGTCACAGCTGCCGCGATATTATTTCAACCTGCGAAGCAGAGGAGAGAGCCAGGGCTATTATTTAGGTCCTCGAGTGAACAATTTTTTTTTGTTTTTTTTTGTTTTGTTTTGGTTATTGTTGTTGACATAAACTTCAATCTGCAACAGATGCTTCTGAACATATTAGTCACCAGGTCACTGTGCAATAACATACCTCTCTTTCAAAAATTGTAAAATTGCCTGACAGTGTCACGGACAAAATCTAATTTCTGACACAATAATAAATAACTGTGACACTTCTGTTAGACAGAGAAAATAACATCATGGTGATGAAAAATAAATAATGTGGTGATCAAATCAATCATTGTAAAAAAAAAAAATAATAATATAAAAAAAGGCACACGTTCAAATACTTCACATACAGTGGCGCACTGAAAAGTGCTTGTAGTACTTCTTCTAAAGTGCTACAGCCAGCAAATATTTCATTTCAAGCCTGATGCTGAAAATCAGAAGAATTCTTCATTCTCACTTGTTGATTTTTCTCTTCAGCAGCACACAGGTCAATGGGCACTATTTTTCCCTTTAATGTTGACAGAAAACATGGTTTCCACAGGAAAGCAACTGACGAAAAATTCTCTTCTTTTTCTCTTTAATTTTTCTCTAAGATCTGTCTTATGAAAAATTAAGAAACCAACCCTGATGACAAAGGAAGTGTTTTCAATGAAAGTAAGAGGGACTTCCCATGCTAACACACTGCATGGCAAAGGAATGACCACGTTCTTGCAAATGAAATCCTACCCTTCCAAATAAAGTATGAGAAAGCATGGGGGTGTTCCCCCATTCCCCCATTTTCACACTCATTGCAAGAATGTGTGGGAATTTCGTGGGTGGGCTAACAGGGTTTCTGATCTTTTTTTTTTTTTTTTTTTTTTTTTTTTTTTTTTTTTTTTTTTGGACATACTTTCTTAACCTACCTGCTCTGCCTTCATTTATTTGTACATGTATCATACTTTTGCACATGTTGAACAATTAAATTCTGAATCTGTGTAAGTGGTGTTGGATCAGTCTGCATGTTTTGACACCTTCTTGAAACTGAATCCTGTATAGACAACACCCCAGTCGAGCATTTTGAGGCTTGAACTAGTTGAAGAACCAGGCTGAAAATACATCACACTCGCTGAACTATTTGTATTTGTATTTCTTTTTATCACAACAGATTTCTCTGTGTGAAATTCGGGCTGCTCTCCCCAGGGAGAGCGAGTCGCTACACTACAGCGCCACCCTTTTTTTTTTTTTTCCTGTGTGCAGTTTTATTTGTTTTTCCTATCGCAGAGGATTTTTCTACAGAATTTTGCCAGGAACAACCCTTTTGTTGCCGTGGGTTCTTTTACGTGCGCTAAGTGCATGCTGCATACGGGATCTCAGTTTATTGTCTCATCCGAATGACTAGCGTCCAAACCACCACTCAAGGTCTAGTGGAGGGGGAGAAAATATCGGCGGCTGAGCCGTGATTCAAACCAGCGCGCTCAGATTCTCTCGCTTCCTAGACAGACGCGTTACCTCTAGGCCATCACTCCATGTGAGTACTTTAGTACTTATTTCCTTATTACACATTCTCATTTCCTCTGTAGTTTCTTTTAAAGTTATGTTTCTGCCCATGTATTGAAGACAGCTGAGACCATTCTGTGAAAGAAAAAAAGTTGTGAGACTATGCCACAGGCTGAACAAAATAGTATGAAGCTGAGGGAGTTTGTCTTGATGTTTGCATTTTTACAATTTTAAAAGAATGTTCATATTTGCCAGTTTAAACATAAGAATCATTTTATGAGGTGGAAAGAAAACCCAACAACAGCATGTAACTGCAAATAAATGTATTATGAACAACAACAACAACCAAAATAATAATAATAATAATAATAAACCTAACAAAACCCTTAGTGAATAAACATTGCGTCATACCAAGTATCACTTTAGTCTGAAAATTACAAGTCGAAATAGAACCCCCCCCCCCCCCCCCCAAAAAAAACAACAACAAAAAACAAAACAACCAAACAAACAAATCATTCCTGAGTTAAAACACGCATTCTGAATATGAAAATTCTCTCAACTTCCACACAGAGCCTTTCTTCAAATTCAGTTTCTACCAATATTAGAACAAGATGGGTTGCTCCACAAATCCTTTAATTTTAAATGGGATCAAAATGATTCGACATAAAGTTGAACTCATAAAGCACAGAAAGTCACCTTTTTCTTTTTCTTTTTTTTTTTTTTGTATATCTTCAAGGAGAAAATGCTGACTCACATCATGTTTTATAGAGTCTGTTGGATTGTGCAGATCTGCCTCTGATACGCTGGGACTGATCCGCCCTCCTGGCACTGCATAGTTGGGCTGCACACACATGGACACACACACACAAACATTTTTTGTAAGTGGAAAAAAACACTGTTTTGTCTTTTTGTGGGTCACCTTCATTCACTCATGTGAAAAGAACCTGTAATTTTGCTTCCATTGATTAACAACTAAAACATTTGCACTCCCCTGCATGCAGATGAAAACATAGGGTGTCCACGCACATGCATACATACATGTATACGCATGGAAGTGTACACACAGACACACACACACGTCATGTTTTTGTTTTTTCTATGAAGCTGTGAGTGCCCGGTGACAACTGATATTACAGGAAGTTCAAGTCAGATTCCCTGAATTCCTCATACAGGGATGTCAATATCCAACTGCATGCATGAAAAGACTGTCCCAAGCTATCAACCCCGTCTCAGACAGCTCAAACAAAGGGGTGGAAATGGAAGGGCTACGTGAAGGGATACAGTCTGGTCTGGGTGAAAATCAAAGAAGTATAAAGAGGGTGTAAAACAAAATTCAAACGACTCCAAAAGCTGCTCAGCTTCTCTCTCTAAGTCCCCCATGTAGGTACAGTGTTTGATTGAAACCAGAATAAGCCGTGGCTGTTTAAAACGTTTGTCAATGCAGGACTGAGCGACCACTGATTAAAAAAAAAAAGAAATACAGTGACAAAAAGACAGACAGTCAGCAAACAGACCAAAAAAAAAAGGTACAGAGGAGAGCACATGACACACAAGGTCTCAACCAACACCATCAACCAACTTGTAGTAAAGCCACTACCACTGGAGAATGAATGTAAAGAAAAATAAAATGGACTGAAACTCAGAAACAAAATTGGACACAGAAAAGAGGCAAGGACAGACAAAAATGAAAAAACAAAAACAAAAACAAAAAAAAAACCCCGAAGAAAAAAAAAAGAAAATCAACCACTGAAGATGAGTTTTTCTGTGTCCTGTGGCATCACGCACGGAAGGCAAGAGCTCTGCCAAGCCGTGGTCTGTTCCACAGCGTTTTTTTCTATAGCACCAAGGGGCAGGAGCTGGGCTCTGTCAGCACTTCACTGACTCTGCTCTCAGGCCATTTTGCCCACCACCCCCGTGCAGACAGTTTGTCAGAGTACAGACATTTGACATGGTTGCTTATGGTCCTGGGACTGCACACACCCTTCAAGACTGCCAATCAAAATAAAATTTCAAAAAACAAAAAGCATCAGCCACCTTAAACACAAAAAATAGTCACATCTGGGGTAATGGGCGGTGGGAAAACACACTCACAAAACAAAACAGTTCATGACATCTTATCTGAAAAAAAAGTGCTGTTTTTTTTGTTTTTTTCCCTTAAATCCATTCTTCTTCTTCTTTTTCATTTAACTGTCTATATTGGTTGTCATTGCAGAACCACTTTCAGTAACTTGCTGTTTGCTTTTGTCCATGAGACTGGATGCAAAATTTTGCGATGGTGTGAAAGCTACGAACAACGTCTGAAATTTCATTGCTAAACAAAAGTGTTTTTAGAAAACAAGATCTTGTTAAACAATATTTTTTGATGAGGAGCTTGTGTGGAGTGAATTAATCTGTGGTAAAATCATGTTTTAATTTTCAGAGGGCGTGTCCCCTAAAACTGGACACCAAAATCAGATTCTGGACCAACTATCAAGCCCCTGAAGGTGAATAAGACAAGGCTGTGCGGAGGACGTCAGCCCATCGGCTTGATATCATCCCCAGATTACTAAACAAAATCAGCACATAAAAAGAGACATGTTTGCACTCACCCTGCTCATCTTTGAGTGCCTGTTCATGCGACAGGCTTTCTTGATGTCCACCTCTGTCGTGTTCACACACCCAGGCTGCAAGCACAAAAACAAACATTGAAAAAAACAATAAATGAAACTAAATCTAAATGGAAAAAATAATCCCAATAATAAAAAAGAAAATAATGATTTGTCATGAAACCTAACTGTTTAACACACACACACATATCCCCATCTAAGCATGCACACACACACACCACACAGAGAGCAAACAAACCAACAAAAAAGCGTAAAAATAGTATTATGTCAATGAATCATACTGATAAAATTTCACTCTAGTATGTGGGCCAAGGAAACTTTTTCTCTTAATTTTCAAATGTGTGAAAACACTGAACACAGTAGAAACACTCACTCACTCAGTCTGGTTTCATGGCTAGATGTATACAATGCTCTGATCTCTTATAATGCAGTACTACGTCATTACTATTCGCACTACTGACAAACAATGCAGTTTCCTACATTTCCATTTCCCTTAATGTTCTTCAAAGACATTCTGATAGTCATGGTTCAACCGTCAGTTTGTTAATGTTACATAAGTTTTGTTGAAAAAGAAAAAAAAAAGGAAATCCATCCTTCGATCAGGACAGCTGCTTTCCCCCGTTTCACATAGCTTAACTGTGGTAACAACTGACCACTGGAAGACATGAACACAAACACAAGAAGTGAAACAATTATGATGGATTTCTTGATCGTGAGTGACATCGATGCAGGACACTACAAAAAATCGGACGATGCCCAATATCTTCTCATTTCCATGATGACAAAATCAGCCTCACAATTAGACAACCAGCGAGTCTATATTTCTTGAAAAACAATGGGATTTTCTTACCACACACTGAATTCAACAGAAAGTACGGAATTAATGCTCTTTTCTTTCTTTCTTTTCTTTTTTTCTTTTTTTTTTTTTTTTAATTTAATTTTTTTTTTTAGCCTACAATGGATGCATTCAATCCATTATTAAGAAATATATGCCCCAAAGAGAATTAACAACATCACCAAACCATTGCGCGCAAGACTTACCTGGAGCTTTGAAATAATTATAATCAGTTTCTAAAGAAGCACATACATATATTGACACTCTAACATCAGACAACAAACTCCTCAGTTCTGGTCAAAAATGGTCAGAGAAACTAGGAATATTTCTTGGGAAAATGTATTCAACAAAGTGGAAGACATGAAACTGAATTGGCTACAACTGCACATAATCCACAGCATCATCGGCACAAATGTTGTTCTTAATCAAATAGGAATAAAAACTGAGATAGTACTGAAAATATTTTCTGAAGTGATCACTCCAAACAATTCTGGAATGATCTGGAAACTTTGCTCAAATTCATGGGCAACACATGTGCAAACTCAAATGAAAATATGATACTTCTTGGCTGTTATTGTAACATAAACACAAATCTGATCATTGATCTAATCATTCTTTTTGGGAAATATATATATATATATATATATATATTATATATATCTACAAATTCAAATTTGACAAATGTATCTTAACATTTAAGTCCTTTGAAAGGTATTTAGTCTCAAATTATACAAATGAAAAACAAAATGTCAAGATAATGTGGAATATGCAAAATATGGCAAAATAGGTTCCATATTTAGCTCTAGTTGAAAAGATAGCTGTCTTGTCTAAATGTATAAATGAATAAAAAATTTAAAGAATGAAAAAATAGGTTAAATAAAAACCCAGTTGGCCCAAACATTATCTAATGCTTGATATTCATCCAGTTTCAGTCTTACCACTGGCCGATGCACATCCCAGAATGCCCGTTCCTGACTGTCCAAGACTTTCCGTTCCAATTTATCTCGCTTTTTATCCACTCTGTAAAAAACCACCACAAACACTTTTTGCTGCTCGCAATACATGGATGAAATGTGAACTGAAACTGAAAGCTGGAAACAGAAAAATGTCCTTTGTGACATGACACACAAATGATGCAAGAATGATTCAAATCCAGTTTTCATCAAGATCAACCAGATACTGTTGGGCTTTCATTGTGAATGTAAAATATTACTTGTGCTGAATTTATATCTTCTTCTTCTTCTTCGTTCGTGGGCTGCAACTCCCACGTTCACTCGTATATACGCGAGTGGGCTTTTACGTGTATGACCGTTTTTACCCCGCCATGTAGGCAGCCGTACTCCGTTTTCGGGGGTGTGCATGCTGGGTATGTTCTTGTTTCCATAACCCACCGAACGCTGACATGGATTACAGGATCTTTAACGTGCGTATTTGATCTTCTGCTTGCATATTCACACAAATTTATATAAATCCTCTGCTTTGAATATCACAGTAAAAATAAATAAATAAATAATAAATATACATAAAAGTTCAGTTCAGTTCAGTTACTTAAGGAGGCGTCACAGCGTTTGGACAAATCCATATACGCTACAGCACATCTGCTCAGCAGATGCCTGACCAACAGCATAACCTGACGGGCATACGTACATATATTTATAAAAGAAAAGAAAAAGAAAATAAGAAAAAAACAGAAAGAAACTCACTTGGCTTGAGCCTCTGCCTGCATGAAAATGAACTCCCATTTACGTGAGAACATCTTCTGCAGTCGAGCCAGGTTCTCAGCTTCATAGTCTGCCAGTTCCAGTCGCTGTTTGTTCTGCATGGTCCGCTTGCATAAGTACACCGCTGTAACATAAAACAGTTTCACACAAATGTATCTTATAGTACCTGACAATGTGAAGTAAACGCGCAATTCTTTCTTTTTTTTATGTAGTGTAAACAGACCATACTTACAATGTATGTGACTTAGTTTAACTAATTATCCCATTTCTGAATGCAACCCAGCCCCAACCATTTCACTGTTCTCATTGTGTACCTCTCATGCATGCAAGTGTGTGTGTGTGTGTGTGTGTGTGTGTGTGTGTGTGTGTGTGTGTGTGTGTGTGCGTCTGTGTGAGAGACAATGTTTATGATTCTGTTTACAACACACACACGCACATGCCATATGCCAGCATGCACACACATACAAGGTTCATACTGGACAAAGGGCACAAGATTTACAAACTCTTCACAAGCTTTCCTGACTGATGTACTTATTTCCTAACACCTTACGAAAGACTGTTTATAAGTCACACAAAAACAAACACTCATGTTTAAACATACCTTTATTTTTGAGCAAGAGCGATATGATTTGATCAAAAAAAGAATTCACTCATCATGTTGTCAGTATTATTCATGGGAATTGGCTAAAATTGATTGATTTCTAATTCAGGTTTTAACTTTTCATATCCCCCCCCTCCCCCAGAGAAAACACTTCAATGAAGTTTTGATGCTTTTTTTTTTTCCTTTTGGAGAGGACAACATGAAATTTACAAAACATTTTACAAACCCAAGTCAGTTTTTACAGACTTTTAAGGGGTACTTCATTTTCTTTGGACTCTTCTTAACTTTTAATAATCGTATGAACCCCGTCAAACACACACACATCTTCAACAATGTCCACAAAGACCCAGAACATCAAAATCAATGTTATGTATCCCCCCCCCCCCCCCCCCCCCTCCCCCCTCAATTTGTGCCTATCCTCACTTTAATTTGCAGTTTGGCTTAAAACTGGAATGTATTTGTTCTCTCGCCGAACCGTGGTTAACGAGACAGAAACAGCAGGCAGCCTACGCACTCACTCTGCCTCCTCAATTCCCAACAAGCCCTTTCAACAATTAAATGCAGCCGCATGTAGTTAACAGAGCACACCACCAGCATTGATTCGGGATTTTGTTATTGTTGTTGTTGTTCATTTTGCGGCTTTGCCAAATTCATTAGAGCTTCATTCAACAAATGTGTTCTGTTCTGTCGAGTGGCACTAATGCATGGGGTTTCTGCCAGGGAGGTGGCGGCAGATGCTGAGAAGGGGCAGGGGCAGGGTGGGTGGGTGGACAGAGTGGGATGCATGTACAGACAACTGCATGTTCACATGCAGGGGCATGTCTGTGGGAGTGTCTGAGCCAGTGTGTGTGTGTGTGTGTGTGTGTGTGTGTGTGTGTGTGTGGTGTGTGTGTGGTGTGGTGTGGTGTGGTGTGTGTGTGTGTGTGTGTGTGTGTGTGTGTGTGTGGTGTGGTGTGGTGTGTGTGTGGTGTGGTGTGGTGTGGCGTGTGTGTGTGTGCATGCACGTACGCGTGTGCACGCATATCCATCAGAGTGTGCTTACTGCAGTTGTACATGCTGCTATGCTACCAAGCGCATCACTAAACATGTATTCATTTTAGCATAATAAGGCAAGTGTGAGTGCATGCATTTGTGTTCGTGTGTGAGATGTGTACACTTGTGTGAGATATGTGTTTACATTAGAGTGTACAATATGTTGTATGTGTGTAATGTGAGGGTGTCTGTATACTTCTGGTTGAGTACACCTCATCATGTGAACCTGCAATATAGCATGTAATGAAAAAACAAAGTGGGAAGGGGGAATATGGAGTATGGACACCAGCAAACACAGGTCAGCCAATTCCCCATCCATTCCTTGTTCCTTACACACCTTTCTCCTACCTCTCTCCTCCCTCAGCCCTTCAAACCCACCCCCCTCCTTCCTTTCCCCATCCTGTTCTTGGCTCCTGCCCACAGGTGCCCACCCACCCTACCACACCAGGAAGGATACCCACGCTCCCTCTCCACGCCCCTCATCCCTCACACGGCCACCACCCCACTGTGGGCTAAATGGCAGACTGGCACTATCGCCAGCATCTGGCAGTGGTAGAGCTGAGCAGAGCAGGAGGCAGCTGCAAGAGAGAGAGAGAGAGAGAGAGCAGGGGACAGGGGAGATGTGAGATCAATCCATTGTTTTGTCTGATCTGCCGCTTCACTCTCAGCTACACAGCTAATACACATGTACTTGCATGCACAGGGAGGGCTGGGAGAACTCTGAGGAGTAAAAGGAGGAGGAGGAGGAAATGGCCTCCACACCAGTTAATGCATACAAGCCAAGGGTGTGTGGGGGTGTGAGTGTGTGTGTGGGGGGGGGGAGGGGCAGGGGGGGAGGGGGGGGAGGAGGGTAGTTATACAGACACCAAACCCCAGCCAGTCCGCCTGCACTTCCCTGTGCACTGGAACTAGCCGGCTGCTGAGGAGGAAGGAAGGGGTGATGCTCTTCTTCTTTTTACTTCCTCATGCCTGCGTGCCTGCTTTCCCCCCCCCCCCCCCCCCCTTTTTTTCTTTTTCATTCTTTTTTTTAACCCTGTGATAACACCCCCACCCCCATCCCCCAACCCCCCTATCTTGCCTTGCTGCTGGAGATGGCAAGCCCCATCAACTTCCATCCTTCCTTCCAGCAGGCGGAACTAATCAGTCCTGTACCACAGTCCCTGTGAGATGCCGCCAGTCTCAACCTCGCCACCCCCCCCCCCCTCCCCCCACCCACCCCCAGCTCCCCTCCACCCACCCACCCCCCTGTCCTCTATCCTTCCCCTTGCTCTAACATGCCATTCTTCCTTCCCAAGTACCCCTATCTTATCTCTTCTGTCCCTTAAATGAACAAGGAGGGGGGAAAAAAGAGTCTTGAGTGATTGCTGAAAAATCTGCTGGACTCTTCAGCTTTTTTTTTTTTTTTTTTTTTTTTTTTTCTGCCTGCACCAGTTCATTGTCCAAAACAGGAACAAATCCCACTCTCCCCCCCATTCCACCTGTGCAGGTTAGAGTTCAAAATGTCAAGTTCTTTTCACAATGAAGTTGTGCCAGTCTGCCATCTGTTCCTCATTTCTTTTTCTTTTCTTTTCAAGCAGATGTGGTGCAGCATATATGGATCTGTCCACACGCTTTGATGCCTCCTTGAAAATGAAACTAAAACTGACCATAGAGTCCTCACCAGATCCATCCAGGCATACGTTACATCTGTAGTAACCGTTGACATATCATTTTTTTGGTTAACTGTGCAACCAACCAGCGATGCATCTTCACAACTTGTCAACCAAACAATGTATAATGACTGTAGATGTCTTTGAGACGATAATCAGAGACACAATGATATGTCTTGCATGTCAGATGCTCAAGCAAAGTCCTGCCCAGATTGTTACGGACCCAAAAGGAATTTTACATTTTTCATGCCAAGCACAAAACCAATCTGATTTTTCCAAAATGTATCTGCTACACCCCTGATGAAAGAGACTAGCTGATATCTTGGTAAAGATGTTTATTTTTCTTTTATTTTCGACTGTTCTCTCTCTCTCTCTCTCTCTCTCTTTTTGAATGCATTATATTCTTTGTTGAATGGTGCTTGTCACCAGTTTTAACTAAAATTCCAAGACTTCCAGCTCTTGAAATGGTTCTTCATTTCCCAAAAAACTTTTCATGACTCTACACAAACTCTGCACAAAACTGTGTGGTCTGGTATACTGCCCCCTGCTTTCTCCCCTTCAAGTGTACAGCCTTTGCAAGGAAATATGCCTATATCTACTACATCATTAATCAAAGTACAAGACAGTGGAAATGTCCCTGTGTGTACTACATCATTAATCTATCATAAGTACAAGACAGTAGACATGTCCCTTTATCTACTACATCATTTCTATCATAAGTACAAGACAGAGTTAAAGAGAGATAGATCTGGGGGGCGGGGCAGAGAAAATCAACAGGAAATTGAACACTGTGGCAAACAGTGGTTGTGCAAAGAGAGGACTTCACTGCCTGTCACAGAATATCACAACTGCTAGCTGATGATGTCGAACAAGAATGAAGAGAGGTGGAAGGGGTACAGGGGAGGGGGGCGAGGGGGGGGGGGCGGCGGGAGATAGGGGGTGTCTGTTTAACAAAGTGACTGATGATAACAAACATAACAGTCAGGCTGGGTGTTGGGGCCACAGAAAGGATCAGGGTTGTGGGAGGTAATGAGGTTCTGGGATCCTCAGCTGTTTTCTCTGGCAGGAACTGCCTGGGATGCACAGAAACTGGTTTTGTCATCAAAATCGGCTTTCGTCAGCGTGAAGTGTTTTGTCTGTCTGTGCGTGAATGCTCTTTAAATCAAGCGTCAGGGAAAATGGTGTGTTAATCAGTGTCAATCACTCACATACAAAAATCCAACCAAAACCTTGCACAGGAAGCAGGGAAAATGAGTTTTGCATCATTTCCAACGTCTCATGCATTCCTATTTTGGTTGTTGTTTTCAGTAGGAGAATAAAAGTGACATTATTACTTTCTACTTTCTGAATGGACACACAACCCCCTATAACTGCAGAATCATTAACAGACAGCCCCGGCACAACAAGCCCATATCAAATGAGCCTACTGGATACTGGGGAACATGTCAGGAAAACAGTAAGTCAATTCCATCAGGCACTGCTGTCTCCTCATTTACTAAGGGGGCAGAAAAGGGGAACACACACACTGATATTTTGCTCTGCAGTGCTGGCGGTACTTTGTCACTCCAGAACAGACCAACCAATGTGGACAGACAAGAGGACAAGGGGAATAACAACACTGCACACCAACGGGTGCTGTATAAAAACATTACTCCACAGAGAAGGAGGCTGTGTTTGTGGGATCTGGCAATATGAAACGTTGACAGCTCATCATGTTTTTTTGCCACTAAACTTCCTGCGGAGTGACTGAAAGGTAATTGGGAGTGAGCTCTAGTGGAAGGTCAGACATGCTCTCCACACACTACAGTGAGACATCTGCCACTGACTGTAACTCCCTATGCCTGTACGTACATACCACCTCTGGTGTGGCTCATGCACACACACACACATATATATATAATATACAAACACAGAACAATTAGATATTATTATTATTATTCAATATTATTTTCAAACCTATTTTTTTCTTATATTGTACCTATCTTTGGTCAGAGACCTAACCCTAAGAGCTTCACAAGCATGGAGTCATTTTCACAACAGGGTAGAGCTGACTGACATCTGCCTTGCTCATCATTTGTTTCCTGTGTCGTTCAATCAGGCTTCAGTCACGCACACTAACAAAATTTTGACAGATGGATAGAGAGCTGGTTATGGACATTTTGGACCAAAGAATGGGCACCCTCTTCCCATCAAAAAGACAACAACAAGACGTTAACAATTTCAACATCACATCACAATTGTTGTGCATCTTCTTCCCACCAAAAAAAGAAAAAAAAAAGAAAAAAAGAATTTAAAAAAAATTAAATAAAAACAAGAATAAAAAAACATCAACAAAAACAACCACAAAAAAACCCTGTTAAATATAATTATTACAATGAAACAAACCTCTGTACACCATTCTCCCTTCTTAAATATATTCTTTTTAACAAAACAAAAAAAAAACAAAAACAAAAAAAGCAAAATACAAACACAAATACCAAAACAACCCTTTATCATTACCATGATCAAATGCAAACGTAATGAAAACAAAGCAAAATACCTACCCTGTCCCAACCCTAAACCCATACAGCTCTTTCCCACCCTTTCCCAGCTGTCTCTCACAACTCCCAGTCCTGTTTCTTCTGCTCTCTTATTGATCTGCATCAAAACAGAGCATACAGACACAGACGCACACACATGTATACAAATCACACACATGCACGCACCCATACATGTGCGCGCGCACACACACACACACACAAAAACATAACACAAAAAAACAACCACACACACACACTTTTTTTTTCCTTTAAACCTGAAACAAACCCACCTAGCCCCCACCTACTCTACCTAAAAGCCTCCCTCTTTTGTTTATGACTCTCTTTCTTGTTCCCACTCAGTTGTCTGCAAAATGCCAAAAGAGCCTCTGTGTGTGTGTGTGTGTGTGTGTGTGTGGTGAGTGTGTGTGTGTGTGTGTGTGTGTGGTGAGTGTGTGTGTGTGTGTGTGTGTGTGTGTGTGTGTGCTGGATGGAGCCAGACCCACCTTATCAGTCCCTATCAGGATGCCTGGAATGGCTTGCCAACTCCATCAAAAAGGTAAAAGTCAGTATAGTATAGTCAGCAAGAGTGAGGAAGGAGGAAGGAACAGGAGGACGGGAGTGGGGCAGGGGGTGGCGGGGTGGGAGGGGCTGGGAGGGGGTTTGGGACGTAAGGGCCAGAGGAGGTAGAACCTAAAGGTAGATCTCTACTACACACAACAGCTGGATCAGGCCTTCAAAAAGACCTGTTTGCCAGTAGTTCTGCAAGAAGAGGCAGAGAGAAAGAAAAAGAAAGAAAAAATGTGTTTACTTTCTTCCAGCCAGCTCCACACGCACACAAAAAAGAGATTAAAAAAAAAAAAAAAAAAAAAAGTGGTAGGACAGGGGGGATTCGATTACCTGATTAGAGGTCAGAGGGAACTGGCAGTCAGCAGAAAGGTGAGAGGGGATGGGGGGAGGGGGGGGGGGGGGGGGGTGTGGTGTGTGGAAGGAGCACTGAGATTGAGAGAGACTCTCAAAACAGTCCCAGCAGGTGAAGATTTCTGGCATAAAGTGGTATTTATTATGATGTATTGAACTGACTGAGAGCAGTGAACTTATTCAGCTGAAAACACTTCACTTGTTGTTTTGTTTGCTTGCTTGTATGTTGTTTTTTGTGTGCATGTGTGAGTGCGTGCTTGTGTGTGTGTGTCTGCATGTGTTTCTGTGTGTGAATGCGTATGTGTGAGCGCGAGTGTGTGTCTGTGTGAATTTGAGTGAGTGAGAGAGAGAGAGAGAGAGAGAGAGAGAGAGAGCGTGTGTGTGTGTGTGTGCGTGTAAGTGTGTGTGCCTGCATGCGTGCATGCATGTGTGTGTAAAATTTAAATGTTGTCACTTGTCACTTACTATTCTCTAATACTTAAAATGGGTCAAAGGATTGAATATTCTTGTGCGCGCATGCATGTGTGTGTTTGTGTGTGTGTGTGTGTGTGTGTGCGTGTGTATGTGTGCGTGCGTGTGTGCATGTGTGTGTATGGATGTGCATGTTTTTTGCCTTTGTTCCTTTGTTTCAATATCCATTTCTTTATTTCTAGATATGTTTTCAAACTTTTTAACAAGTCACTTCACACAGAAATAAATCAGTCGATCTTTGTTTTTTCAGTGTTGCTTCCCCGCTCCTCTCACACACCCTTTCCCCCACCAGAAGAAGAGAACGGAAGCACATCATCTTCAATGATTAAAATTCTTTCCATGAACAGTTGAGAATTTCATTCACTGTGACACTGAGAAGGGGGCTTACACAAGTGCACACATTCATGCATATCTGTACATGTGCATAATCTGTGTGTGTGTGTGGGTGGAGGGGGATATGCAGGAGGGTTGGGGGGGGGGGGGGGGTGCACGAGCGTGCATACATGTGTGCAGGCATATGTGTCTGGTGCAAATATCTACATGGCAGCCTTTCCTTCATCGGAACCATATCAGTACAGTGTGTGTGTGTGTGTGTGTGTGTGTGTGTGTGTGTGTGTGTGTGTGCAGGAGTGTATATCACTATTCGTGTGTGTTTGCCAATGCATGCATGGAAAACAGGGAGACAGACAGACAGACAGAGAAAGAGAGAAAGACAGTACATAGAGTGGGTGGAGGGGGGTAAGGGAGAAGGTGGGGTGGAGCCTGTGTAAGAACAACACCCCCCCAACCCCCAATCCATCACACACAGAAAAACCACCCACCTGCCTAAAACAATCCCTTCCTAGCCCCAGGCCCCTTCCCCACCCCTCCCTCTCTTTACAACCCACCACCTAGGAACCCTAACAAATTGGCATGTCATCACAATAACAGTCCCCTCCCCTCTTTCACTCATCCCCTCCACCCCAACCCATCCGCATCCACACATCCTACCCCCCCCCCCCCCCCCCCCCCCCCCCCCCCTTCCCAATCATCGGCAGCACCTGAATACACCGGACTTTGCAACTGTGCAAGACGTGTGTGTGCGTGTGCAGTACAGGTATCCCCCAGTCCCTACCACCCCCCCCCCCCACCCCATCACCTCGTCCCCTGTCTGCCTGGTCCCGTGGTGCCCGCCTCCTCCTACCTGGCAAGGACCATCCATCTTCAGCCTGGCTAATTAAGGTGGCTGCGATTGGCTGTGCCCAATACAAGTGCCGGTGCTGCGCAGGTGTGTGGCCCTGCTTTGACCTGACTGTACTGGTGGGAAGGGTGATGATGATGATTATGGTATCATCATCACTATCACCATCATCCTCATTATCACAGTAAGAACTGTGAACATCATTCTGATGCACCGGTAAAAAGGATGATGATGATAATAATAAGAAGAAGAATAACACTGATGATGATAGAGAGGATAATGATAATAACAATATCATTAATTATAGTGATGATGATGCTGACAGCCTCAATTGCTGGAACAACAACAAATATGTATATAAATAATGATGATAATAAAACCCTATCTGGAAATGAAAAAAACCCAATTAATTCTATTTACAATTACAATCATTACATTGATGATGATGATGATGATGATGATAATGATAGCAGCCTCTTGCTGACCCTCTCTCTCCATGGGATTTCATCGGAAGTTTCAGCCATTCGAATCCGAAGCGCAGGAGACTTGTATCACACTTATCTCCTCTGCCAGTCCGAGGATGATCAACATCGAGTTTGCGTACTTAGCCTTGGCCATAAACATAAGGATTTGGGACAAAGGTCGAATACTGAATCAGAAAATGACTTGTTAACTAATAAAAATTCACCATCTGCTAGTGCCTGAACCCCCTTCGTGTGTATACACACGCAGAAGATCAAATACGCACATTAAAGATCCTGTAATCCATGTCAGCGTTTGGTGGGTTATGGAAACAAGGACATACCCAGCGAAGATCAAATACGCACGTTAAAGATCCCGTAATCCATGTCAACGTTTGGTGGGTTATGGAAACAAGGACATACCCAGCACGTACACCCCCAAAAATGGCTGCCTACATGACTGGGTAAATAAACAAAATGGTCATACATGTAAAATGTTACATGTCTGTCTGAGTGTGTGGTATGTATGCATGCCTGAAATCTGATTGAATAACATGGGAAACAAATGATGAGTGCCCAGTGGCAAGCCATCAGTCGGCTCTATCCAAGTAGGCAGTGTGTTGTGAAATGACCCCGTGTTTGTAAAGCGCTTAGAGCTTGGTCTCTGACCGAGGATAGGCGCTATATAAGTATCATCAATCAATCAAAAAACATCAACACTGGCAAGGGTTTGGGACAAAGGTGAAATACTGAATCAAAAAATGACTTGTAATCATAAAAATTTCACCATCAACATCAGGGCAAAAAAAAAGTTTGTTTCTTTTTCAACTGATACAGATTAAATGCTTATTAATGACATTCAGTGACAGGTTAATACAATGAAGATAACAGATGACTATTAGTTTGTCATATCTGATGAAGCAATAAGTTGCATGAAAGAGTCGGTCTGTATCTGAAACCTACAACACTCTTTGACACCACAACCCTGCAACAGTACAGATTCTAAAGCCGATGAGGGAGTCAAAAGAGTTGGACAAGTGCAATGGCTTGCTTATTTGTCACACATTATGAAAGAAAGTGCCAGTGCCAATACAGACACTGAGTGACAGGCTTTATTCTCTCTCTCTCTCTTTCTCTCTCTCTCTCTCTCACTCATTTTTGACCTCTTTCTACGGGCCAGAGGCCTGGAGATTAAAGTTTTTGTTCTTGTTCTCTCTCCCTCTGTCTCCACTAATAAAACAGAGCAATGAAGGAACAAACACAGTCAACAAAATGAAAAATGACTGTGAGACTGTGAGAGACTGGTATCTTGAAGGCTTTTTTTAACATGAAAAAAAAATCCAATAAAAAAAAAACTGCAGGTTCTAAAAACACGCAGGTCAGCCCTGTTTATCAGAATGAAGCTATTAAGAGAAAGGAGTAGGGAGATGAGGGAGTGGGAGAGATACTTAACATTCTCCATGTTTTACTGTCATTGACTGCACAGCCCTAGAATAGTGACAAGGGGAGTACAAGAGAAACAGACAAAAACAGACACTGAGTCACAGACAGCAACAGAAGAATATCAATAATCTTCACTCCTGATGCTCTGATCAACATCCTCTCAAGACAGGCACGGCAAGGATGGGCAAAGAATCGACTGCTTTCACCTGCTCCTGACCTCACCAGGTCTTATCGTTACGCGTATTTTCATACACTTCTTCCTTCCCTCCTCCCTACACACACACACACACACACACACACTTCTTACACCCTCCTGCCACCTGATGCTTTGTCAGCATGCACAGGCACAAGCAGCAGCATGCAAAAGCACACAATAATACTGGCAGAACCTGACATTAGTGACAAGCACCATGCATGCCTCTATTAGCACTTCATCAGGAAATCAGCATTTATCACAGTCATGACTTCCACCTCTTCTGCATGACATATCCTTGGTGGACGTGGCAAACCTGACCAGTAAATCAGCATTGATCTGAAGATGTGGCCATGTCAGTATCACAAAAGTCACTCGAGCTGCAAGTACGGTATGTATGGTGAGCAAATGGTGTTCAAGTAGTTTTTGTTTTTTTTAAGTTATTATGAGATGTGTCCAGAAAAGCTGGGAGTTAATGGATATCTCTCACTGACCCTTCTACAGTGGCCATTCACAATGGACCTTGAAAATAGCAAAAAATAAAACATATCTGATTTTGCAATTTTTAGCTATGTCAAAATAATCTATGTTCTTAATATTTTCAGTTTGTGTCTGCAACATGGTTCACTTCGCTAGTGTTATAAAAGTAAAGGTTAGAGGTCCCATAGTTTGTTGGGTTTTTTTTTTTTACAACAATCAGAGGCACTGTGTCTAGGGCTCAACAAACGAAGGCAGAGCCCAGTACTCCCCTTACACCAGTTCTGACCTTCCACAACCAGTTAGGTACCCATCCACACCTGGGCAGAGCGAGGAGAATCAGAGTAAAGTGCCGTCCCCAAGGACAGAACCCCATGCTGAAACGGGGCCTTGAACCCTGATCACTGGTGAACACTGAATTACAAGTCCGCCTAAATCATTCTGCCACAGCTACTCCTTGGCCAGTGTTAGTCGAAGGTTTCTCATTTTTCATGTGTTTTTATGTCATAAGAGAGACAGAGGCAGACAAACAGGAAGACAGAATCCACATATTCCATGCTTAGCACCTAGTTCTCTACCTACACTACTGTCACAGACAGAAAAACAACAACAAAAAACAGTCAGCTTGCACTGCAAACAAGCCATGCGTGCATAGCTGCCCAAAAGCTTGCGTATATATTTTGAGAGAGGGAGGGGGTATTGGGGAAATGTATATACAATCAATACATACATGACTCCAAAATTACCTTGGGCTCAGTTATTGAACTGATCCCGTCCTATTCATCTGTTTCCATACGTTTAGTGATGAACTTAGTACATTGACAATTTTCTTAGAATGAAAGAAAAAGAAGAAAAAAAAGAGAAAGATGTAGACATCTTGCAATGTCATCATATTCATCAAGATTAATTCACATGAAGTTTGATTATCCAGTGAATACTCCCAGAAACAATCAGGAATTTTTCAAGGCTATCTGTTTAAATCTCAGAATCTTGTTGGGGTGGCAAGGTGGGGGTCGGGGGGTGAGGAAATATGCAGCGCAATTCCTCAGAAAAAAAACAACCACATTCTCTTTGTTCACCTCCACAATGCTGTGCAACTCCCTGGGGATTCAGATTATTGAGGGGTGGGAAGGGTGCAAAGGTCAACATCACATTTTAAAGAAAGCTCTGGTTTGGTATATTTATAAAGAATTTAATTTAAAAAAAAAAAAAAAAAAAGAAAGAAAGAAAGAAATAACCTGTCCTGATGTTTTCTGACAAAAGGCATGCATTCAGTATGCAGCAGATGTCAGAAATTCCTTTTCCAACACTCTGGCTTTCCATCACTGCATGAACTCATCTTACTTGGAGACCAGGTAAAAAATAAGTCATGTAAATGTAACATCACAGCATTTTGCATCCTCTGATTGTGGCCAGTCAAGGGCACAGAAGGATAGTGTTGTCTTATGTTCACTCAGAACCTGAAGCACAGCAAGAGCACAGCAAATCTCTAATTAGTGGTATCAGGGCAACCATGCACTGAAAGCTCCCACCACCATAGAAAAACCTAGGATGGCAGCATCAATGGGACAATAGAAGTAAAATGTGATTGGCATTAGTGTGGTTAAAGTGGTCAGTAAAAATGAAATCTGACAACAAAATCATAAATAAATCATAATACTAAAAAAAAGAATTAAAAAAAAAACCCCAAAAAACCCACACATTTTTAAAAACCAGAAATTTCAGTAACCAAGCTGTCTTCCGCACCGTGAATGCTGTAAATATGACAATATTCTGTTGGCAAGTAAATACATGTGGTTCACTTTGCATTCACATGAAGCTTTTCACAGCCCTATACTCTATCACCATAATACAACAGGGAGATGATGCAACATATTCATACATACAATATATGCCTTTTGTTAGAGAAAAGCTGAGTGCAAGAAAGGTGAACTTAGGGGAAGCATAGACAAGGCAACATGCTAAATACAACAACCAATAACCACCCTACACTTCTCCCAATCCTTTCCCACAGCCAATATGTGGAGTGATGGCCTAGAAGTAACGCGTCCGCCTAGGAAGCGAGAGAATCTGAGCGCGCTGGTTCGAATCATGGCTCAGCCGCCGATATTTTCTCCCCGTCCACTAGACCCTGAGTGGTGATCTGGACACTAGTCATTCGTATGAGACAATAAACCGAGGTCCCGTGTCCAGCATGCACTTAGCACACGTAAAAGAATCAACGGCAACAAAAGGGTTGTTCCTGGCAAAATTCTGTAGAAAAAACCACTTCGATAGGAAAAATAAATAAAACTGCACGCAGGAAAAAATTTTTTTTAAAATGGGTGGCGCTGCTGGGGAGAGCAGCCTGAATTTCACACAGAGAAATCTGTTGTGATAAAAAAAAAAAAAAGAAATACAAATACAATAGTCTTTTGTTCATGCACTGGCAACAGACAGCATTGTCAACTCTGGTGAATGTTCAGACATACAAACAGTGCACAGCTGCAGTCTCTCTGAGAAACAAAAGACGCCTACATGTGTAAGATGTGTGTCATACATGACTTGAGACAGCAGCCTTGGCATTCTTAATCTCAGAGAAGGTATCTTCTTTGAAAGCCATTCCAGTAAGAAGCCCTGATGCTGTTTCTTTCAATTATCGTACTACCTCCATTCTCAATCTGCAAGAGCGGCTGCATGTCATCTTCGGGCTGCAACACAAATTTGTTAAATTAGAGACAGAAGGCACACTGGTCCAACTACACACACCACAGACGAAAACCAGTCAACTACACAAAAAAGATTTCTACACTATAATTAATTATATGATAATGCTGCAGGATGCATCATCCCATGCACACAATTTTCCCACTTAAAAAAGACCACAAAAGAAAAGAAACAGAAAAAGAAGCCGAGAGACTTACCATAGTCTGTGTTCTCTGGCTCCCCACACCGTGACGGCCAAAAGCAAGGCGTCTGAAACACACAATGAAAGAATGTGTAAGGTTTGGGTCACAAAGTGAGCGAGATTTGGACTTGAAAGAACACAGAAGAAACTCATCTGGAGCAAGTGAAGGTTGAAGTACTAAGGGCTCCCCCCCCCCCCTCCCCCCCTCATGATTCCTTAGCTGGATAAAGTGCAAGTCACAAGCAAGTCTTGAAAACCTTGCCTCTCTTGTTTCAATAATAAAACCCATTGCTAACTAATGCAAACTGGAGAAATTTCTACATTATTCACAAATGCAAATACTTTTGTTGTACCAGCAACATGGGGAAGCAGTTTCAAACAAGCGAACAAACTGGGGGTATGTCATTACCATGCACCCATAATACAAACCAGCAATAGCTCAACATTTGTACACGCAGCAATCAATAAAAACCTGTTGATCATTATCACCCCATTACAATGCAGGAAAGGGACATGTGGCTTCAGCAGGGCATGGCAACACAATACTCAAAATAGAGCTGCGAGTCAGATCAGATGTAATATGGAGGAAAGGATCAACTATGAGGGGCGGAAAGAATAAACTGTGATAAATCTTTAAGAATTTTCATTGCGGAAGCAAGGAGGAGGAAATGAAGATTGATACATAACATGGAATGCAGCCTCCCACTCAAGGTTTTGTACAGCCCAAAATAACCACACCCACCCAATATGTTAAAAAATAAATAAATAAATAAAAAGTGTGGAATCACGACTTATCCTACTTCTCTTGATCGGTAAACATGAAGCCATAAGCATAAGCTCCCTCACAAATCGCTCTCTTGCTAAACCCATTACGCCTTCGCCTCCCCAGCATACAGTGTATTTTGATGACGGTCATTCTGTGTGTGTGTGTGTGTGTGTGTGTGCGCGCGCGCGTGTTTGATAGTTGATAAAGTTATTAGCTTTTTACCAGCCACCGTGGCGAAGTGGTTAGCATCGCGGACTGACGACTGGGAGGACGCGGGTTCGAATCCCAGCGGAGGTGGGTTTTTCAGCCCGTGGCCGGCTCCTACCCAGAGTTGAGTGTGCTGTGGGCTTAAATGGGGAGACTGGGACCACACAGTCGAGTGTCATCCACTTCAAGGATGCGTCTTTGGGTGTGTTGCTCTAATTACCTGACCAACACTGCAAGTGTCTGTATCTCTCGGGCCTGGTTAACGACGGGATATCATTATGACAGGAAGCGTAGAGTACAGCCTTGTCACGCAGTCCCAAACCAAAATGGACCTCCATAGCAATATCGTCATCATCATCGTCATCCTCCTCCTCCTTCATCGTCATCAATATAAAAACAAAATAGTCTCAAAGTCTGTGGCCTTTCATGCCCTGCTCTCATGGTGACCTCAGTTTCGATGCCCCTCCACTTCCGTGCTTGGGGTGAGTCCTGTCAATGTCGTCAGTGTCGGCAGATTCATGGGGGGCTGTTGTTTGAGGGACGTGGTGGCGGTCTCCACTCTGGGAGAGACGCTCACTCAGTCTGGCTCCGCGACTAAGCCATTTTTGTCGTTAGTAGGGGGCTTAGTAGGTGGTGTCCTAAGTACGTTAAAACAGAACAGGCACCACTGAACACCACCGAAGTGACTCAGCAGCAGTGCAGGGTCTCCTCTGGTGTGTGGCCTCCAGGCGACCTAACATCGATGGTTCCCTGTGGACTGCCGACGCTGGACGAACCCGGGTGTGGCCGTGTACGGGGGAATCTAAATGAGCGGCGTGGGAGTAATGCCACTGAAACGGTGCAGATGATGGGGCAGAAAAAAAAAAAAAAAGTTATTAGATATAGCTTTACCTGGATACCTACAGTTACAATTAGGATAACGTGGGTAGTGAGTTCTCAGGCACCCACTACGATGACTTTCGCCTCTCTCTCTCTGATTCACACACACGCACACACAACACACGCACGCACACAATGTGTTGTTTTGACAAGAGGATGAAAAGGTCTCTCGGTTCCCTGACGTCCAAGCTAATATTCATAATTGACAACCCTCGGCGCGGGTATAGCGAATCCTGGGGCTGCGGTTACGGCGCTTGAGCCTCCCCCCACACCACCCTCTGCCCCCCACGCCTCCCGCCCCCCCCCCACTCCGCCCCCCCCCTCTCTCTCTCACACTCACACACACAAGCGCGCGCGTGCGCAAACACACTGGCATACAGAGCCAATGCTCACGTATTTTCATGTCAGCAGCACTTACGTCACAGGTTCAAAGGATTTTCCTCTCCTTCGCCTCTAACTCTTTCTCTTTCTCTCCCTAGGCACCCCCCCCCCCCCCCCCCCTTCCCCGTGTTTCTTTCCAATTTATACATAAATAATACAACTGTATACGTGTGTGCATACAGGTTTACTGATGCTATATAAGCGTTCATACGTGCAGGCGCGCGCGTGATTGTATGATATACATGCATGCTATGTATGTATGTATAAGTGTGTACGAATGAATGTATGTATTTTGATTTCACTTCTCAATCTGTTATTGTTAACTATGAAAGTATGTGAGGACATGCACAAAATTATGTGTCTGTGGGTGTACCCTTCCTCTTTTTCAATGATGTCAAGAAGCATGATAACTTCACTTTCCTCATCTCATCTCATCTCTCTCTCTCTCTCTCTCTCTCTCCTGTACAAGGATGCATAGAAGGCTTCAAAGCGGAATGGGAAGTGCAAGGGACTGATATGCACACACACACACACACACACACACACACACACAAATATATATATATATATATATATATATATATATATATATATATAGAGAGAGAGAGAGAGAGAGAGAGAGAGAATAAATTGTGGACAACAGCGAATCGAGCTATGCTGAAGACTATAGCTCTAATTAGAAAAAAAAAAATAATAAAATAAACAAAAAGGGTCAAGGGCACTGGCTGAAAAACGATACCTTCGGAGCAGTCGCCAACAGCAGCAACGGCAACAGGCCGGCTGTCTTTGGAGGTTGGGGAAGGGTGTTGCTGGATGACGATGGGAGAGGAGGGGGTTGGAGGTGAAGGGGGGCGGGCGGGGGGAGAGAAAAAATATAATAAAGTAGCGAGATTCCATCCTATTCCTTCCTTCCACCCCTCCCTCCCACGGGACACGGTGTGATCTTTCCAATCACTGACCATGATTGGCTCACGCTCCGGTGCCATTTGACGGGGGATCGGGTGTGAACTTTATTAAATTGATGACACCTTATCCGCCACACACACGCACCCACCCTCCCCCTCCGCCCCCTAAACGAGTTGCGATGAAATGGCAGACGTGCCGTGCCGGTTTAAACGACAACGTTAATAATACTAATAATGATAACAACAACAACAATGAAACGATAACTCGTTAATGAGTGATGATTTTTCTCTTCGGCTCGATCGCTGTCGGTCAACTCTTGAATAATTCACATGAGTTTCTGTGTGTGTGTGTGTGTGTGTGTGTGTGTGTGTGTGTGTGTGTGTGTGTGTGTGTGTGTGTGTGCGTGTGTGTGCGTGCGTGCGCGTACACGTACGTGCTCGTGAAACGATGCTGAATTAGCTCGTCAAAACAAATCAAATATTAAATCTTTCTAAAGGGGTCTCCGGTCTTTTTGACTTGGTCCTAAACAGAGCCTGGCACTGACCAGACTTTCCCCCCTGTAAGAACTGCTGCTGATCTCCAGTCGGACTCGTCTGCCACCTGTGTGCTTTTGCTCGAAGAGGACAAAACAGACATGACTTTCACATATATGTTCAATCTGGAAGTCATTGCCAATATCAATATGAACAACAGCGGACAGACAGACAGATTGATAAACAGATACTGAAGAGAGATAGATAGACAGAATGTCTTTCACCGTCATCCATTTCAGGTGGGATTTCAAGTATAAAAACGTCTTATAAATCCATCTGTGAAGGTAGAGACCATCATCTGGTCAAAAAGAAGAGTTCGTTCATTTCCCCACTTTCCTCAGTCAATCCTTTTAGGTCTGTTACCACCCCCGTTCACCCCCCCCCCCCCCCACTGAATCCTACAGGTCTCTTCCCCATCCTGCCCCCCCCTGTCCTCCATCCTTTCCCTTCTTCTTCCTTTAAATTCTATCTCAGAAATGAGCTACCGGGAAATGGCGAAGACCGTGAATGTTCTTTCATTATCTCCCTGAACGCATCATCAGTGTCAGACAAGATCGTTTCCTCCTGGAACTTCAAGTTATTCCAGTTGACAAGACTGATAAAACAAGAATAGTCTCCATCGATGTGAACAGTCATGCTCTCATCATATAATTATCAAAACAACACTATCTTGAGGTTGTAAAACGTTTTCTTTGTCATTCATGATGGGACTGAGAGGAACGGTTCGTTTTGGTTTTACGTCACAGAGTTTATGATTTTCGTGAACTGTGGAACAGTGAGTTTTCATGACTCCCCACTCATCTTGGTGGTGGGTGGGGCGCGAGGGGGGCTTTGACCTTAATGAAGATGAACTGTGTGTGTGTGCGCGCGCGCGTGTGTAAGTGTGTGTGTTTGAGAGAGAGAGAGAGAGAGAGAGAGAGAGAAAGAGTTCAATGACAGACAAAAAGCTTACTCCACGGAACAAACCAGTCAAAATGGAACTCGTCAATCTTCACTGACTCCAGGTAAGTATCTCAGCCGCCCCTTAAAACGCTCCTCTCGGGATGCTCGCCAAAACACTACCTGACTGACCACTCACACTAAAGGCAAAGAACTGGTCACACACCGCACTATGTGTGTCCGCACAGAGAAGGCTATGCCTGAAGCGTCCGATGTATGCGGCCATGTAGGTGGCCCTCAAAGGACTGAACGTGCATTAAGTCTGCAGGATGATCAAAGGGACACCGGAGTCATGGCCTGCAATGGAATGGAGCTGGCACTGACGGAAAGTTTCTGCTGCTTGGCGCGCACTTCCGTCTATGGCGCCATTAGCAAAGAGGTCGTGGCGTGCGTCCGTCTTGCACTTCACCACACAAAGGTCCATAAGTTCGAATCCGCGACTGCGCCTGGCCTGAGTTAGGGTGCAGATTTGACCGATATGATTAAGTTCAGACCTGATACAGGACCTTTACACTCCATACCCGTGCATGCAGCATCGATGCCCCTGAAAACAGAGTGGGGCTGCTCGTCAACAGCTTAAAAAAACAACAACCACACAATACAAGTGAAAGCCCAGTGGTGCACGTACAAACTGCAGCTTGACGTTATGTATGTTTACTTGCTTTTGACGAATGATCTTTTGTGTGTGAATATGTAATACTTGAATATGGGTTGATTTGTCAGTGTCAGTGAGCCACCCCACCCCACCATCCTTTTTTGATATAAAGAAAATCAAGTGAATGACGTATCTATGTCAAAGACTAAATAAATGAATTACCAAGAAAGAAAGACAACAAACAAACATACGACCTCCCCCGAAAAAAAAAAAGAAAAAAGAAAAGAAAAAAAAAGGCCTGTGTTAGCCTTGGATTCCGTCTGCTTTTGTGCGCTGCAGATGACCCCTGCAGTTTAATCACCCCCTCTCTGGGGTGGTGGGTGCATGCAAAGTGGGGGTAGGGGGGGGGGGGGGTGTTGGAAGTGGGTTGCTCATGTTTCCATAACCCACTGGCCCGAACGCTGATGCAGATTACGCGGGGAATCTTTAGCGTACATGCTCGATCTTGTGTACACATATAATAAACAAACGAAGGTCTACACACGTGTACCGGACAGGAGAACTATTAACAATTTCCTTGATCCATTTTTATCCGGATCCTAACCATGCTTAGGCTTCACTGTACCTGCAGCGCAGGACACATGTCTAACCATTTACACACTTTGTGTGTGTGTGTGTGTGTGTGTGTGTGTGTGTGTGTGTACGCACGCACGCACGCGCCTCTTTAGTCCGTGACATTTGAAGTAGATACGCTTTTACGCGTAATGGCATTCGTGTTCTTTCTGTCGTTGTTACGTGTTGCGCTTTTTTCCCCTCCGATATATGACACAGGATGGCACAGCGCCAGGGGCATTTCATGGCTTCAGGCTTTTCGCTGTGTTACATCGATTTTTATGAATAATTCTGTGTTTGAGGGGATGGGGGAGTGGGGGTGGGTCGGGGGGCTCAATGTCAGTTGGGGGAGGGGATGATAGGGGAAAGAGGAGGACGGCACTTATTTTACAAGAAGAGGCTGACCGTGCTGCTGTCACTACTGAAGGTGTTGACAGAGCTCTCTGTGATGTGGCCTGCCTTCATGGTCGGCTGGAAGACGCGCTATGTTGGGCATGACGAGATTACTTTTGAACCTTGGAGGCTTTGAAGCATTCTCACATTCTTCTCTCTCCCTCTCTCCCCTCCCTCCCTCTCTCTCTCTCTCTCTCTCCATTTTCTTCTTCTTCTTCTTCCCTCTCTTCGCCTGTGCCTGTCTGTCTGTCTATCTTTCTCAATGTTGGTACTTACTAGTTATAGTCAGTCTGTCAACAAGATGTACAGGCCATCAACTCTGGATATCAACACGGCAAACGTCCTTGAAAAGGCCTGTCAACATGACCATACTGTGCTAGTTCTGGTACAAGACTTGATACGCTACGAAAACCAGAAAACCTCTGTTTAAAACCACAACAACAGTCTGCTGCAGGAAATTGGCATAGGAAAAAAAAAGTTACTGTTCCTGACCACCACCAACTCCCCCCCCCCCCCCCACCCGCCGCAAACAAACCAACAAAATCATTTGTGTGTTTGATTCTGTGACCTTAGCCACCCTCCCCCTTTCCCCAGAACCGTCTCTTGACACAATGATTCTCAAGAAAAGCCTGCCAAATCCCAAATGGCATGATCGCTCGGAGAAAAAAAAAGAAAAAAAGACAAGCGGCAATCGATCACTACCCTATCTTGCCAGGTGTCTCCGTTCTTCGGCGCGTTTGCGTTTCTAGAGAAAGAGCCAACGATGGAGTTTATCTCAAACGGTGCACCCACAGCCATGCAGCCTGCCGACGTAAAAAGAAAAACGAAAGAACAAAACAAGGCTCTGTAACAAAGACCATTCTGTTTGCATGAGAGCCAAAAGCAGCCCATGGAGAGAAGAGAGGAGGGGGTAGGGGGCAGAGAAGCGGATGTGGAAGTGAAAAGCGAGGGCGGGGGATGATACAGAAAGAGACAGAGAAAGGAGGAAAGGATGTTGGGAGGGAGGGGGGAGAGTCCAACAAGAGCTGGGCGAGTGGCCAGCGAACAAAAACCACAATCTGATCTATGCATTAAAAAAAAAAAAAAAAAAAAAAAAGCATACCAGCTGCACCTGCAAGCAAGTGGTTTTGGATGAAGGAACGCAGTGCACGTGCACAGAACAAGCTATACCACGGGAGGAACGGAAGGAACTCGGGTATGTTCCCCATCCCTTTCTCTCTCTCGCTCGCTCCCTTGCTCTGTCTGTCTGCCCCCCCCCCCCCCCCCCCCCCCCTCTCTCTCCCTACGCAGATAAAAGAAACTTGAAAGTGATGAGCAAGTACACTTATTTGCATTGTGTTGTTGTGTCAGTGTTGGTTGTGTGTTGTATCAGAGTTATCATACTGAATAAGTATGCATAAAAAAGAAGAAATACATACTACATGAACTGAATGTTCTAGATATCAGTGACATTTACAACTTTATCTGTCATTTTCGCCTATAGGCAACTGATGGACCAAGCTTGTACTTGTTCTGGTTGAACTTTTGTTGTTACCATGTTGGAAGTTTCCGATATGGGATGATACTTCATTTAGCAATTTGAAAGATAAGGTCAAGTACTTCAATAATGGCAGAGCAGACCAATGCAGACAAACCATACCAAACAAATCACAAATGATATCATCATAATACCCATACCTGAACAGGCGGGCGTGAAATAAAACAACGAAGGAAGAAGAATAAGAAGGGAAATCAATGGTGGTGGTGCGACCTTCAGTCCGTGACGAGTTCTGCAGTTTCGCTTCGTTGCAACAGCATATTGTCAGAGGAACAAATGGGTGTGTCAGCTTGTTTATGAAGTTCGGTTGAGGAACATGGATTTACACAATTACAGAAAGCTGGTTTGCAGACAAAGATAGGCCACAAAAGACCAGCATATTATCGGTTATTTACAGATATGGACTTATTTCAATCCAGGCTGGACCGTCTTGGGCTGTGAATCATGTTACAACAACAACAGGCAAAGCCTTCAAGACTCACTCGTGCTTTGCGCTTTATCCAGTAAAAGAATCATGGGGAGAGAAAAAAAAAACATCGTTGAAAAGTGCACTGTATTAAATATAATATGTATAGAATAAGCTTAGGAGAGGGGAAAAAAAAAGGCACGCAAGCCGGATCGAACCATGTATATTCAGTTCCGAAGCATGCAGACTAATCCCCTCTGCTGCGGCGCATCTGACGTCACTAGACTAAATTTAATACAAAAAGCAATGCTGACGTTTTCTTCTTCGTGCGATAAATAGATGCGATTGTAGTGGACGTAATAATGCTGTTAAATCATGTTTTTTGTCTTTTATTATTGACTGACAGACAGATATGGATACTTATATAGCGCCTATCCTCGGTAGGAGACCAAGTTCTAAGCGCTTTATAAACACGGGGTCATTTACACAACAAACTGCCATTGGGCGCTCATCATTCGTTTCCCCGTGTCATTCAATCGGATTTCAGGCACGCACATAAACACTCAGACTTGTAAAAATGTAACATCAAACATTTTACGTGTATGACCGTCTTTTTGTTGTTGTTGTTGTTTTGTTTTGTTTGTTTGTTTGTTTGTTTTTGTTTTTGTTATTTTCTGGGGTGGAGGGGGTTACTCCCTCCTTGTAGGCAGCCATACTCCGTTTTCGGGGGTGTGCATGCTGGGTGTGTTCTTGTTTCCATAACCCATCGAACGCTGACATGGATTACAGGATCTTTAACGTGCGTATTTGATCTTCTGCATGTATATACACATAAAGGGAGTTCAGGCACAGGCAGGTCTGCACATATGTTTACCTGGGAGGTCGGAAAAATCTCCACCCTTTACCCACCGGGCGCCACTGAGATTCGAACCCGGGACCCTCAGATTGAAAGTCCAACGCTTTAACCATTCGGCTATTGCGCCGAATGATATCGATAATTCTTTTATTACGGCGGTAAAGGAGACGTTGCCATCGCTTCGAGCACACTGCAACACAGGGTAGATCTCTAGATCTGCACGAAGCAGTCTACACTGCATCGGGCTGAAAGAAACGATCGATTCAAATTTTTTTTTTTTTTTATGTTCATTCCAGTTAATTCAGTGTCCACTTTAGAATATTTATATATGCAGTAAACACGTCGATGATGCAGTTAGTATAACTGTATGTGTTCTGTCCAGAATTTGTATTTCTTTCCTTTTAATTGTGAACAAGAAAAACGATGTCATGTCGTCTTCGAACACAACCTACCTTCTAGTAAGCCTAACTCAGTGGGAAGTGGTTTTTAGAATTTTCGGATTTCAGAACGAATCTCAACGAAATAAACCGTTAATGAATCGGAAATACGTGTTAATTCGGGAGACTTACAACCTGTTGATGGTATGACTGTGAAGATTTTTTTTCATAGTATGTTTAAGCCAAATTTGGTATTGGCAGACAAAGTATTTCCAGAGAAAATGGCAATGTTAAAGTTTACCACAGACACACACACAGACAACCGAACACTGGGTTAAAACATGGACTCACGTTGTTTACACGAGTGAGTCAAAAAGCAGTGAGACCTACTGAAAAAAAAAAGCGTCTGTGGTTCATATCAAGAATTTCAGAATGTATGACGCACCAACAACTGTTTGTATCTTGGCATCCAAATGTCTGGGGCCTGTCTCAACGATAATTTTCACATGTTTTGCAATGCAGTCATGTGAGAAATGACATGTAGTGTGCAATCCACCCTTTAATCAAAGGTTAGGTTTCTAAACGACGCGAAGTATCAAATAACCCATCCCATGAACACTTGGCGACTGCCCTCCAAGCTTCTCATTTACCAAAGCCACGCTGTGGGACCCAGAAAAAACGACAGAGCAAGATCTTTGATTGAAAGACTGGGTGGGTGGGTACATAACTGCTGACGAATTTGTGGATCTGGCAAGATGCCTGGACATAAGCGTAGAATCACCCAAATATAATAGAGACGATAACAACAGTAAAATGGGTCACAACATGTATAGATAGTAATAATGTTTCACCTTGCACAAAACTGGCTGTTAAAACGAGTCCCTGACTTTAGAACACTAAAATCGGGGGGTTGGAAGCGGAGGGGGGAGACACTGAACTGAGTGACAAACAGTTCTACGAACACAAAACTCTTCAGCAGTCTACCCCCTTATGGTATAGCTGTCATCCTCAATTAAGCAAAAATGAATTATGTTATCAGTGTCCCCCTTCTCGAACCCGGCTGACGTCGAAAAGCAGTCTACGTGCCAGATTTCAGCTCAATTCTGAAACAGCGCATTCTGGTCGATGACAGACAGACAAAAGTGGAATTGCCTCAATTTGTCTGTTACCACATTGTCACCTTATCAAAAGACTAAGAGTTTCACGCTGAAAATATGGGTTTGGGTTGGTGGGTGGAGGTGGTGGTGGTGGTGGTATCATTTTGGTCACACCTATATTTACACACACTACACTCCGCGAAAGGAAGTGTGGAAATATAAAGTGAAACTGGAGTAGGATGATGGGCTGATGAACGGCATGATAACTGAGGTAATACGGTTTTTGTTGTTGTTTTGTCGCCCCCCCCCCCTCCCCCCTCCCCCAGATCTCTTCATACGACGCCTGTATCTCTTCATTATATGTAAACATATTATTATTATCATTATTATTATCATAATATCATATCAAGGCAATCTGTTAGATGCCATCATTTCTTCACACACACACACACACACACACACATATATATATATATATATATATCTTGTTGTCATTTGCTTTATTTCATCCTTCATGGGCTGTTTTGGCAAGTCCTTGGATTGAGACTTTCCCCACAATGACCGATTAGACTACGACTGGTGTCTCTTGGTCATCTGCCATAAGGGGATGACATATCACTGCTAGTGCCCGGACATCCGAGGAGTCCACAGGGGACGAAGCTGCAGTCATATCAGGTATACAACTAGCTCGCTCTCTCTCTCTCTCTCTCAGAGAATTCAAATGGCCCACAATTGCAGTCTTTGAACGATTTTTAAAATCATTTCTTTACATTTCCCTTCTCAACTTCTGTAAAGTTGTATTGTAGATAGATAGACAGATAGATAGATAGATAGATAGATAGATAGATAGATAGATAGATAGACAGGCTTTACTTCCGAATTAAATGAAGTAAAGAAAAAAGTCAAAATTGAGATGTATATGACCCTTTCAAATTCTCTCTCTCCCTCTCAGTCTCTCTTTAACCCTCACTTAAATAACTGGATGTAATTCATCCATCCATGAAAAAAAAAAAAAAAAAAAAAAAAAAAAATCAAGTTACATTCGTGGAATGAAGAAAAAAGCAAATCATGTAACGTTTGCTGTAGATAGTTGTCTCTGCGTGCGTGCGTGCGTGCGTGTGTGCGCGCGCGCGCGCGTGTGTGTGTGTGTGTGCGTGCGTGCGTGTTTGCGAATTTTAACGCGCGCGCGTATGAGTGACACATGTCTCTGCTGGGAGCAGGGACACAGCTAGACGATTTGTCAACATAGTACTATTCACATACTTATGCGCGCGCATAGACACAGACACACGCACATATGACAAGCTGTTTCCAGTGGCAGGCGCTCTCATCAAATTGGACACGTGTCAGTCAAGGCGACCCCCTGACTGATTGTCAATGTCACTCACATCCACAGGCCCCTGTCCCACAATCTCTCTCAGCATCTCTCCTGTTCCCATTTTCACGTCACGTTTCTAACCCACAATCCCAGTCACATGGTAGTATATAAACTCTCTCTCTCTCTCTCTCTCTCTCTCTCTCTTATTTACTTCCATACTTTCTGTAGGAACTCTGAACTTCGTTTCATAATAATTAATATATATATACAGATAGATAGATAGATAGATTTAGACTTTCCCACCCTCTTTTCTTCCTTGCCCCTTCGTGGGCGAGGGCTGAATGTAAAAAATAAAAAAAATTACATATATAAACAAAAACGCACAGGTTTATTTTCACCCCTAGTCAATAAAGATTTTCGTCTTCTCTCTGTATCTTTCTTTGTGTGTAAATCTCTCTTTCACACACACACACACACACACACACACACACACACACACACACACATATATATATATATATATATATATATATATATATATATGATAAACGCATGCACAGTGATCCACACACACATACTCTTGCAATCAGACAGATACACACGCATGCAGTAAGACCCATACGCATATATTACACTTTCAAATTTTTGTCAGAGAACCTCTCTACCTTTCAAGCTCTCAAGACAGAGATCGATGATCAGACCTTTGCAGACAGTGTAACTTTTTTTCTCTCTGGGATTTGGCCTTTCACTAGAATCGGGGTCATGTAGTAATAAGAACAAGAGTCTAAAGAGGGAAAATGTTTGGATCAAATCTGGATTTTCGTTTTGCTGGCTCGGCGGGTCTCCTTATTCTGGAAGCATGAAGGGTAGGGTGGAAGAGACGGCAGGTCGATCCTAAGACACAGCCTTTATGCTGTCTTTGTATACCCTTCAGGTCAAGTTGTTCAGGGCTTGGGTCTTGGAACCAACCAAATGACTTTCCTTCCATAAGCTTGTGCCCTCTGTGACGAATCATACGTTCAGAGTACTTTTTGTTGTCCCTATTACCCCACCCCCCCTTCCCAAAACCCGGTACAGCGAGTGCGTAACCACGACGATCAATATTCAAATCAACAAGCAGTTGCTGCATTAAGCATTGTCTTCGTACATTATTCATCAAATGTTTAAGCTATACCCCTCTTCCGCCCCATCCCACACCCATTACGGCAACTCTCTCCCTAACCTTTCCGATACGTTCCCTCATCTATCATGCTGCTTTACTACCCCTTACTGCTCTTTTTTTTTCTGTCGTTGTTGGGTCCCCCCCCCCCCCCCCCCCCCGCCCCTTCACCCCTTTGGGAAATGGCCTTTACTTTCCTATTAAACGCGCATGCATGTATTCATTCCCACGTGTCATGCGTCGACGCAAAGCCCTCAGCGTATAAACAAGACAAATAAGCGGAAGCGAGAGTCCATCGTTAAATAAATATTAAAGTAAAAAATAATAATAATAAAGCAACAACAAATATGACGTACTTAGAAAAAAAATTAAAAGAGGGTAGTGGAGGGAGGGGGGGAGGCAGGCATGCATAGCCCTTTTATAAATATGTCTTCTTGTTGATTTTTTCTTCTTCGTCTTTTTTCTTTTTTGTTACAAAGATTTTTTTGTTTTTGATTTTGTAACAAAGAAATACAGTTGCAGTTGTTATTGTTGATGTTGTTCCTGTCATTATTACTGAAGTAATAAAGGCGAGAAAAAAGTGTTTTTCTGCATTCGTTTCTTTCAACTATGTTGTGAACATAATCAATAATTATTAATACAGTTTCTGTTGTTGTCGCATTTAATCTCATCTAATACCTGAATGCAACAAGTGTTATTGATGATTATCACACTTGCGCAGCCTCAAGAGAGAGCGAGAGGAGGATGGGGTAAGGGGAAGAGGAAAGGGGAGAGATGGGGGGCAAGGGGGGGGGGGGGGGGCGTGCCCTGAATGGTCTGATTGTAGAGAAGCCATTATACTATGGGTGAAAAAGCAAGCCTAAACTAAATACAATCATTTTCACTTCATACTGTCAATGTGGCTTTGCCCCAAGGTTAGCGTTTTGTATCCGCATACAGCTAGCTTATTTCGTTTTAATACTCTTCCAAATCTTGACAGTAAAAGAGACAAATCCTTAAAACGGACGGTTGACAGAATTTCTTCTGGATACGATTTATTTCTTACGGTTTCACACACACACACATATATATATATATATATTATCATATATATACATACATATAATTATACATACATATATTATGGGCAAATGAAAAAGGAGCGGGTCTCAGTTTCAATTTAATCTTTGCAACAACTACAACACAAAAAAGACAGTAACAGCTGCTCTCATCTTTCATATTCAAGGTCATGAATGAGAGGCCGACAAATAAACAGATTAACAAACAGACGAATACAAAGAGACAGACAAAATGCCTTGGAGCTGGACAGTGTAAAGGCACGGGATGTTTGATCGTGTAAAGACAACAGCAGCACAGCTGGAGGGAAGGGACTGGCTCACGATGGACGGAGTGAGTGATGGACATAGGTGTAGATCTATATGAGAGAGAGAGAGAGAGAGAGAGAGCACGGATTAAAAAAATATATACAGAATACAAACTAAAACAAAAACAAGAAATCTGGACAAAGACGAACGTTAAAATATCTGGCGGTCATACACGCACACGCGCTCGCGCGGAATATAAAAAGCTGTTTATATCATAAATTTATATAATATACTGGCATTTCTAATGCACGCAGATTTTCCACTACGAAGAAGCTTATTCGTCGTTTATTGGTTTTCTCCCATCACACACGCACACACATTTATTTATTTATCTATTTATCTATATTCCGATTATAACAATACGATTACGGGGCGGAAATGATCGAAACAAAGCACAGAAACTTCTGCGAACCAGGAACTCTTCGAAAATTGTTTCTCCGCGCCAAAGAGGCCACAGCGACTACCAAAGTCGATGTCGGAACTTAACGCAGGATTTCACAAGTCGTCCTCTGAATCGTCTTCCAGCCACCAACCAACTACCACACCCCGTCCTTCCACCCTCATCAGCCACAGCGCAGATCAGAGTTACGGATTCTATGCCCACCTCCCCCTCCCCAAAACCCTTCCGCCCATCCCCCCGCCCCCCACTCACCTCCACCCCGTCCCCCTACTTCACGTGGAAGTCAATAAACTGGCAGCATTCTAAAATTGTGAGTGTTTTGCCATTGAAAAAAACGTCATCCCTAGAAAATTGATGCTCTGTGAATCATGCACCTAAAAATACTTTAAGCGTCACCAATTCGTACACGTTCACCACTTTTCAACCGCATAGAACACATACGCGTAAACACATACCCACGCAGAGAGAATGGGAAGAGAGAGTGAGGGGTGGGGGCGGGGATGGGGGGGGGGGGGGGGTTGAGGGGTTGCTGGGGGCCTGGTGAGAGAGGTGCTCAAGCCAAATGAACAATGCCATCTCCTACCTAGTCTTTCGCTTTTGCCAGAAACCAGCAAAATAGACACACACACACACACACACACACACACACTGATGGGGAGGAGAGAGCGAGATGGAGCCGAGGACAGGGCAGTGGGGCGAGAGTGCAAGCCATAATTATGAACAATACCTCCCATCCCCCGCACCTTCTCCAACAGAACTCGTGTAGAAACTGGCACACTTTCTCGCAGACAGCTCTCCATCAATAATACTTCAAGAAGCCTAGCAGTTATTAATATCAAATGAACTGCCTCTGTCTGTCTGTCTGTCTGTCTGTCTCTCTCTCCCTCTCAACAAAATGTCATTCTCCGTTAGTGAAATGCCTTAAAATATCTGGAGTTGTATTAGCGCCATTGTGTGCGAAGGTCCTCTTCTATACACGGTGCAGTGTAACAACGGTACGCCCAGCTGTGTGCAGCTTCATATTGAAATCTCGTAATAATTATTAGCAAACGCTCTTGGGCGGCACATCATTTATTCTGCTTGATCTCCATCCATATGGTGCTAACTAATGCACAGTTAAAGCGACAGGCAAGTACCCTAACCGACACAAAATAAATATCATTGGTAATTGTCACTGTTTCGTACACGGCATCACATAAAGATAAACGGCGCAATGACGCGAGAGGGAAGAGGTACACACACACACACACACACACACACACACACATACACGCGTGCGAGTGTGTGTGTGCGAACGCACGCAGAGAGAGAGAGGGGGGGGGGCGATGGGAGGCCAGAGTCAGAGTGAGATGAAAAAGACCAGGGGAGAAGGGGTGTCCAAACCATACAAGCAACACCCCATCCTCCCTCCCAGTTGTTCTCTTTTGCTAGGTACCAAGTGAACAGAATAAACTGGGAAATGACACTCCATCTAACGGAGTAGGTCACATATGATGAATATTGGAAAAAAAAAGAAAAAAGAAATAACTCACGTCGAACGAACATGCAGATCCGTAAAAATTCCTCCTGCACCACCTGCCCCTTCCCCTATTTCTCTCTCTCTCTCTCTCTCTGTCTCTCTCTCTCTCTCCCCTTTCCCCCGTCATCACGACACTTTGCTTCTTTAACTCCGATTCTAACACTAATATACATGTATATAAATCAACTTGAAATATCGACGAGAAACAAACTGGAACACTAACTTTTACCAACACGACTTTCAACATTTTCTGTATCATTATTCGTATCTCATGCAATGGCGACATCTCTCTGGACTTTGACCCAACATTGGAAAAAGATCAGTCAACATGCACGGGAAAACTCGCTGACATTTTAAAATTTAATCAAAAGTCAATACTCCCACGCACGTACTCTCCGTCTCTGTCTGCCTGACTACCTGCCTGCTTGTCTATCTGTCTGTCTGTCTCTCTCTCTCTCCCTCACACACACACACACACACACACACACAAACTGTTGTTAACTTCAGAATAACAAGCCTTTCTTTCTTCTAACTTTCAGATCAAAAGAAAGGGGGCAAAACAAGAGAAAATGGAGGCGTGCAACAGAGCCACAGACGGGTCAACTTTACAACACACACACACACACACACACACACACACACACACACAAACAAAAACACAAACAAACAAACACGCACGCACGCACGCACATACACACACACACACTGACGTCTACCTGGAACCTGTAGTAAGTGTTGTCATTCTTGACAGTGAGCATGTGGTCGTCGATCGGAAAGAAGTAACCGTGGGAAGCCATCAGATGTGCCAGATGCAACGCCTCCACTGCAACAACAGCAAGGGAAAACAAAACAAGTTTAATAATATTTACAGCGAATCATACCATACAAGATCAGATAAACCCCTTGACAGCTGTGAAATGACATCAGTGTGGCATGAACGTTACTTCTTTTTTGTGTGAATCTGTATGCAGTGTTATTCACTTTGCTGGGGGGAGAAAAAAAAAAAAAAAAAAATATATATATATATATATATATATAAACGTGTTACCCAAAGAGGAAGAAGTCTTTATAAAGCACGGTGACTGATATTCTGGCCTGTAAGCTCAGATTTTTCTCAATGAAGCAACTCCTCACTTACAAAGCATACTTCTGCTTTTCGCTCATCACTAAAACTCATCTTTTTTTTTTAAACCTATCCATAAGTACTCTCAGCTTCCTTGTCAGCTCACTTTGGATTTATGTAGAATGAGAAAGGGAGAGTGTGAGTGTGTGTGTGTGGGGGGGGGGGAGGGGGGAGGGTTTTTTTTGAGAAAGAGTGGTCATGAATGTTTTATGTAACTTGTAATATTTTTCTTTCATGTAAAGCGCCCTGAGCTCTTAGAGAGAAAGCGCGCTATATAAATGTACATTATTATCTATTATTATTATACTCGTAAGCAGGAGTATAAGGAATAAGTATATATAATTTTCCCCTTCACTGCAACAATAAAACACCACTGAACGCGTTCTACACGTTTTTTTTTCTTAGTACTGAAACTGATGCATACTTTCACTACATACCATACAGTTTAATACAGCATACCACAACACACACACACACACACACACGCGCGCGCGCGCGCGCGCGTACGCACGCACGCACATACACGCTATATCCGCAAAAACGTAGTGATAAATGCAAACTTGTATAAAGCACTGACATACCTCTGTCTCTCTCTCTCCATTGTATGTATGTATGTATATACATATACACATATATATGTGTGTGTGCGTGTGTACGCACGCGCGCGTGCATGTGTATGTGTTTGTGCATTTGCCCATGTGTGCACATGTGCCTGCGATCATGTGTGCGCCTGTGTTTTTGAAGAAGATTTTCGCCTCCTTAAATGATATTCAGTTTTGATATGCTATGTCTTACCATTTGCCATCTTTCTTTTAAAACAGCATGATACACCTGCTCGTGCTTTTTATCTATCGAATTTTGAACCAAACATTCATACCACCCGACTCGAAGCTGTCGAACACATCGTAAATCTGTTCAAATCTGCAGCTTGCACTGCTGAAATGGCCAAGACAGGCACTTTGTTGACTCTTGGTTCAACTCTCCAGACCAGTAGTTGCTTAGTCCAAATGCTTGAGATAGGGATTGGAATGTTCTTGGTAAGTTGTTTCGACAGCCCATCCTGCATGGCCAGTTGAGCTCAAAACTACTGACCCTCTCATTTCAAATTCAACCAATGGACAACTTGACTTCAGTGCGCAGTGGCCTTAGGTCGATCATCGCCCAGCTGATGCAGACTCTCAAACAGCTGCTGCTGCTGTCTCAACTTGTTCACAGAGGAGACCACTTGTCTGCACGACAAGCTATTAAGTATTATCAGCATAGTTCATCTTCCAGTTAATCTTCAAGCTACCCTTCCCAGTGCAAACTGACTCATAACACGTCTCGTTTTTCAGGTGCAGTGATTTAAACCATGAGCACGCCTTGGCATTTTAAAAACAAAACCTAGTCGAAGTTGTTCAGTACACAGCATTACATAATTTCTCTCAATTTAATATAATTATGCTCAGGGACGCATCTATCAAGTCAGTGTCAACACAGTAAGACATCTGCGAACAATGATCCTAATCTGAAAAAAAAAAACGAAAAAGAAAAAAAAGCCCAATATGTATGACGAAAACAAACCCATTGCAGCACAAACAAACAAAACAAACAAAAAACACCGACCAACAAGGTGTTACTGCTTGCCATTCTGAGCAAGTGTCCTTGTTTATAGATGACTGATCAAACTTACTAACGGTTGAAGGAAGTTGTCGGCGCACATACCCCTTCAGAACAGTGGTCAACATAATTTAGACTTTTCAGAGTAAATAGCTTTCATTCCATTATTTTGGAATAAAGATGGCACTCTCAATTCATCATCTGCCAGATTATAATATGCGTATGACAAAGTGGGGTGTGATCAAGTCACGGCCACATTAATAATGATATCCGCCTTGTTAGACATTGCGGCTGTCTGCCTGTGTGGTGTGATTTAAGTGGTGTGTGACGTGATCTCCGTCATTCAATAAGCACTAACTGGCACTGGCGGCAGGCACGGCCATCTCGCTGGCAGCTTGGGCAAGCGCTGTGTAGTGTAACATCGGATGGCAACGGCGGCAGTGATCTACAGCTTCATCCACCTCCATAACCTAATTGCCCAATCACATCAGTGATAGCTGCCACCTCCTCTCTTTTCCCTTCCATCCTTATCCCCTCCCTCTGCCACCCCTTTCCTTCCCTCTCCATAGGTCCTGCAACTGCCACCCCACCCTTACACCTCTTTCCTTCGTCCTCACATGCCAGTCCGTTTCTATCGTGGCTCATCTGTTTCATCATTGCATGAACGGCGATATGCGTGGTGGTACACATGGGAAGTTCTCTGCAGCAGCTCACCAGTGCTATTTAATTTAGACCTTGTGTTTTTTGGGGGTTTTTAATGGCTGGAATGCAGTCAGAAAATGACCGGGACAGATTTGTGATTACCTCCATCATCCACCATTGTCATTCTTCAAACGGTACTACATCCCCACCCCCCTCGCCTCCGCCACCCTCAATCACCTCTCCGCAAACCCTCTTTCTTTCTAAATGAACAAAGCCAACAAATGCTGAACCCAGTGGTCATAACAAGTTCCCCATCCAGATACAGACACACACACAATGCATGTATGAATGGATTAATGCATACATGCATATTTACACATGAGATGCAGGAGTGTGTGTGTGTGTGTGTGTGTGTGTGTGTGTGTGTGTGTGTGAGTCCTCCCCCCCCCCCCCCTCTCTCTCTCTCTCTGCTGCCACTCCCACTTCAAAGAGTCCAACCTGTGTACTTGACCATAAGGCTTAATGGCCTGATGTTCATCGTCCATTTAATGTTAGTTGTACAGGATATCAACTCCCCAAGAATTACAACCATCATCTCAAACCGTTTAAAGAGGTGGTCAGTTGTGCAGTTGTTCGCATGATGAGATGTCCTCAATGCAGTTCATCTTCCGTGCAATCATAAGCCATGTGCTGAGATCTGCACGGAACTACGCAAGAACTAGCCTAACTTGTTATCATGTCCTCATTCTTGTGGTGTGACATAAGTTTCCTGCAACCCCCTCCATTTTATCCATGACCCCTTTTGAATTTTCAAAATACCGTTTGACTTGAAGCACTGATTTACCCTTCACACTATTTCTCGAGTTATGCTTGGGGACATCTCTATTCATATATGTCAGTGTGAACACAGCGAAGTGGCCGGAAAATTATCCTTATCTGAAAACGAACCAGATATGCTGGACCAAAACACCAGTCCCATGTCAAGTTACAATATCCCACAAATGCCTACCAGGGCCAGGCCACTCTTTAAGTGAACGTTCTTATCAATGGAGGTGTGATCAGAATCGTCAATGGTGAAGGCGGCAGTAGTCAATACGTAATCAAAGGGGACAGTAGTATAGATTAAACTGTACAGAAGAAAGCTTTCTTTGGAACAGAAGGAGCCTCTTTGGCAGAATATAGCATGCCATGTGACTCAATAGAAAACAGCCAGTTGGGAACCATCCCTATAGTACTTTACATCTTAACCAACTTGTTATACCTTGCGTAAGAATGGTACATTAGAGCACAAATTCAAGGTGTTTTGTGTATGATCCACGACAATTTGCAACATCAATTGCTGTGGCCATATGAAGTGGTGGTGAATACCTTCTTGTAATTTCTTTTTACTGTCAGAATAACTGATGACTCACCCAGTCACATGTTAACTGAATTTTCTTGTTATTTTTGTCTGTACACCCCCATCTCCATGTTCAACCCCTCACCCACTCTCCAAACCCATCACATGAGTTTTAAAATGTGTGTGCTGAAATGATTGAACATGTACACGTGTGTCTAAATCACCTTGTTGTGAATAGACGATAAATCAATGAGAAGACGGAAGGAATTACCTTTTGGCATGTGTGTGTGTGTGACATGACCTCGACCAGTTAGCAGGAAGCACTAACTGGCACTGCCGGCAGGCACAGCTAGCTAACTGGCAGCTTGCTAAACTATGTGTAGTGAAGCACCCGATGGCAGCAGTGGCTGTGATCTACGGCTTTGTCCCCCGTGCACAACCTAATTGCCCCAATCACGCTATTGACAGCTGCCAACTCCTCCTCGCCCCACCCTATTCATCTCTTCTCTTCCCTCACTCTCCAGGCTCTGTCACTGTTCCCCTCCCCTCCCGGCTCCACTCTTACTCTTCAACCCCCACCTGACCTGTCAGAAGATGGGAGAGAAAAAGACACGCTGCTGTGCATAAGGAGCCAAGAAATGCTTGTGTAGCAGCTTACAAATGGAAGCTGTGCTACCACAGTACGCCGAAGCCATATCACTAAACAATTTAGCTTGCCAAGAAAAGCCACGGCCTGGTACGAGTCCGATATCAGCCAGCTTCCTTCCCAGCATCTTCCAAACACACTCTCACGTGTATGTATGTGCGTGCGGTTGTGTGCGCGTGCGTCCAATGTTCGTGTGCTAATGCTGCTCTGAACAGACACGTAATTCGTGATTTACCTGGGCAAGCAGTTCACAGTAATTTCTTAATCAAACGACGTAATGAGACAGCTGTCTGTGATCGTGGTGACCTTGAACAGAATCCGTGAAAATTGTTTTGTTTCTTTCTCCTCTCCCTTGGCAAAAGGCTCGCCAGGGATAAAATCTCCCCTTCCTTCCGCGCCTCCAAATCAGCTAACCACCTCATGGTCTAAAGCCTGCCGTCTGGATGAGAACGGGTCCGCACAACTCAACTGGTTGAGCACCAGACTTTTCCATTGTTGATTCGACTCCATGGCTGCATGCAATGCACAGTGCAAATGGCCTCTCTACCCCTTTTATTGCAAGAAAAAAAACTTATGGACAACTTGGCCTAACGACCCAATGGACAGATCGTTCATCGTTAAATCAATCTTTGTGAAACTGAAGAAAGCCACCAAATAGACAGCTACCATCTCATCTTGTTCAGAGAAGGATCAGTTATGTGGTGTTAGCCGTTTTCCGTATGATCCCACTATCTTCCAGGTAATCTGAGAGGTAACCCTCTAAGCGGAAAAAACCCCTAGTCTAATTTGCACAAAACATGTCCTCATTGTTATGGCGTGAGACAAAGGTTCCCCCCCCCCCCTGCCCCCCCCCCCCCTCCCCTCACCATCCCCTGCTTTATCCATGTCCCCCATTCCATGCTTACCAATAAAATTTTCGAAATAAATACCATTTGACCTGAAGCTGTTTGAAAAATATATAATTCCCTGCTTTTTTTTCTCTTTTCTAAGTAAGGCGGGGGGGGGGGGGGTGTTTGTTGTTATTTTATTTTTGCTGGGGGGTGGGGGGGGGGACGGGCGAGGGATGGTTGGGAGGGGGGGGGGGGACGGGCGAGGGGAGTATGTTCAAGAATACATCACATACCAGTCCAATGCAAATAAAACACCCTACAGGTACAAGCTGTCACTGCCTGTCTTGTGTAGTTAGTATCCCTGAGAGTTGAAAAATGGTCACTCTTGTCAACAGGAGTAATCACGACATTCCTGTTTGGGACGATGGTCAAGGCATAAGGGTATTTGGTGAGAAGCTTTCTTTCTGTTCATTTCTGAAAGAGAGTAAAGTCTCTAAAGTCAACCTTTGCCTGGCTGTAACTGTAACATGTGTGTTGGGAAAAAAAAGCAGGGCAGAATCCAGCCAAAGCTAATTCCACCCAACGAGAGGGTGCTCCCTGAGAATTAAGACTGAATGTGCAAGCCAGCTGCTGGGTCGTCAGTTCGTGTCCATCTTTGTCATTTTATTGATCTGCTCATGCGACTTATCTTTTGTGATTTTCGATTGACTGATTTCAGTTCCAAATCCCTTTTGGGACATCTGTCGTATGATACGGTACTGTCAAAACACATCACAATATATTACCCGTGTAACTGGATTTCATCTGTTACCCCTGTTGTTTCCTGGATACCACGAAATTCTGTTGCTTTGTTTTCTACAACCATTCCTTGTTAGCTCTGCCGTTGCACCATACAAAACGGGCTGAAGCGTTGTTGGTTCCCTCACACCAACTCCTCCTGCTCGGCAAGGATTGGTCAACCTTTAGCGTATGTCACACCCCTTCTACCTCCTTCCAGCCACAACTAATTATCCTATCGGCCTTGTTAGACACAGCGGCAGTCTGCCTGTGTGGCACGATGATGTAAGTGGTGTATGACGTGTCTTGTAACTGGCACTTGGCGGCAGACACAACTAGCTAGCTGGCAGCTTGGCAACGTGCTGCAGTGTAGCACCGGATGGCAGCAGCGCCTGTGATCTACAGCTTTATCGCCCTTCGTAACCTAATTGCCCCAATCACATCAGTGACAGCTGCCATTTCCCTTCCCCCACTCTTATTTAGCCCCCTTCTCCTCCTTCACTAGGATCTGCCCTCACCCCCCACCTTCCCACCCTTCGGATACAGTCCCTCTCCTCAGTTCACTGCCCACCTGCCAGGAAATGGGGAGTGAAAGGTGTGCTGCTGTGGAGTGAGCCAAGAAACGCATGGTTTGGGTGCTTTCGCTGTCAAGGTACCACTGTATAGGCTTAGCACCAAGTGAAAAGGAGCCAAGCCTGCAGCTGCCAAGCGGAAAAAGTCGAGAATAAGGATCGAAATCAATCAGCTTCCCTTCCAGCTCCTCACGAATTGAAGCTTCCGCAGGAGTGAAGTTCTTCACCAGAAGCTTGCCATTGCTCTTTAATAATTATAATTATATGAAATCATTATCATCATCATTATCATTGTATGTGTATACCACTTCATCTTGTGCTGAAACAAATCAAAGCGTTTCTACATCAGTCATTCGCACGCACACAAAATTATCTCTGATTCAGAGTGCAACCACTTTCCTTTTCCCAAAATGCTTGGCCCTCCTAAACTCCAGTCATGGGATTTTATCTCTTCTAAACAGGACATAAATATGGAGATCTTCCTTCAAACAATAACATTGTACCCCTCTCCCAACATCCCCTCTTAGTAAATAATCAAAATAAAGAAGCACTGACCCTACGATGATCACGATAATCACCCAATCTTCTTACAAACACAAGCACACACAAACACACATGCACACGCACACACAAGCATGAGGCAAACATGTAGATAACGCGCGCGCGCGCGTGTGTTTGTGTGTGTGTGTGTGCTCACAAACGAAACATGTCTAAAAGTGCATGAGCACGTGAGTGCATCCTCAAACGTATTTTGATCAATCGCCTTCACACCAACGACACTTTTTTCCACAGTCCTTCCCCTCCACATCTTTCATCTCCTCTCCGCGACACGTGAATCCATAGACCAGTGAGCAACACTCCATCCCCCCTCCCCCCACATACACACTCACACCCAGCCCCGTCCCACTCTCTGTCATCTGCTGCTTCGAAAGAATTTATATGGGTAAATATAAACAAGAAGTTCAACGTGGTTATCCGTCTTCCACTCACACCCGGGATGCGCTCTCTCTCTCTCTCTCTCTCTCTCATACAAAAACATTCACGCATACATGAATGTACGGTCACACATACACACACACTCACACCACGGTGTGCTTCAGCTGCAAAGTCTTGCCTGCTAGCCCATGCTGACACCCACTCCTCATGCGCAAGACCGTAATCTTGAGATAGATCTATCACCATGATCGTCCATGCCTTTCTGAGGAACGCCTGACCCGGGCTGTGTAGTTCGGCCGGGACTTTCCTGTGCAGATCAATGTTTGATCGACGTCTCCCCTTGTTACTGGAACAATGATGGACGCCGGAACAAAAGCAGCGCAGCTCCTGTCGTTCTGGTGTGGATTCATTGATTATTCGAGTTTCGTTTGTGTGTGAGCTGGCGCATGCGGGCTGTGTGCACGCAAACAGTGCAATGTTTAAAAAAAAATTTTAAAAAAAGTCACCACGACTACATGTTTGATATAAGCCAACGGTCACCACCAACTTCGTGCCCACTGACTCAAAAACGAAATTTTTGAAAAATGTTAGGACCATCATCCCATCCCTCCAACATTACCCATCCTTCGAAGAATACCCACCAGCGTTCTCTTTGTGTGTTTCTGTCTCCACCCCCCTTCCTCCCTCTCTGACCCCCGACATCCCTCCCCTTATCTCTCCCTTCATCTGTGTGCGTGTGAGTGCGTGCGCGCGCGTGTGTTTGTATGTGTGTGTGTGTGTGTGTGGTCGCGCGCTTGTGTGGGATATATCAGAAGAATATCTGACATGGGAATTCCAGGCCTTGGGAATTCCAAGCCTTCGGCTTTATATCACCCTCTTCGGTAAACGCCCTGCACACACAATGAAGCGCTGTCACCTTGGGGCACAAAAAAAAAAAAGGCAACTTCCTCCTCGACATGGCACCACTTTTGGAGACATTTACGATGACAGGATGAAGTGCAAGTTGTTCGGTCAAGCAGGCGAAGTCAAAGAGATGAAAAGGGATGAAAAAATGGAGTGCGAAAGAGGGAAAGTAGTAGTAGTAGTAGTGCAGGGACTGGCAGTTTGACTGCCTAGGCCTTACGGCCTTTTTATGTCTCCTTCGAGTTCGATTTTATGTCCCCTTCAATATTTGTCTCCTTTTATTTGTGGGATACACATACGTTTTCATTTACTGTAATTCATTCGTCAATGTCTATACGTTTTTCTTTTAAACTGATGTTCTTGTCAAGGAGATTTTATAACACGTTAGTATTTTGTGCAAGTTTAGTTTCAACTGGTAGTGTATTCCATATTTGTGCAATTCTATTAGCTAAAGAATTTTTCTTTGGGTTAGTATTACAGTGCTCCTTACAAATTTTTATCTTTGAATTTCTTGTCCTCTCATATTATTCACACTGACTTCATTATAGCAATTTAACATTTTAACATTTTGTAAGTTTCTATTAAGTCTCCTCCAAGCCTTCTACCCTTTAATGAATGCAGATTTAAGTATGTAAGTCTGTTGACAGCTCATATATTTGCATTCTTTTAATAATTTAGTTGCTCTTCTTTGTACCCTCTCAATGGCTATAGACTGTCTCTTGAGGTATGGGTGCCACACAATATTACAATATTCTACTTGTGATCTAACCAATGCTTTATATAATTTAATAAATATATCTTTATCTAAATAGGTAAATGTTCTCTTAATTACTCCTGTCATCTGGTTGGCTTTATTTATCATATTCTGTACATGTGTGTCAAAAGGAGGAGTTTGTATTATTCTCCATGTTTGGTGTTAAATATACTTACCATGTCAAACTGATGCAAACTAGGCCTATTGGTTTGCTCTGCTTGGTCAAATTTCGCGCGGCTAACAGTGAAAAGACGGGCCCACCCGCTCTCAGCCAATCAATGATAATTTATTATCGAAGGTTATGTCAAGGTCTTTCTCACTTTGACATTTTTCAATGTCCTGTGTGGTGTCTTCTATTATCATATGGTATCGTTTTCTGGATTTTTTTCCCCATGTGCATTACTTTACACTTTGATACTTCAAATATAGATTCCATCTATCAGACTATACCTGTAACTTATATAAGTCTTTTTGTAGTGTAGTAGTATTTTGTGTATTACCGTAGAGTTTAGTATCATCTGCAAATATTTTGCATGTGCTTTCTATTCTTTCAGGGAGGTCATTTATGTATATTTGTAAAAAGCACCGGGCCAAGTATGCTACCTTGTGGTATACCACTAACAACATTTTCATTAGTTGACTTCTTTTCTCCAATTCTACCTATATATATATATATATATATATATATATATATATATACACACACACACACACACACTAAAACAAAAATTGTAATCAGATTAGTGTGTATGTATTGGAAAGAATGATCATGGATCATATTTGCAAACCTACTGAAAAATGTGAGGTACAGGTACATACTGTTGTGATTCAACACGTGTGCTGCTGAAATATCTAAGCTTGCAAGGAATGAATCATGTCAACCAGAAGAGAACCAACAGAAAACAGCTTCTTTTAGAGTCACCTCTCTTCTTCTTGAACTCTCCGAAGAGTCGTTGGGACGCCGCAAGGAAGAAAATGTTCACCAGATTCAACCAGGTATGTCGGTTGTGTGTCAAAGCCTGGATCTCGGCTAGTCTGCAAATGGTTTTTCCTGTCTCCTTACACCCGTTGAAAAAAATATTTTAAAAAGTATGCCTTGGATATGACAAAGATCAGTCAGTCAAAAGATGTTTTAATTGTCAGGCCTCTGGTCCATGATATCAGGACTTAAAGCAAAATATAGCATGCAACATGTGTTGATTTACGTTTCATTCAGGTATTTTTTCCTCGAATTAAGTACTTTATAGATATATATCGACAATTTCAATATTGTTGCAGTATTTTCACTGGCAGAAACGGAGGGTCAGACAGACAGACAGAGACAGAAACAAAGAGGGCATAAAGGACGGAACAATCACCAACAACATGCACGCAGAACCAGCTGCTAATAATAAAGGTCTTGAGGACCAGTTCAGCGTCAATAATATTCAAATTGGCCACGCTGGGTGAGCGAGCATCAGCTCCATCGATCCAGTGCCGCGAAAGAAATAGCGTGATCATTATAAAAACAAGGCCCGTGCACATCGCCAGAAGAAAGAGAGGTCTTCGATCCATCGCCCTGTCGTGGCATCATCTTTTCTTCTTTGCCTTCGATGGAGGGGAAAACCCCACACTATTCAACACGAATACCTTTCTTTTATGTTCGCCTTATACTTAAACTGTCACTTCTAAGAAAAAGTAGTGTCCTTTTCAAAATGACATCCGGATCTTGATATAACTTTCAAAATACTTATACTAATGCTACTAATACTAATATTAACAATAATGATAATAATGATGATGATAATAATAATAATAATAATTATGAAAATAATGCCTATTCATGACGTGCCCAACCGCACTGAATCCCAAGGAACTAATAAACATTAAGGATAAAAAATTTTAAAAAAAGAGTGTTCTATGTCACAAATGTCATCAAATGTGGGTCGTGAGTGCATTTTATACATTACTGAACTCACGACTGCACAAGAAACACTCTTTCACGGTCATAGTCACATCAATCTGTTTATTGTTTTATTAGAGAGAGGGAGAGAGAGAGAGAGAGAGAGAGAGAGAGAGAGAGAGAGAGAGAGTTGGTCCCCAATACGAGAGAGAGAGAGAGAGAGTTGGTCCCCAATACGAGAGAGAGAGAGAGTTGGTCCCCCAATACGAAAAATCTCTCTCCCTGTCTCCTCAACGTCCCCTCCTCCACCACTATATCCCGTACTACCGCCCCACCACTCCCCTCTCTCCACATTCCTTTATCTGGAATGACTATTTGTCCGTTCTCTGTGTAAATGTTCAAGCTGTCCTCTGCCGGATGGCAATGATACTGGCTGACAAATGAGCACTATCCCCCACCTCCCCAATTTCTTTTTCTTCTTCTTTTTTCCTCTTTTTTTTTTTTTTTTTTTTTCCTTTTAATTCTCCTCAAATGCTGATGAACGTATATTATATTGTATTGTACAACGCATTTCTCTGTGTGAAATTCTGCAAGTCACAGAATAAAATAAATAACAATAATTACAAAATAAAGCACTGATTTAGCTTTCCTTATCTACTTGTTGTTGAACGCTATTTACCCCACCCACCCTCCCTCTATATCTCTCAAAGCGCTGCATAATTTGCTTTCCCCTCCACTGAACCCTTCCTCAGTCTCCAATCACATCCTCCCTCCCTCGCCACACACTCTTCACTCCGGCCCCGGAAACCAAATTCATATACAAAAAATGCGAACTAGGCTGAGAGCATACTAGCCAACCCCCCTACGGCACGTAACTGGGTCTGGCACTGGCACATGGCGAGGCATGCAGTCCCAGTTGGCCTGCTGAATGGAGGGAGAAGGCACAATAACCACTGCGGTTGATGATGGTTGTTGCTTCTGGCACTTCTCAACACCTGTTTGAGCTACTGGCGAGAGGATGCAAGCACTAATTAATGTGGATTGTATCGTTAATGCCCGACAGTGTATCTACTGATTTCTCTTTTAGAGGAGGGAGAAGGGCTGGGAAATCATGCACGGGGGGAAAAGGGTGATCTTTAATCGCTACTCGCTGTTTCAGCTACAAGTGTCCTGGCGATTTAACGAAATAAAAAAGGTGTGGTCGCACGTGTTGTTGGGCGTGGTGTGATTTTTCCATGACCTTCTTCCTCTTCCAACTTCCTGGTGCTGGTGTTTCTCAAAGTGCGTGGGGTGGGAAGGTGCGGGGTGAGGGTGGGGCCTGGGGTAAGTATGGGGGTAGTGGTGGATGGGCTGGCGCGTGTGCCGTGAATTTGCTGGAATCCAACAGACTCTCTCTCTCTCTCTCTCTCTCTCTCTCTCACACACACACACACATATAAATATATACTGACACACGCGCGCGCGTGCGCGTATGTATGAAGCGCATGTATGCATGTACGCTTGCTCGCTCGCGTGGGCGCACTATCACACACACAACAACACACACAAACCATTAAACCACAGATGGACTCGGGAACTGTATACCAGTTTCTCTTGCGTATGTATACAGTTTCTCTCGCCTGTCGTAGTCCGCCCCTGCTCCCTCTCCTCCCCCATATAAGTCTCCCACATCTGACTCGATCACCCCACCACAATACCATGATAATTTATACACATACTTAATAAGAATAAGAATAAGAATAACTTTATTATCTCCAACTGGAGAAATTTGGTCAGGTGCATTATCACAACATAGACAAGTAAACAACATGGGGACCATAACTGTAAAAGTCAACAACAGCTTTTACGAATATTATGAAGACACAAATGTAAAAAATATCACATACACCGTTTCATACATACATCCACACACTGCAGGTAATAACTGGTATTTTTAATGTAAAAACAGAAAGAATTAAGAAACATTATTTTGAATATAATTATAAGCATAGCCTACTATATTGCACATTGATTATAATAGACAGATAAGATAAGAATAAAGATAAATTGCGGAAAACCACAACCAGATAATCAGCACACACCCGCACCCACCCACCCCCCACACACGGTTTACTTGATTAAACAAGAGTAATAAACATATGTTCTCAAATAAAAGCATTTCACATATTCGCTTTTAAAACATTGCAATTAATTATTACATCGTAATTATTAACAGAAATATATTTAGAATATGGACGTTAGCATTAGACATATTCCATTGTACATTCATTCTGCATATTGCACATTATTCATCCTACATACTGCACATTCATAATAACCAATTGTCACGTTTTTAAGCTCAGTAAACACACACACACACACACACACACACCTAGAACAAGGTACAACCTATCATGCACGGACTTTCACACGTCTCACATGAGAGTGCGCGCACGCGCGCGCGCACGCACACACACACACACACACACAGTTCTCAAGAATTTAAAAGGTGGGTTGAACGTGGAATAAAAAGTCTTCAGAGCTCTGGATTTCAACGTAAAAGTTCTGTAGCGTCGTCCTGATGGCAATAGCTCATAATACTTTGCTAAAATATGGGTGTCGTCAGTTGCTATCTGCCTGCTTTTTTTAACCACTCGACTTTCATACAGCTCTTGCATTCTAGCTTGTTTCACTCCCACAATTTTACTGCATACACTCGTGACATCGTTCAAAACACGCTTACTCCTCACTCCCAAACTTCCATTCCAGCACATAAATGAAACTGTGAGCACGGACTCGATACAACATCGATAATAACTTTGAAGAATAGTTGAATTTATACCAACATTTCTAAGCTTCTGTAAACAAAAAATTCTAGATTGAACATTTCTTATGAATGGAATCAACATTTCTGTCAAAAGTCAGCTTATTGTCTAAGATGGTCCCTAAATATCTGTATTCATTGACCCTCTCCACTGTTTGACCATCAATAACAAGGTTAGCTACAGGCAAGAGGTCTTTCCGAAAATCTATTAACATTTCTTTTGTTTTCAATACGTTGAGATCCAGATAGTTTTCCTCACACCAAGAACAAAACTTTTTAGTTTCACTGAAATAAATAGCATCAGAGTTGGACAGATCTTCAATAGCTGAATCATCAGAATATTTTATGACAGGAGTTTCCTCCGTGCCTCTGCAGTCATTTGTGTACAGTGTAAATAGAACAGGGGACAGCACTGTACCTTGGGATGCACCAGTAGAAGTAGAGTTCAGAGAAGAGTGGGCAGAATGAAAGCGGATGGACTGAGTACTATTGAGAAGAAAACTTACTATCCAAAGAGTAAGCTTCGGATCAAAATCCAAGCCTAGCAGTTTGAGGGCAAGGAGATGAGGTTGTATTGTGTTAAAAACAGAAGAGAAGTCAACAAAAAGGATACGAATAAAAGATCCCGTGTTATTCAAATGAAGGAAAGCATTATGAAGGAGAGTTAGGATAGCATCGTCAGTACTTCTGTGTGCTTTATAAGTAAACTGAAGAGAGTCAAGATGCTGTTCAGTGAAAGAAAGAAGATGGCGGAGAACATTTTTTTTCAAAGCATTTCATCACTATTGAAGTCAGGGCAACAGGACGGTAATCATTTAGTGCGGCTGGGTTCTTTTTCTTGGGGATAGGACAGATTGTAGATTTTTTCCAGATGCTGGGGACAGAGCAGTCCTTCAGAGACCAGTTGAAAATTTTACAGAACACGTCACACAACTGGGAAGCACATACTTAACATGGAAGCCGTCCGAGCAGGGCCTTCGCGAAACGACGGCCATGAGCTGAGACAGTGCATGACTTGGCAGACAGCACGGCAGCCCTAATTGGCTGCTGCTTGAAGGAACAATAGAAAAGGCCTGGCACTGAGTCTCTCAGAGTTCTGGCACCACATTTTGGCGCTGCTGCCGAGGTAAGACTTGGCATGTTTCTGTTTCAGTTTCAAAGAGGCGTCAAACCCATGCAGACTGACTGATCCATACGCGACAGCACACCCGCTTGGAGAGAGAGAGAAAAAAAAAAAAGGTTGGGAAGTGTGGGCGTGGGGGGGGGGGGGGGGGGGGGGAAGGGCGACTAGATGCCTGACATGCGCACAAACTCCAATCCTTTGCACAACACTGCAGTACTATTTTCAGTAATCCAGTAACGAACCAGACCATAGAAAATCTTACAGAAACCTATAAAAAAAAAAGTAAACAATCATGAAATCCTGTTAAACTAGAAGACGTACACCCCTATAAGAATTGTTTAACAAAATTGGGAATTGACAGACAAAATGTTTACAGAGAAAATGAACATGTTAAAGCTAACCACGCACGCAGACATAAACACACACACACACAACTCAAACAGGGAAGGGCACTGACTCGCTCTGTTTACACACGTGAACCAAAAAAAGGGAACTTTGTCTTTTTCTAAACGTTTCTTGACAAGCGTTGGCGATTTTCGTGCTGTGTGTGTGTGTGCTTCTTTACTGAAGCAAATGTGAGAGGTCTTGTGTGTGTGTGTGTGTGTGTGTGTGTGTGTGTGTGTGTTGTCTTTGTTTTTTTCCTCATGCAACAAGAGTATATGTGTGGGCGCGCGTGCGAGCGTAAATGTGTGTGCGTGTACGTGCGTGCGTGCGTGCGTGCGTGCGTGTGTGCGTGCGTGCGTGTGTGTGTGTGTGTGTGTGTGTGTGTGTGTGTGTGTGTGTGTGTCTGAGTGTGTGTTGTTTTTGTTTTTTTCCTCATGCAACAAGAGTAAATGTGTGGGCGCGCGTGCGAGCGTAAATGTGTGTGCGTGTGCGTGCGTGCGTGCGTGCGTGTGTGTGTGTGTGTGTGTGTGTGTGTGTGTGTGTGTGTGTGTGTGTGTGTGTGTGTGTGTGTGTGTGTGTGTGTGCATGCGTTTGATTGCCTGCGTCTGTACTAGTGTGTGCGCGCGAGCGGGCAGGAGTGCGTGAGAGAGTGAGAGAGAGGAGAGAGAGAGAGAGAGAGAGAGAGAGAGAGAGATTCCTGTCTGAAGTGTTTGCGCGCATCAAGGACCGTTCATTATTCTTCAAATTAATCATGCAGGAATAAAAAAAAAAATGTTCCAGTGAATCAGAGTCACTGCCCAAACAGGTTAATTATAGTAAGTGTTTTCTTTCCATGAAAATATTCCTAATACATCTTAAAGAATTCTTCTTACCTTACTATTCTTCCCATTACATTGATGGATATGCGTGCACACGCGTACGTGCATGCACACACACACGCCACACCACACCACACACACCACACCACACCACACACTCACACACACACACACACCACACACACACACAATCGGGAAAAGGATGGGGCCCGAGGGAGAATTCTGGAGACAGAAAGCACTGATTGCAAATCACTCACACACACACCTTAAAAGCAGCTTAAAAATTGCCATGGCTGAAGTCACGCACATGCTGAAAATGCATGACGTCAACCACCAAACAACATTAAAATAGCTTCGACATCAACATCTTGATACCGCGCACCCAAAGGTAATCTCACAGTATGTGTAACTCGCTCTTCTCCTTTACGTGTTCTTCCGGTTCCTAAATAACTGGTGGGGAGAAAAAGCAACAACAAAAAAGTAAAACTTTTGATACCAGACGTCTGTTGTTGTGCTAGTGTTAGTGGAGTGTCAAGTCAGTCATACACTCCTCTCTTCCCAGGATCGTTAACCCCCCACACCCTATCTCGTCGACCAATATCACCACCTGTCTGCGTAAGCTCAGTTTTCATCAGCGTTATATATCCCACTTGCTGTAAAGATGCGCGAAGAAACAACTATGACTTTACAATTTATTGCATGGCGTCCTCAAATGTGGACAACATGGGAGAAAAGATCGAAGGCGATGTATTTGAAGCGCACTGTTTAATGCCAAGCACCTCTGACAGCTGCCGGGCTGGAGGGAGGGAAGGGAAGGGAAGCGAAGAGAGTGACTGGTGCTTTTACGAATGCAGAGCGTTTCCCGGTGAAGAGCGTGCTCACGTGAACACCTGAACTCCCCTCGGTCCTTCCCACCACCCCTCTGCTCTTTTCAGGTGTCAAGATCACGTGAGGAACCATTCAGTCATAAGACTTCAGTACTTGGCAGCAGTGGCGTGGCAACGCATGCCCGCGGCTCTCACCCGTGTTTGAACAAACAAGTAGGAGCTAATGCAGCTGCCAGTTAAAAAAAAAATAATAGAAAAACAGTTTACGTTGTTACCATTTTACACCCACCTTTATGCGTGCACAAAACTTGTACCAACGCCTCGGCAAATTCCAGACCTCTACAAGTTGTCTTCCACCTGGTTATTTCGGGTCGGTGCTTTGATTTATAGATGCTTACAGGCCACTTACTGTAGCCACATTTATTCACATTTCTAACGTTCTGGATATACTCGCCCACCTCCATCGCACTAGCTAGTCTTGTTTTTGTTTGTCCACACGAAACCTAACCATGAATAAACGCTGTTTTATTGTAACGCTATTATCACAAAATCTTACAATGAATACGGTTCTTACTCGACATGAAACTACTGGAGTGTCTTCTGTCTTGATAATCAAACATGACACATAACTATTGGGAGGAGGGGGGGGGGGCTTTGCATGAATTTGGATTTTACCTGTTATCATATATATGTCTGCATCAGAGAGAGAGAGAGAGAGAGATCAGAGGCATTGAGGTGTACACTTAAACAGTGAACGCACATTATTGTAAAGTACTCCCATTGACGGCCGTGGAAGACTTGACATGCAGTTCAAGTTAACCATTTCCAGGGGTAAAAAAAGAGTAGTAAATATTGTCCTCTTCTCCTACCCTCTTTCCGCTATTGCAGGTGTCAAGATCACGTGAAGAAACACTAACAGCCGCGCGACTCGAGAAGCAGACAGTGGAATGGCAGCAGTGGCAACGTTTTACTTGCATGCATGCCCCTACCCCTCCACCCGCCACCCACCCTTCTCTCTCTCGCTCTCTTGTTTCAGCAATCATACGGGATCTGAACTACAAAATGAAAAAAATGTATACCTTATTACCATTTTCAAGCGTATACTAAATTTGACCTGACGCCTTGACAAATTTGAAGTGTGGTTTAATTCCAAACTGGTCCATGCTTTTAACAAGAAGTAAAGCCTTCATGGCTCACGCGTGCTTCCTGCTAAATAACAAAACCAAAAAACATACGGTGGAGTGGGTGGGGGTTACCAGTATATAAATATAATGATCGCAAACAAGTTTTGCTCACCATCAGAAACGACAGTTTATAAAACCGAAAGTTGTGTGCTGGAAACTGAGCAATTCTATCACAGGTAGCCCACATCGATTGGTAGTACATTGTTTTGTAATCATTATACATGTATATATATATATATATATATATATATATATATATATATATATATATATATATATATATATATATATTTAACAAATAGTAAAGAGTGGTAACTCTCTCCATTATACAAGGTACACAACTTCAAGTCAGTGATGCTTACGCTACCGATTCAGCTAGCACACAGGTAAATAAAAGGTACATTGGAACAAACCCAGACACTTCCTCAAAAAAGGAAGCGTCGGGCCTGTCCTTATACCAATCATTTGACATGTGCACACAGCAGCAAAGACAGAAGAAATGTGCAAAAACAAATTAGCTTTTATTCAAGACTGGCATAGCCTCTTTAATCCTGAATAAGCCACACAGAACATATATCAAAGTTTCGCCAACTAGTCCAAGATGTCAAGATCAGTATGGGGTCTGTGAAAAAATTCATCCATGACCTTCTCCACATGCGGAAGTTGTCTGCACGACGGATTCTTCGGTTGCTCACATCTTTCAAGATGTAGAAACGAGTCAACTGTTACCAGGCTCTTTTGACCATGTGCCAAGAAAACCAGGACTTCTCCGTCACACATATCAAGCAGGATGAAACATGGGTCGATCACTATAATCCAGAGACTAAAGCCCAGTAAAAGCAATGGAAGCTTTTTGACAAGTTTACCACCTCCGAAAAAGGCACGTGTCCAATCCTCAGCGGGCAAGATCATGCTCATGGTCTTTTGGGACCAACGCGTATGGATTTCCTGACAAAGGGTACCACAATTACCGAGACATACTACGCTTCATTGCTGCTGAAATTGCGGGAGGCCATCTAAACCGAGAGGCGAGACATGCTGTCCGCCTCCTGCAAGACAACGCCCCGGTCCACAACTAGCATGTTGCTCAGACGAAAGCACGGTCCTGCGGCTAAGAAACCCTTCCTCGCCCCGCTTTCTCTCCCGACCTCGCACCATCTGACTTCCACCGCTTTCCAACTTTGAAGTAATTTATGAAGGGAAAGCACTTCCCAGACGATGATCGTGGCTTCTGGCGCAACCTGAGACTTCTACAGGCAAGGTCTTCACAGCTGCATAAAGCGATGGGAGAAATGTGTCACCCAAAGTGATACCTATGCAGAGAAAGACTAACGACTGTGCCAAGTTTCGTTTCTCTCAGTCCGTGTGGAGTGTGTCAGGGGAAATCTTTAATGAACAATCCTCGTATATCTGACAAATCCTGGACCGCAAACTCCAACAGAAGCCCCGACATAGAAGACTCCACAGTTGTTTTGCGTTTACGGGGTATTTCCAGGAAAAAGAGCGGGTAAACACAATCAATCTCTTCTCCATTCTCTCCTGCTCTTTTCAAGTGTCCAGATCACGTAAGGAAAATTTACAACCAGGGCTACAAGGCTGAGGAGGAATGCATGGGGGCCCCACTGAAAGCCGTGGCAACGCTTTACTTTCACTTGCCTGGAGCTCTCTTGTTTGAACAAACAAGTTGGCGCAGCTGTGTGTGTGTGTGTGTGTGTGTGTGTGTGTGTGTGTGTGTGTGTGTGTGTTGTTGTTGTTGTTGTTGTTTCTGTTGCTGTTTTGGCGTGTGTATGTCTGTGCGCGCGCGCGCGTGTTTGTGTATGTGTGTGTCTGTGCGCGCGTGCGCGTGCGTGCGTGCGTGCGTTGTGTGTGTGTGTGTGTGTGTGTGTGTGTGTGTGTGTGTGTGTGTGTGCTGTTGTTGCTGTTGTTTCTGCTGCTGATACTGTTTTGTTGTTGCTCTTTAAATAGAGTTTACTTTGTTACAATTTTACGCCCATCGAAAGCGTACAAACATATCCCGTCACAGCAGCCAATTCGAGACCAGGTCTTCGACGCGGAGAGAGATCGAGTATTCTGAGCTGTAATCGGTGCTTTGATGGGCAAATATTCACAGGCCATGTGAAGAAATTCAAAAGGGCTGCGGTCCCCAGGACCCCAACCTGCCCTGTTTTAATTTTGTTCACATGAAACCTAATAGCAAATTGGAAAGCCACTTTGGCCAAGCCAATGATCACAATTCTGAGCGATTCTTCTGATTGAAAAGAAAGAATAATAGTAAACATTATCATCAGTTACAGAAACCAATACCCATTTGATTTCTAATTATATTTCTTGGGGTCTCTGGCTTACAATACTCTGAAGATTGCCGACATGTTTTTAACAAGGAAGAGGAACCAAAAAAAAAAAAGAAAAAAAAAAAGAAGCTAAAACAGAGTGTGCAAATATACTGAATTCCGAGAAAGGAAAAGTCAGGCACTGAGAATAAGACCTGTAACGAAACTTGTACAGCCATGTAAAGCATCAAAGCATTTTTTGTTAGCTTTTTAAAATAATCAGAGATAACAGAGGTTATTATAGAGATAATAAGTCAAGATAATCCCCATTCTCCCTGCAGCCTATGATCAGCTCAGATTTTTTTTTTTTTTTTTTTTTTTTTAATCGACCTAATCCCGACAGGCTTTATTAGGCCAGGCTGCGGATACCTTAGCCGCGATAAGGAGAAGGGAAAATTTGTGCAGATATCGCGTGCATCACGTTCGGGTTGCGTGTGGGGGGGGAAAACGGGGGAGAGTCCGATAACCTTCCTGCTCTCGGCCCAGGTATGGGATCTTCATCTTTCCAACCCCAGGCTCACGCCGACCCCCTTGTCGGCCGCCAAGCCTTAGATTATGGGGTCCCGTTACTTACACAGTGGAGGGGGGGGGGGGGGGGGAGAAAAAAAAAACAAAAAAACGTGGGGTGGTGTCTTGGGTTTGTAGCTTCCTTTGGAGAGAAGCTGGGCTGGATCGAGAGCATCGACCTGACCTCCCCACCCCATCCTTTTTTGCACAAGCCAAACTTTCTCGTTGCCCTCTTGGAAAGATAACACTAGCGTCTGGCCCTGAGCTTGAGATAAAAACAAGGGATGTGGTGAGGGGGACGGTAGATGGATGTATCGGTGGTACCCTCTTCTTCTTCTTCTTCCTCTTGTTGGTAAGATAGACACCCTAGTCTCCGCAATGAAGGCAGTTGCATGCTGCTGGTCCTCCACACAGCCGTTGAGCTTACGGGTTACTGGAGTTGGGTCGGAGAGGTACCTCTTCCTGAGCGCCCCATGGAGGGGACAGGACTGCAGGAAGTGATCTGTTGTCTGGCTGTCAGTGACAGTGCCACATGGGCACCATGCTGAGTGACCAATGCGGAATTTGATGTGTAAGTAAGTGATGGTTCAGGCGGTTCTGGCCTGTTCTGAGTCTGAACACTGACACCTGTTCCCGCCTAGTCAGCAGGCTGTAAAAGGGGTCTGTCCTTTTGTGACGTGGGTGCTTTTGCATCCACGCCTTCTGTTGTTTGGCCTTGAGGTGGTACCCTGTGAGTTTAGTTAACAGGGGTCCTACTGCCTCCTGTTTCGGTCAATTGAGACAAATAGAAATATATAGTTTTTAAAGAAGAAAAAAGTAGACACATTTATGACTATCCCGAGACTTCAAGACCAAAATCTCAGAGGCAACGTACTTTTCGTCAACAGGAAAACATTTGTCTAACACAACAAATACTTAAAGGTTTATTGTGACATTGTTAGTTCTGAATCTTGAATGGATACTCCAGATACCCTTTTGCAAACTGAAGGGAAATGGTTGCAGATGTTTTAAAAAACAGTATCTGACATTCTTCTCGTCTCCCCTCCCCTTCCTGTAACGAGCATTTACAGCTAAATCCAGCGCAAAAGCAGGGGAAAGAAAGAAAGTGACATAGCGCTGACCCTTGCTGCAGCCAAAGAGAGGTTAAAACAACAAAAGTGTGAAAGCAAATGACAAGCATCCCCCGCAGGGCTGGCAGCTAGAAGACGGGGGAGGAGGGTCGATGCTTGGTGTTTCGGACGCAAGACCTCTGTTGTTGTTTTTTAGAACGTTTGTGTTAATTGTCTCTGGGAAATTTCTTTCCGTCCCAAAAAGCATTTCTCGCAGTCGATTCCCCTCCTCCCCACCTCTCTCTCTCTCTCTCTCTCTCTCTCAAGCATTGCAAACTACTGATAACGTGCCAGTTACTAGAGGTACCAAGCTCGATGAAGTTTGTGTACAAAGCCTTATTTCCTTGGAACCTACAAACTACCTTTCCTGTTATAACCATATCCTTTGCTGTGACTTATCTTTTGTAATTGAACGTCAATAAGGTTTAGAATAGATGCATGCCGTTACCACGGCTCCACATTAAACCAAGTTAAATAATTATTGAAAACAATACATGAGATATATCTAGCTTTTCTGTCTTGCGAAATAAACCCCTCGATCTTTTACCTCTCACGTTCCTCATCAAACTATATAATGAAAATGTTGAGAGGAAAGGGCCCAATAATACCATCGTAGCGACATAGGTTTCTATACCATTCGCAATTTCCGAGAAAATACCAACATTAATGGGTAAAACACGCGCGCGCGCGCACGCACACACACACACACACACACTCACACACACACACGGGCGCACGCCTCCTCCCCCTCTCCTCAAACCTCCACACACACACAGACAACTGAGATAGGGTGGATACACAGCTTCACTACATTTAACCCACGTTGAGTCAATATAAAGGAGAAAGATTTTCATACTGATGGTTACTTCCAGCTGAAAATGTCACTCACCTTGGTCTTCCACATCAAGATTGCGCATCATCCAACTGATCAGATCAGCTCCTAGAACAAAATGACAATGGTTTTATTTCTTTGAAGTAAAATTAAAATAATACACAACCATACAACCATCCAACAACAACAAAAAAAGTGAGTGAAAATTTAATTACAACAGCATTAACAAACGCTGACCCCACAGTATTTATGACACCACCCCTTCACAGAGAGAGAGAGAGAGAGAGAGAGAGAGAGATCTATACATAAACAACCGTGAAAGGTTCTTACATACACACTCAATGTTTGCATATGTAGGCAGAAATAAAAAGAAGAAGCAAAGCCTTCATGACGCACGCTTCCTGTTGTACAACAACAATAAAACCGAGAATGTCGGGGGACAGAAGGGTTACCAGAGCTTGCATGACGATCCAACTGATATTATTGCTCACCATCAAAAAAGTGTTTGTCGACCAAAGTTGTGTGCTGGAAACGTAACAATTATATTTTAAGTAGCCCATATCGATCGGGATTTCAATGTTTTACGACCAAACCTTCCCTGTCTTCAACACAATTTTTCGGCTCAGGCAAGTTTTAACAATAACTCCAATATATTATGAGATTATTTTCATTAACATAATAATAATAATAATAATAATAATAATAATAATAATAATAATCACTCACACACAGAGAAAAACAATTACTGAATCAAACTGGGGATGTGTAAACTCCGTCAGTTGATCCAAACTGCAATTGAACACAGAGAACCGAAACAGGTTTATCACATATTCTGTCTATACAAGTGAGTTACAAAAAAAAAAAAAAAAAAAAGTGTTTGGCATACTGTGCACGTGCGCGCGCGCACACATACACACACATGGTGGCTGGTGCTCAATGATGATACAACATACATACTTGTACTAACTCGGGAGAAAAGGTTACAATATCCATAACAATAACAACATGATGCAATCATGTTAATTGTCATCAAAGCGTTTGTCAAAGACCGAATAAAGAACAAAAGTTCAGGCCGATGAATGTTTTTTGTTTGTTTGCTTGTTGCTGTTGTTGTTATTGTTTGTTTTTCTAGATCCTGATCACGTTTCCGAACTTCAGGCTTTTATTCTACAGGAAAAAAATGGGAGAGAAAAGCAAAAAGAAAGAGCTAAAGAAACAAACAACAATAACGTATTTAGAAGGGAAAAAAGGAAAAAGAAGTCAAAGGAAATCAAAAATAGCACAGCGCAGTGCAGACAGAAAGGAAGAAAAAAAAGGAATGCAAGAAAGAAAGGCGGAACCAAAGAAAATAAATCCAATCAATAGTGATCCAAAATAGCACTAAGCAACATACAGAGATCAAGTTTCCAGCTTTATGATTGATACAGTGACGGGCAAGCATCCACGGTCTCCCGAAACTTGCCGGCAAAACAGTAATACGTGACGTCTGTGTATGTATGTATGTGCCTCTAGATATGGACAGACAAGCAAGGATAAAAACTCTGAGAGAGAGACAGAGACAGAGAGGTTCTCTTCGTAATTAATAGAACGGCAAATTCACATTATTTCATAGCACCATGAAAACACTTCAGAGACGCGGAAAATTTTCGAGGAAAGCGAGGGTGGGGAGAAGTAGGTGCGGAGAGGGAGATAATTGATGGGCAAGAAACAGGTATGGGTTGGAAGGAGGAGGTGCAATGCAAGTCAGGAGATATGAGCAACTCTCTCAATATACGCATCCGTGAAACGGAAAATGCTCGACAGTGTGGAATAAAGTTGGTCAACAATTCTGAAAAATATTCCAAAGAAAGAGGTCATGAATGCAATGACTCATAAAACAAAACGGAAAACAATATTAGGAGGAAGAGAAGGTGATATCCTCACCTGTGAACACGCTGGGTACTTTGGACATGAAGCTTTTGACGGTGCGTACCGGTACTCCCGTGCACTCGTCCTGCATGCGCTCGATAATCCCTTCCATCTGCAACACACAGCCAGCCACAAAATGACTCCCTCTCTCTCTTCTCTCTCTGCTTCGATATAGACCGGAGGCCTAACAAATATACAAAAATAAACCAAACCATCTCTCTCTCTCTCTCTCTCTCTCTAAAGGTTCAAGGTTTAGTTCATTGAGTGCCCATTAGGAGAAAATACCCCCAAACAAGCAATAATCGCAAATGAAGATGAGAAATAGGAATTTTTGTTTGAAAAGGACTGATAATGTCTGTTATTCTGCTTAAAGGTTAGTTGAATGTTTATTTAATTCGCCAAGGTTTCAATTACCTTGAAAACGTGAGAAAGAGAAAGGAGAAACGATCATGAATAAATTCGATATTGTTTTTTTATGATTCGGGCATGTGCGATTTTTCACACCCTGACTCGTATATTTCTCGATCCAGCACAACGAAGTAAAAGGCGAACATGAAGACCTGCATACTACCACATACTTTAACATAGCTTACTCCCTCAACCATATCCTTCACCCCAATTCCTCTCTCTCCACTCATTTCCAATGGCTTTGTGGCATGCCACAGATGACGTGTTCTTCTCGAATGAAATTCATTTCTGAAGATGGTAGAAGGGAAGCGGAGGAGGGGGTTGAGGGGAACATTCACAGATTAATATGACGTTAAAACTTTAACCAATCAACCAGCATATTTATCTTAATCAACCTGGTGCTCGTGCGTGGGAAGGAGGAGGAACTGGAAAAGGAGGGAGAAGATGAGTAGGAGAAGATGAGTAGAGGGGGTAGGAATACTTTTTTCACAGAAGGGGGGAGAGAAAAAGAACAGAGAGAGAGAGAGAGAGAGAGAGAGATCACAGGCATGAGCACGTACCGACACTGCCCAACGCATTTCAAAAGACTTAACAATGCAGTCACACTCAAACTGGAGTCGTCGATATTAATCAGACACGAGTTATTTGTGCACCACACCTCCATTTTTCCGCATGACGAAATACACCACTGTGTCGCCGTAGAGCCGTCGGGAATCCCTCCCTGTTACGCAGAGCACTATTTTAAACAGGAATGTCCTGCATGCAATGCAAGGAGTTAAGTGACAGTTTGACTGGAGCAAATTTTGTAAAGTGTCAGCTTTACTAAAGCACAACTTGTTTTTTTTTTTAACACATCTAAAAAATGAATAATAGAAGTGACTATATGCGCTGGTGTGTTTCGACATTGCGCGCACACACTTGCACATGTGATGGCTATTATCAAAACATACTAGAGATTGTTCAGAGACAGGACAGACAAATTAACACACTGTTTAAGAGAACAAGGAAAGAACACTTCTCTCGTTGCCAACCATATCCTACTTAATTTACAACACACAACACAGGACCGAGAAAACAGGAAGTAGAAATTCGACCGTTCACAGGCGAAGTCAGATTTCGACATTAAATGCCAATAAGAGAGATGAACATCCGGAGGGGGAAATCTATGACATGCTATGGTCAGACAACCAATTTCCTGGCCCAATATAAGCAACAACAACAAATCTTTCCGATGCTGTAAAGTCAACAGCAGTAAGCGCCTGGTCAAGTCACAGTTGTGACAGCCTCCTTTCTCCCTTCTCCTCACAGACAGACACAGAGAGAAGAGAGACAGACAGACAGACAGAGAGAGAGAGAATTTGACAGCTTAATGAAAGAGTTACTTCCAACGTGGATACCAATGTGGTGTAGTTGGCAACAAATTATCCAAAACAGGAGGCGCTTTTAAAAAAAATGGAGCAGACACTGCACATAATGACATTCGGATTGTGTGTGCGGTCGGAAAATCATAAACGCATGGGCTTCATTACAAAGTAGGCCTATTTACAAAGCTGATAACAACAGTTTTCAAAGCAAAAAAAAGGCAGTTTTGATAACATCAATGTTCGCTCGGAATATTTATCCAAGACAGAAAGGAATGGAGGGTTGGAAAAAGAGAGAGAGAAAGAACACTGAACACTGAAATGTTTAGTGTCACTGGCTGTAAAGCTCTAGTGACAAAGTAGGTACAAATCAGAACAAAAATTGTGCAAAACAAATAAAATGGAGCAGAAAGGAAAAACATAATCAAAGTAAGCTAAACTACTAAGGGATCAGCGGCACTTTGGTACTTTGTCATTTGCTTAAAAAGTCCATGTGGCAGGCGGGTACTGTGCCTTTTTTACCCCCCAGTCGTTCATCTCCATGGTTTGAACAGTACACAGGAAACAAAGTACATATAATCCGTATATTAATTATTTGAGCATGTGACATCGACTCGCATCATACCAAAACGAGAGAGAGGGGGGGGGGGAGACAGACAGACAGATAGACAGACAGACAAACAGACTGAGACAGAGACAAACGAAGGAGCAACAGCAACAACGCAATCCCTAAATTGAAATTCCTTCGAAAGGGAGTCACTTCCTACACTTGTCTAAAACCTACACAGAAAGCGTCGCATACAGCCGCGCAAAATCTTAGCTTGGTCAATTTGTTTACGAACTGTATGTGGGCGTAAATGCATCGTATAGCCCATGATATAGACAAACGGGTGGACCAACAGACACATCCGACACACACTGCCCTAAATAAAGGGGGTGTTTGTTTGACATGATTGGACTCTCACTGATCTGTCTGTCATTGTCACAGTGGAAATAACTTATGGGCGAACCAACACACACACACACACACACACAAGCGCGCGAAATCTTCCTCCCCTCTCCCCCAAATCCGGTCGATGCCAAGTCAAGCCGATATCCAGCTCATCCCCTTCTCCTCACCCCACCTGCACACAAATCCAACCCCCTATCTCAACATCCCCCCCCTCTCCGCGAACCCCTGGCCCCGGTCGTCAAGTGCCCGTGTAATGGCCGCAGTGTTTTGTCTGCGCGGAAACCCTTCCTTTCATCTTCCACCAGCGGGCCGATCGTTAACTTCCGCAAGCAAGCCCACTGGGCTCATCTTCTCCGAGCCACATTTAACTCTACTGCCAGAATGTGCCCGTGCCCATCAAACAGCAGAAGCTCCGACCTTTTGTTGTGTATGTTTTTCCCCTTTTCCCCAGCATCTTTGTCAATGACCCGTTCATCGTACCACAGTTTTGATGTCAAATATCATCTAACCCCCACCCCACCACCACCACCACCACCACCACCACACACACACACACACACACGCGCGAGAACGGGTTCATACTATCTGAAAGATTTTTTTTTTTTACTGTATCTCTGAGCAGGTCATACAGTTGTATGTAATTTGTCTCCAAGGCAGAAACTAAATGGGATATATATATATGGGGGAGAGAGAGTGGAGGTATTTGAGGGAAAAGGTGAATGGGGGGGGGGGGGAGATTTTTTTTTTTTTTTTTTTTTTTTTTAAGCAATCTGGAGTCCCATTCACCACTAATGTCTCTTCTCCTCTCGGTGTCTCCAGGACTACACCTCTGCTACAGAATCGTCCATTCTGTTGCCTTCATCCTTCTCTCGCTCTCTTTTCCCCCTTTCCCCAGCTAACCTCCCCGTGAGTACGTCTGTGGAAGCAGTACCTGCTGAGCAGCGACAGAACGAACTTGGGAGCTGGTGGCAAAGACAGTGGGGCGGGTAGCACTAGTAGGCTCGGGACGAGCAGCGTCCAGAATTGATGTCACGTCTGCCACGGTTTCTTCATGGAGACCTCAGGGACCTCAAGGACACCCAACGCATGCCACCACACGTGTGCACTTTTGGACGGTTTCCACTGGGTGCATTTTCCCTCTTTTCGAGGTCATGCGTATAATGTACGTAGCACAATGGCTGATTTGCATGTCATTTGTTCCACAAGGGCCAGCCCAGCAACATTAAAATAATAAAATAATAAACATATAAATAACATTTTTTCTCGTGATCCAATTCATCGCAGATTTATATTTCTACCAATCCCAAACATTTCATAAGCATGAGTGGCTGGGGGGTGAGGGGGCTGTTGACCATTTCCCTCTCCCTTTCTGTTCTCAGCATCTCTGAAATTTTGTCACTCTCTTCAGGAACTTACACAAAAAATTACAGACAACGGTATGACTTGCTCAGAACTAATGCAGCAATGAGCAAGCATCGTTATCACACCCCAAAACCGCCACAAAAAGCAAGCGAAAATGGTATGGCCCCTTTCAGCGAGCGAGTGTCGTCTGACTGAAAAAAAGACAAACCAAAACAAAAAAGGAGACGCGTATTATACGGAGTGATTGGTTTGGTAGTGTGGGCGATCGCAGAGCGAGAGAGAGAGAGAGGGGGGGGGGGGGGGAGAGAGAGAGAGGGATGGAGCAGCCAGCTATAGCGAAGTCAGTCAGTTGTGGACATTGATTGCATTGATTGGTGCGAGAAGACGACAGGCAAGGCAGGCAGGCAGGCAGTCCGCGGCTGCCAGGGAGAGCATCTCGACTTGCTGCTACCAGTGCCAGCCGCTAACAGCTGCTCCCTCACTCTTTCTCTCCCCTCCCCCTACCTCCCTCTCTCTCTTCCCCGCCCGCCTCCTCACCATTCTCTCTCTCTCTCTCTCTCTCAAGGTCCGCCGCGACAACCTCCTCACCGATCCCCTTGTTGTGGTAATTCGCTTACGCGGACCCCTGTGATGAGGACCGGAAAACTGGACAGCCCTCCACAGCATCTCTTCCTGACCACCTACCACAGCCCCACTTGTGTTCAAGAGAAGTCTTGCGTCCCCCACCCGCATCTTACCACCCGCACCACGACCCCCACCCCACTCTCTCTCTCTCGGGATGGCTCGTGTCATCATCATCCTCTTGCTTCGCTTTGCAACTAATTCTCCCTCGCTCAACCCTACCCCGCCTTCTACCAGCCTGTTTGAATGCATGACATACATGTATACCCCAACTAATATTATTGGGACGGGAATACAACTCGGTTTGTCTGAAAGCCTTATGTTATTTGCAAATATTTAACCAATGGAACCTAAATTTGCCACAATTGCCAGCTCCGATGTCTTTTTCACTGTGGTCAAACTGAGAGTGGACTGGTTTCTGAAATGTGTCATGCCTGTGAGATACTGAACAGAATGAGAAGTAAACCACACATCGCCCACCCACCCCACCCTTCTCCCCTGCAATATCATGTGCACTGAGTTGACCCCACCTTTATCCAGCACACTATGACACTTCGATAAAATTATTCACACCAGCCCAAGCCAGACACACTATAAATGGAGTCTGAATCATTGAATTACGCCTAGCATGCTATGACCTTTGAATATCGGAATGCAACTCATACCTCTGGCATAAATGTTGATGTATATATATATAAATAGCACCGGCTTGAGCTGTAATGGACACGGTAAGGACTGGGTGGCGGGACACCAGTCTGTCGGATCCGGCTCGCTCTGAACTGAATTTTGGCTCAACTGCATGCCATCAAAGCAGCTGCAATCACAACACACCTCATCTCCAGAGTGAAGCGGTGGCATACGTGTAGACGCATTTTTGGAACTTCACACACACACACACACACACGACAAAATGGCGGAGACTACCAGCAGCTGAACTTACTGTGGCAAAGTTGACGCAATTACATGGAAAGATGAGATCAAGAAGCGGCAGTGCTCGTGTGGCTTCAACAACAGTCTATGCAACCGGCCGACAAATGAAAGCAGGTGGCAGCGCTGCAAAAATCGGAGAAACGAAATCTATGCTGTCCGAAACGAGGTTGCCAAGTACAACAACAACGGAACTCCAAACCACGACAAAAAAAGGCAGACAATTTCTTCGAATGCGGTAGGCCTAAATACAACTGATGCTTTATTAAAGTTAAAGCAGACTATAACCACCCTGTGCACCCGCATCTCGTCACTGGAAAACATTGTGGAGGCTCAAAATGAAACGCTACAACAAATCACAAAAAGAACTGTTTCTATGGTAACCAAAGAAACTCAAACTGATCCCAGCCCAACAACAAAACTCACCTACACTGAAGCAAGAAAACATAATCCATCAAGCCAACAAAAAGCAAAGAAAACAGAGAAAACAACATCGAAAGGGAATACCACCACCTCCGATGAAGAAAAGGAAACACCAAAACAACGAAAGCTGCAGAACAGTATCATCAAGTCAGCCCCTGACGAAAAATTCAAGAATGGCGTCAATGTCAAGCAATCTTGTCTATCTATAATCCTGTGATAACCCCTATGCAGGGCAACAATCCACAATAGGGGTGTGCGTTCTAGGTGACTGATGTCTGTGTACGACCGTTAAGCCCCCCTAGTTCAGCCAGGGGAACCCAGGCCCAACACAGCATCAGTCAAAGAACAAAACAAAAAAAAAACTGTGGAATCAATGACCTCAGATCAAGCGAACCCGGGGACTTGTGCAAATCATTTGTATCCTAGTGAAAGATTCTGCGCAGAAAAATTCACACACAAAGTTGGTCCTGAGCAAGATAACCCCCGTGAAATATAAAAGAATAGAAATTAGAAGGCAGACTTTTTAACGCCATCAGCACTTCAGAACTATATGATGTAGCCAACATTTCCTTCGTGGAAAACAACAACCCGACAACCTATTATCTCCGGGACGATGTGCACCTGAACACGAGGGGGACCAGTATACTAGCCGGCAACGTTGGTCGTCATGTCCGAGATCTACTATGGGAGGCACCAAGACGTCCAGCACGCCCCAACAGATCTCATCCACATCAGCACTACTCCGGCCATCCTCGCCACGAGTGGTGCAACAGATACCACATGCTAACAGACTGGTCTGTGTTCGGACACTTGCGTCAACTGTTATCGTCACAACCAGAGCTGACTGTTTCAATCACCAGCACCACAGAGACAACTGTGTGGAGTACTTTTTCTACACTTCGCCGTTACAATAATTAACATTTTTCCTTATATAGTTTTATATTAAACATTTCATCTATTAGTTTCTTAGTTCCTAGTCTTTCTTTATATACATATATCATTTAATCTGTTAAACTGTTATAGAGTTGATCGTTTACGTAATACTGATATCTTTTGTACATAACAGATTACTCCTTTTCAAAAATGACTGAAAATCATTTCAAAATTTATCAGAGGAACTGTCGTTCCATTATGACGAATTGTGACCACCTAGTTCAACATCTGGCACTACACAGCTACCAAGTTTTAACCCTCCAGTCACTAAATGTGAGAAGGGGAAAATTGCCTAAGATTGATAATTATTATCATCCCCCGATCCGTCAAAAGGCAGATACCACCTGAAAAATAAATACGACCATTTATGTTCATGAAAGTGTGAAGTACATACCCTGTTCCAAGCCCTGCGAACCATCCAGTCCAAGCGACCAGCTCAACGTGTGTATTGTACAGATAACAGGTCGCACGGATCGTCAAATAGAGCTCTTGTTTTTGAGGGATTTCTCCGATTGGTTGCACCAAAAACAGTTCGTCCACTCCTTTTCAACGCAGTTAGGCCTTCCTACCCAAATATATGTGGGAAAACGCATGCGATCTGCAGATCATAATTTTGAAGAAAGAACTGGACTTGTCCAGAGTGATTATACTGTATTACGCCAAGATCAGTATGGACAGACAGACATACGGATAGATATTGGTACGACAACCCCCACCTCCCGGACCCTCACCCCCCTCCACACCACCAATTCTTCCTCTTCGGTTTGTTCTTCTTTCTTTTCTTTCCTTTTTATTTTAAAGATAAATAAATGGACCACTTGTCATCGTTGTGACAGAGATAAACTTTTTTCTTCCATCTCTCTGCCAGCCCCCTACACACACCGTCACTCTGCCGCCCTTACCCACTCACTGTATCAGTGTGTATTATAAACAAATCTTTCAATATGGCGAAAAGACAGGGGGAGGTGTTACCTGGATCAACTGGTAAAACATTGTGGTTTGTTTCCCTCCATCTCCTTCCACTCTGCTTTATCTCGGTGACATTTCCCTGTCACATTTTTCGCTATATAGCAGCTCAATCCGTTTAACGTGTCACAACAGCACATTTTGTGTGTGTATGTGTTTTCGTTGCTTATCTTTTCTGTCCTCTGCGCGTACACCAGCTTTGTGGACTGGGTGGTCGGTTTTTCCTGTAATCTTTGCACTGGGTCAGGACACCACCATCTCCATGTACTTTTTAATGCGCGCGCATTCTATGCATTTTTCCTCTTAAAAAAAAAAAAAAAAAAAATAGGGTGGCGAGGCCGGGGGCTTTCCTCTTTCCGGCTATTTAATGCAATACCGATTTGTCTCGTTCAGAACCCAAAAATGCCCACAAGAAGGAAAGGGAAGAAAAAGAAGACATCTTGAGAAGTAAATCAAACAAATGCCACGGAGTCCAACTAATCGGACCGCCCCCCCAACCTCCCCGCACACACACACACCTTTCTGACCCTACCTGCCTCCCCCACCTATTTTTTTTTTTTTTTTTTTTTTTTTGTATTTTTTCCCCTTACACTCGTACCTTCCTCCTCTCTGCCTCTGACACAATCATCTGTAGTCCGCGCACACACTGTTACAGCGGTGCCCTGCATGGGGACCCAAGTTCCAACCAGTGACGTCAGACACAGCCAATTACGGCCCTGAAGATCAATGAGACAAAAATATGCCCACAACCTCCATCTATGTATAGCCAACCGCCCTGACATTCAGCTCAACTTCACACTTGACCTTTTAAGTCGCTCACTAGCTCGCTCTCTCAACTCGCTCTTGAAAGTGCATTCGGCGTCGATTCGGATGATGAAGAATTTGTTCGCTACACCTCAGTTGTGGTCGATGTGGCTTTTTTTTTTCTTACTTTTTTTCCCCCTTTTTCTTTTTTCTTTCTTTTTTTTCCTTTTTATTTTTTCTTCTTTTTTTTTTTTTCAATGGAAGGTTTTCCTCGCACCACTCCTCCTTCCTTTATCTCCCAAACCGACGGCATATAACCCGACCCTGACGGGTCTTCAAAGCAATTCTTACATGTATTTCTCTGCAGGTGTGGAGCGCAGGGAATGGGGATGAAAAGAAGCGCGATCCGGTCCCATGCAATCAACGTTCTTCTTCCGTAGAGTCAGCCATGTGCGCCACTTACCTTAACGCGTAGGTCGAAACTGTGTTATTTGATTCACATTCTAATTCATTACTTCATCTCGACTTGGAAGTCCATGTACGTGCACATGTATCTGTGAACGACACGAACTTTTTCTCAAAGTGCTGCATTATCATCTAGGAAAAGAACAGGCTGACAAACAGACAAGCAAGGCCGACTCACGTGATGCCGACTTGTCGAGCAGAGGAATTATGGATTCCTACAAAAGGACACAGTAAAGCATATCTTCTTGAAACAGGGCATGATCAATCACTCACTTCTAAGCCATGTACTTTGAAGTCTTAACCTTGATGATTAGCTGCAACCAAATAACCAATCACTGAATTAAGTGTGACAAGAACTGGATGAAGATCCCCAGCTCAATCGCAACTGTTTTCATCCATTATTTCATGTTGTGACCTTGAACCGACACTGGCCTTGAGCTGGTGTGTGTGTGTGTGTGTGTGTGTGTGTGTGTGTGTGTGTGTGTGTGTGTCCTTTATTGCACACAAGTCCATGAGCACACATTTTTCGTCTTTTTCTTGTCTTTCTTTGTTCAAAGTGCTGCACTTGCCTTTCTTTTAACAGAAACAGACAGAGGCGAAGAGAGAGAGAGAGAGAGTGATTTATATAGAAATATGTGTAACACTGTATGGCGCTTCACGATGGGCAGCTGTTGTAGTGAACGCTTTGTGATACTTTTTTTTAAAATGTCTATACTATCTGTAGGTTTCACAGACTTCACTATACTTCATTTCTCTCACTGAGAAAAATTTAATGCAATTATTTTAATTATAATTCATGTTTTACACCGTTTGTTGTTGTTGATGTTTGATGTTTTTTTGCTGTTCTCCTCACAACCAATAACTGTCACTGTATCAAGCCTAATGAAGATAATACACAAGACTTAATCATTATAATAATATAGTGGATCGCTGGAAAGATTTTAGTCTTATTCATACCTTCCAAACTAGTTTGGTTCTTATTCCACGAGCCTTTACCGAGAAAACGTCAACGTAACAGGTTATCACGGGGACAAAGAGGCAGACGGAGAGAGAGAGAGAGAGAGGAGGTGGCAGCAAACACAAGCTTCCCAGGCGGCGAAATTCTGGAACGAATCGAGAGGTGCGTGCAGATTTGACATGATAAAAGCTAAAGACTCTGTGTGTGTGTGTGTGTGTGTGTGTGTGTGTGTGAGAGAGAGAGAGAGAGAGAGAGAGAGAGAGAGGCGTGCGCCCGCGCGCACAGAGGGAGAGAGATAGAGAGAGAGACAGAGAAAGATAAATCTATCACCCGACAATATCTGAGTTGATGCACAGAAAGTCTTGTGATCTTTCGAAAGTTTATTGATCTTCCTGACATGCAAAACTCGGCGACAGAAAGACTGTAAGAAACACACAGACACACAAACAAACGCAAAACCAGAAACTGGCACACACAAGTCTAGCACCACAGACAAACACCAGAGGTGAGCGGCCGCACTCCCAACTAAAAGTTAGCCTTCAGCCGGCTCTCACTTTTGCACAGCCATCACACACACACAGAGGTTGAGAAGAGGAGATGCACAAGCGAAGCAGTCGCGGTAAACGACGGCTGTCTGTCAGTCCTCTTCCCCCCAAACAGGTTTTCGGTCTTCAAACTGCGCACTGAGTGACAAAACCGTTGTGGTACGGTGTGCCATACATACCACACTGCTTCACCCAGTCTATTATAGCTGGTCATCATGGACGGCACCACGAAGTAGCAAGGCAAGGCAAGACAAAACAGAGCAGGCACAGACAAGGCAAGGCAAGGCAAGGCGAGGCAAGGCAGCCACTCGGCTCTTCTACAAAAGCGGCGGCGTTGCAGATAAGGCATCATCGACCCCGATCGATACACCGCGGAGGAGGAGGAAAAAGAAGAGGCAGGATGAAAAAAATATGTAACGAAAAAAAAGGAAAAAAAAAAGAAAAGAAAAACTGGAATCACCAGTCACCTCGCCATGGAAACGCACCACAAAAGCGAGATGTGGTGGGTGGTATGGCAAGGAAGATAAAATAATAATAATAAAGAGGGGGGAAAAAAGAAAGAACAGAAAGGAGGGGGAAAAAACATGAGGAAACTGTGAAGGTGGTATTGAAAAGTAAAGGTTATGGTAAGGTGGTGGAGATGGTGGCTGTGGTGGTATGTGGAAAATAAAATTTTAAAAAGGAAGCGGGGAAATTTTGCCTCTCCATATGCGTTCATTCACAAAATCTCAGTCATTCAGACTCACTCTACCCCCTCTCCTGCAACGTTTTCCCCAGCCCCTTAATCCTCTCAAATTTTCACCACCCTCTGAGTTACATTCGACACCCACCTCTGGACATAATTATGGCCAACAGACATAACCATTCCTGGAAAGGGGGTTGAGGTGATCTGATACTACCCTGTATGATAGTCAGTTGTGTCCGACTATGACCATCAGAACAGCATACTGCTGTCCCAACTATCTGAGTTTCTTGCCCAGGTTACATCCCCACTCTCAGCCAAGAGGGCGTTAGGGCAGTCGGCGATGGGATGGTTCCCAAAGGCCAAATAAGCCCCCCAAGGCTGCAGCACTACCAGAGCCAGTCTCCTAATTTGAGAGTCATAGTCCTTCACAAAGACTAAGCTGTAAATGACTACCCAGTGAAGAAACCACTATTCATACAGCTCTCACTTTGCCGTTTGGCCCAACTAGTTGTATGTTTATGTAAATTTGTGACATCACCAGAAATTTAATGAATAACGCGTGTTGGCAATGAAAATGCCTTGTTCATTTTGTGTCCATGATCGGAACTGGCAACATTTCTCCAACGCTGCATTCTCCTCCGTGGACCGTAACACCTCGAGCTCCTTTTAAACGGTCTCTAATAATTGTGTGAGGGAGGGAGTAACAAAATCCAATCAACACAGTAGGCCAGCGTTATTGTGGGTCTCCAGCCCATGCAGCAACGACAAGGGGGTTAAGAAACCCGACACGATCTATCGATTGTACAGCATAGTTCACACACACACACACACACACGCACAAACACGCACGCGTAAAGATAGAGACTGCGTGGAAAACCACTTGTTCCGATGAAGGGTGGTGAAGAAAGGAGAAAGTGGGCGGGACATAGTACGTCCACGTTCGTGGACTTAAAGTTCAACTCGCGCGTTCACACGTTTCCATTCCAATTAGCCTTCCTTGCGAACACGAATGAACGCTTCAACACTGCTGTTCAGGCATCCACATTCCCCTTCCGTGGGCGGTACAGACTGAGTTTTCATAACCCATGGGACTCAACATGGATACCTTTAAGAGTCCCGCTGATGAGATTTCGATTATTAGTATCCATCGAAACAAACCCATTGATGGGGGTTCGGAGAACAGGACACAAGAGTGAAAGAGACCAAATTAAAGTGGTGAGACTGCTTGCTTTCCTGTTCACGTCAGCAACAACGGAAATCCAAGCCTTCGGACAGCACGCCTACAAGCTACGCTTATTAACAACACATACGGTCATACGTGGGTTTTTGCATGCATGCATGTGCGTGCATGGATGTGTGTTTGTGTGTGTGTGGGGGGGTGTATGTGTGTGTGTGTGTGTGTGCTCACGCGTATTCCTGAGTGAGTGAGAGGATGATGGAAGGTCTGGATTGAGAGGAATGACAGAGATTGGGGATACACACACGCGCCTGCGCACACGCACATATCGACACAGACATGTTATTTATATATATATATATATATATTGTGTGTGTGTGTGTGAATACACTTTTGTTTTTCCATGTGCTGTGGTACCATGTTATCATGCACTTTTGTATATATAATCATAAATACTGTTTAATGTGTGACGCTTAGAGCCCTTTATATGGGGTGTATGCGCCACAGGTGTGTGACCGGTAAATATGAGTGTGAATATACATTTAACAACAATAAAGCTGAGATGAAGAAAGGCACCCAAACAGACAGACGCAGATAGACCAGTAAATGAATAAGACTAAGAAGTCACTGCTGGAGACCGAAAGTTAGGTAGCCTAATGATGAAGAGAATCACTGAAAATATTCCCCAACCTGGTTGTATACTCTAGAACTCGGCTCCAGACAAATTGTTTCGATTTGCTCATGGAGAGAACACTGCAAGGAGCTGGGCACGTTCTGCATCAGAAACCCTGCCAGTACAGTACATTACATTAAAGTCCAGTGCAATACAGTACAGCACTGTGTAGTGTACTATCCAGTGAAGTAGCCGTTTACTGTTAGATTTCAACTAAATTTGTGTGGACGTATCAACACATTCTGCAGGGAGATTTGAAACCAAAACCAATATGTAACTGACTCGCTTTGGTGGCTGCGAAGTCCATTACAGACCACAGCAGGACGACTGTGCTGGCCCCGAGATGTTTAAAAAAGAAATGAAAAGAAAAGAAAAAAGACACGAAAGATTCCTGAAGGAAGAGGACTAAGATAATGGCAGCAGTATAATATATAACGACCATTCTTCATAAAATTGCACATCTCTAATGGCCTCAACTAACAGCATGCAGCCTGTCGCAAGTCGGTCGAAATAATGAAGCAGCCTTTGCAAACCGTCTGCCCTCAATCCCTGATCCCATGCCGAGTCTCTGATCTCGGCTTTTTTCCGCCGACTCCAGGAAGCGAGAGATCGTCACGTGGATCAAATTAACATAAGAAGAAAGGAGGAGCAGAAGGGTCTATCGGCGGCATGAATGGGCATGCCACAAAGCAAGACTGGTCATTCACGAAGAATACGGATGCCCGAGCTACGGAGTTGTAGAACTAAGAGTGAGAGGTGGTTGAGGGGGGCGGGGGGGGATAAGGGGGGGTTAGGGGTGAGGATGGGAAGTTCTGACGTCAGCGTGTGCCTTGAGGCCATCTGCACTCTTTGCCCGTCTCGCTTTCCATCGACCCGTCCGACTGACGACACAGGTCAAACCGATGCATGATGTATTCGACCACAATCTCTCTCCCTCTCTCTCTCTATGTAATAATTACGTGTCCGTGGGTGAGTGAGTGAGTGCGTATGCGTGTGCGTGTGGATAGATCTATAGACAGACAGACAGACAGACAGAAAGACAGATAGAGATAGATAGATAGATAGAAGGAAATTTCACGTCATAGACAAAATAGATAAAATGGAATTACACGTCAGAGACAATATTCATTCAAACCACTCTGTGCAATGAACCGCGCTAAACGCTTTCTTACGAGCTGCATTCCGGGCTTTCGTAACCTCCCTCACACGTTCTCGCCTTGCCACTCATTCTAAGGCGCTTGCTCACGACCAATAGTGTAAATGATGATTTTTTTTTTGATTTTTTTTAAAAATCATGTGATCAGTATATTTCATTCTATTTTGTTATAAAAAGAATGGTTTTGTTGCACGCATTTGGACTAATTTTGTATCGGCGCAAGAGTAAATCCCCGTTCCTCTCTCCCACCACCACTACCAACCACCCACCATGCAGTCCCCCCATCTCCTTCCCCTCTTAAACGGGTACGTCCATATTACGCAACCACCGAGAACCCGGAACAAGACGGCCAGCTCCACCTCCCGTCGCCACCACGTCACACGTTCGCTGCCGTCGGCCAGCATACTTCGCGCTGCGCCACGTCTTCTGGACAGAGCTCTACAGCAAGCTATTTAGCTGCACGTTCGCTGGGTCTCCCCAATACCACCTCTCTCTCTCTCTCTCTTTCTCTCTCTCGGTGACAATCGATGGTCTTGGCTCAAGACAAAAGCGACGAATACACCGTCGGCCAGGACATGGTGGAATATGGCGATGTTGGGAATGATGACCACGGGAAAAGATTCACGTTTTGGATTACCGCTGTTGGTTTTGAATTTAAGGGTGATTTTTAGATTTTCTGTTATTTTTACTTCTTGATTTTCCTTCCACTGTGTACGTGCGTGCGAGCACGCGCTCGTGTGTGTGTGTGTGTGTGTTTGTGTGTGTGTGTGCGTGTGTGTAACACAAAAGTTTGACGGACGTCATCGACCTTTTTATCGTCTTTCCCCTCATGGGTGGGCTTGCTTGTCTCCGTCATCAGCGAGGCCGCCATAGTCTGAAAACATACTATGATGGACCCCCCACCCCCACCCCCATCCCATGCATCCCCTTCCCAGAGCCCCTTCCTCTACCACCCCACCACCCACCACACTAAACCACCAAAGCCTCCAACCACCGCCTTGCCACGACAAGACGTTTCCGTTTCAGGAAACCCCATGGGGGTACACAAAAATGTTGCAATTTATTTCAATATTTTCATGTAACAATACAAATGTACATCTGGCATTGTGCAGACAATCTTTGACAGAGGCCAAACCAACTGTACGGTTTGGGATATACATTTTGAGGGGGGAGGGGGGGGAGTACTTTTCAAGCAATGTACTAAGGATTTAGTACGGTTAACTGTAAACACGGTAGGAGTGAAGAATGGGTATTTATGCTAATATCAATAAGACGATTTCACAAAAAGAGGGTGTGGGGTTTTTTCAGTTATAACGACTCGGAGACAACCACCTCCCACCCCCAATAGTTATACTTTCTGTTGTTCTGACTGAAACGGGCAAGCAAGGTATGACCAAGCATCATGATGGAGAGAAGACAACAACAACGACAACAACAAAATCAACAAATAAAAGAACAACAAAGCTACTGCTGACGTCAATGTTTGTCACCCTCGAGACCTGCAAAAGCGTCCATTCACTAATTTGACAAAGCAAGATGTTGTCGTCCGGCAACGAGCTATTTTCGACACGGGCAGTTATTACGTCAGCAGTGCACCCAAAACGGGTATCTCGTATCGCCCGGGACGGGGCCGGGTCAAACACGTGCAGGGGGGTCACCGACCCTGACCCCCAACTGCAAGTGAGTGTTGTGCGTGGCGGTGTGTGTGTGTGTGTGTGTGTGTGTGTGTGATGGAGAGGGGGAAGGGGCAGTTAATACACAGTGATGGGTTCTTGTCGATGGAGTACATGGCAACTGAGCTGTACAGTTCGTTGTTCGATTTCCCCTGCTTGACGCCACTGCACGTCTTACAATTGTTCTAGGACTTACATATATAATATACATTCCTCTGATGGCCTTTTTCTCCAGTTCACTCCCTGAACAAATAAAATTATTATACACGCGAGTAACAATGGATGCTTCTTCTTGTGCTCAGTTTCAACCTGCTTATCACCAGTTAAAAAGGAAGCAAAAAGGAAGCAAAGATGAAGATTAACCCTTTCACCGCCAGTCAATTTAGAGTACAAAATTCCCTTGTGGTATAAACACAGAAAAGACAGTGGCTAAGAATAGCTGAGGATTCCCCCTGCGATGTATAGAAAATATGGCCTATCCTACCACCAAACATTAAGAGCAGTAGGTTCATGGATAACAGGCCAATGAATAGTCACCTTTCAGTGACATGGGTCCTGTACCACGCCTGTGCATAAATGCGAGCTTGGCGGTGAAAGGGTTAAGCCGAACCAATTAGGTGACAACTTTTTTTTAGACCAGTCTGAAACTGACACACACAGGGAAAGAAAAAAAAGGGGGGGTTCGGGGAGGAAGGTGGGCCTATCAGCATTACAACCTTTCTCTGACAAAACCAAACATGATGTAAATGCCGTATATCATGAGAATCATAAAGCCAAAAACCACACACACACACACACACACACAAGCATCAACCCGTTTTACAGACCAAGAAAGTTCAGGAAAGACAGCAACAGAAACGAGGCAGACAAAGAAACGATTCGAAAGGGTGGGGCAATCAGTTTTTCAGCAGATGAGAGTTTTAACAGTTATAACAACGGGATTTGTCGACGGAGTGCTCAAACGATGTTCACTTTCTCTCTCTCTCCCTCTGCCGAGTGATTGAAATACTTTTATGGTCAACATAGAGTTCGTTGCCCTTTTCCTATTTATTTCTGTTTCGCAAAACGTACAGTTTTTGTCCGTTCCTCACTTCCAGACCATTTTATTACGCGTGTCCCTTTTTTGACTTCCTGGTCCAGTTAACTGCGATAATTCAAAAACAAAACAAAAGATCTACAAATCCGTCAATGCGGTGATTTAATACTGTCACTATGCATTTATTTCCATTTACTGATTTAGTTCTATTGATTTGCATCCACTTCTTTTCTTTCTTTTTTTTTTTTTTCAATCTGGCCGCATGATAAAACGTTGTGTCGTTCTGTGGATGAAATGCCTGTGCCTTTTGTCACATTTTTTTTCAATCTATAAAATTGTTAGAAATTCCTTTTAGAAATCTATAATGAACTTTTTTTTCTTTTTTTTTTTTTTTTTTTTTTGGTGCCTTGTATCATTCACATCAAAGTCGGTGAGCACAGCAAGAAATGGAAGCAACACTTTTTTTAATGCGTCAGTCTCTCCAAAAATAACGTTCCATATTCTATTCCAGTTTCATATTCCACGTTGGTCTTTATAAAAAAAATAAATAAATAAATAAACATACTGATTCATCGACGCCCTATTTCCATTAACCATCAATAGAGTGGACAGAGTGGATATGAGAAATTAACGCGCACAGGCGAGAGACAGAGAGAGAAAGAGGGAGACAGAGAGAGCCATGACCCCTCCTGAAGGGGTGTGTGAATATATAACCAGTTATATTTATCACAGAGAGAGAGAGAGAGAGAGAGAGAGAGAGAGAGAGAGAGAGAGGATACGTTATTGATTAGACTGCAGACCCTTAGTAAGAGAAGTACACAGGACAGCACAGCCCTTTTCTCACATGTTATTGCGATGCTGAAAGAGCTGCTGCGTACATTACACGAGGCGAGGAACGTCTGTACGTTTGCATCGTGGACGCGAAAGCCTTTCAAATGTATGAGCGGCTGAGAAACGTTTGATTCCTAAAAGTACTCGTCTTGAATTTCACAATGCCGCAGACAAGAACATAAAATATAACTTCTTACCCTACAAAATGCACAAGCCCTCTGCGACATTCTGGGAAAATGTTTATCTCAGATGATGAAACTCCTAATCTCAAAACAGACTTGGAGAGACAGACAGACAGACAGCGACGGAGAGAGAGAGACAGAGATAAAACTACCCCAAAAAATATTTCAGGTAGCCATCCGCTGTGGCGAAGTTGTTAGCGTCGCGGAGTGACGACTAGGAAGAAGCGGGTTCGATTCCTAGCGTAAATGTTTTTGTTTGTTTTTTTCCGCATGCGGCCGGCTCCTACCCAAAACTGAAAGTGCAATGGGCTTAAATTGGAAGACTGGGACCACACAGTCGAGTATCATCCACTTCACGGTTGCTCAAATCTCTGACGCTCACTCAGTCTGGCTCCGCGATTAAGCTATTATTGTCGTCAGTAGGGGTCTTAGTATGTGGTGACCTAAGTACGTGAAATAAAAACAGGCACTACTGAACACAACCGAAGTGATTCAGCAACAGTGCAGGGTCTCCTCTAGCGTGTGGCATCCTAGCGACTTAACATCAATGGTTCCCTGTGGACTGCCGACACTCGGATTGCGACAGACGAGCCCGGGTCTTGTTATGTAACGAGAACTCGGAATCAGCGACGTGGGAGTAATGCCATTGAAACGGTGCTTATGATGGGACAGCAGAAGTAGGGAAAAAAATCTCTGGTGCACGATAATGCTACCAATAAAAAAAAACGAAAGTATCGAAACTGAAACGAAATCGTTTTAAAGAATTTCCCTTTTCAACATCTGCGTGTTCCAACAACTCATTCATTATATAACTGATTATGATATTATTCCCCCAGTTTCAAAGTGTCTGACACAGGGAAAACGAAATAGATTTCTTTCTCCCCGAGATCATCTGAAGTACAATACTCAGTAGGTATCAATGATGTATGACATGACAGAATTCTGTAGCATTAGCTTAGTGGATGCTGCCATGCACGTACACTTTTAGTTCCGCGCCTTACCAGCATCTTCCAACTCTTTACCTCAAAACATTAACTTCAGAACTGTCTGCGATACATGCCTATCTTAAGACGACTAATCATTTTGAGCGACTGATAATGGACATATATATATATATATATATATATATATATATATATATATATATATATATATATATCACTGTGAAAGCATAAATGTACACAGTACAAAACTGCCAGACAAATGCAAGTCATTCACCCGAGTTTACAAGCTCATAAATCTTCCCCGACTGTTTTTTTTTTCCCCACCCTCACTCTCACCTCCCTCAACTGCGGGAGTCACATTACATAGTTTATTTTGGGCCTCCCCAGCTTGTGATATGTGCAAAGAAAACTCTTCATCGATTTATTTTGCTTCAATCAGGAACGACGTCAGCCGCGAGATACAGTCTTGGAACAGAAGAGAGCGAAGCAACCCGACACGACACGACGGCGCGGAGTCGACAAGAAAACGGGGATGGATTTTTGGAGGGTGAGACAGAGATGGTGGTGGGTGGAGGAGGGCTGAGAGATAAACAACGCGAGCCAAGGTGGGCGACAAAGGAGGAATGGGGAGGCAGGGGGAGGGGGAAAGGTTGCTGGAAAAGACGGGGAGTCAGTGGCGGTGCTCGATCCACTCTGTCATCAATACCAACAAGGAGAGGAGACTCTTTTTGCCAGCAAGCCCGGCACAAGTGCCGTCCTAGACAAAGACAGGCTGCCTCTTTGACTGTGGGAGAGGGGCAGGCTGTTGCTTGTTGTCTGTGGGAAACAATGGGCAGCTTGATGAACGCCCGTGTCTGCATCATGCGGCCTGCAAACAACCGGTTTCTGGCACTGTCTGTCGTCGTCAGGACACCAGCAACCCTGCTCAACCAGTTCCAGACTGCACTCGATCCAGTTCCCGATCCCATCCATGTCCTGGGAAGCTGTTCAAGGGGGAAGGGGTAGGTTCGAGTGTGTGGGAGGTGGAATAAAATAAAAGCAAGGAGAGGTGAGGGGGGGAGGGGAAGCCTGAGGGGGTGTGGGGGGATGTTGCATGAGGGGGAGGGCGGGAGAGTCGTGGGAATGAGGAAGCGATGCACAGTTTCAAAGAAGGGCGACGAAGGTTTGCTAAAACGAGACGCAGCACTGGTAATCTTGAAAGCGAGTCATTCGACCTTTCCGTTGGAAAGAGACAAGACTGAAAATAACACCCGTCAGGAAATCAACCAGGTATTGTGGGCGTGGAGAGCGACTGGAACCCCGTGGCATATAAATCACAATGACTTGTACAATCCGCCAAGACTCCCTTGTTCAACACACGCTTGCAGATAAAGCAATTCATCGTTGCAGCCTGAACACAAAAAAAACACACACAAAAATCAAGCTACGCGTATCGTCATCTGCCCTGGCTGTGCACGCGCGCACGTCACTCCGCAGAACGCTGTCTGTTCTCAGTCGTCTATCTCCCACCCACGACGGCTTTTGTTACGGATCAAGGTTCTTCATCCGACGGGGTGTCTGAACCGTCCATATACACAAACCTGTGACAGTATGCAGGGAAAAACAATCACTTTCAGATGTGCCACATGCAGTTAACACAGCCATCAATCCATCAGCCTGTGCACCGTCATTGTATTCCAGTGTATTTATTGTTGTAATGTACTGTGATGTGGTTGTGTGCTGGGAATGTATTTATGAGGGCTGTAGGGGTGAAGGAGAGTAGGGAGGCATGTGGGCGAGTTCAACACATGGGGTGAGACTGGAGAAGTGTGAAATAAAATCACATTTCCAAATAGGGAAGACAGCAGCGGTTAAAACGTGTACGAGTTGTTGGAATTCAGTCTTGCAAGCAGGAGCTGAATAATCCTGGTTGCCCCCACTGTGCAATCCGTACCCATTGCATTAAACGACCATATGCCGTGGTCTCCCCTTAACACCCCAAGCTACTCTACATAATTATTACCGTATTACGTCAATTCACAGAACACGCAATAGGTCTATTATCAGTCACATTAATCTTTCTCCCACCCACATACATGAATACAATATGTGTGCTCTCACTGAAGCCGGTTTGTTACTAAGGCTCTGCCCCCAAACGAGTGCACGTCAGTATAGTGATATATACTGTATCGAATTTACAGAAAAATGCGACACAAAGCAGAAAAAAAAGCAAGCATCTTATTATGAAACAAAACGGAAACACCTGGAAGAGGAGACAGAGATGGTCTGTTAGGAGAGGGGGGGAAATGGACATGAGAAACAAAGATAAGACAGATGATGAAAGACGATGATATATATATATATATAGAGAGAGAGAGAGAGAGAGAGAGAGAAACTTTCAACGGTTTGTCCTGTGATAGCAACGGTCATGATCTAACGCTGGAACCGAACCACAGCACAAACGCCCCTTACATCTGCTCGACGTGTAGGCTCTTCACTACATTTGCTACAATACAGGTGAGGGCGAAAGCGATAAATTTCAAGACGACTTGAACGCGATGTATGCGTGGGCTGCTGACCTCTGCTGACCTCAGTGCCAGCAACACAGCTGATTCTCTCCAAACTTTGCATCTTTTTTTTGGTGGTGGTGGTGGTGGTGTGCGAACGGCAGGTGAAAGAAACACTTGGCTGCAGGCCAAAACGACTTGCGCGCAATTGGAAGCCTTGATTAGTTAGGTGGGAACGGGAACGCGTGTGGGGAGTCGGTGGAGTGTAGAGCCAGCAAGCGAGCGTGCACGTATACTGTGCTGAGATTGGCTATCGGCCCTCCGTCTGCCCGAGCCAGCCATGCCAAACCCCCCAAAGCTGGAAAGAATTGGTAAACACTGTGCACAGGCTGCACTACTGGTCGTAGGGTCTGTCTCTCTTGGGGTCCAGATTGTTTTGTTTTGAGACTGTTTTGTTTTTAATCCCATGTTGGTGGTCCACAGATGTGCAGGTCAAATAATACCTGTTCATCGTCATCACCGACACAACCGCCATCATCATAATATTAATCATTATCATCATCTGTGTATGTGTGCATGTGTGAGTGTGTGTGTGCATGTGCGTGTGCTAAAACTGCATAACAGATAAATCACATGCACTGTTGTTGAACTGATAAATCACATGCAGAATACTTGGAAAAACATTGACAAATAACAACTCAACTGACACAACATCTGCACAAAAGAGATGGAGAATGTCAAACAAGAAAGAGACAGACAGACATGGACAGTGCTGAACACACATCAAACAAGGATGAGACAGACAGACAGACAGAGGGACAGAGTTCTGAAATCAACAATGTCAATGATGTCATGTGGTGTAGCTTATAAATGGATCAGTCCCAACACTTTGATACCTTGTTGAAACTTAAACACTTTCTCAGGAATTTCATCCAATTAAACAGGATTTTTTTTCAGTAAAAGTCACTTATACATGAACTGGAGCAATAAATAAATAAGGTTTGATATGCAAGTTGAAATTTCTGTGCAATATTGAGACAAAAGGAAGAGGGACAGGGGTGGGGGGTGAGGGTGTGTGTGTGTGGGGGGGGGGGGGGGCGCAGGGGGGGGAGCGTGGAGGGGGTAAACTCAACTTGTTCAGCTAACAGATTGATACTGCTTTTAACCTTACTGTTGTGCAAGATGACAACAAATGTTAATCATACTGATCTATGAACAAATGCTTGTGTATTCACTTGCTTCTTTTTGTGTGTGTTTTTTGTGTTTTGTTGTTGTTGTTGTTGTTGTTTTTGTGTGTGTTTTTTTGCTGGTGAATTCCAAACATTATAGATTATCTGCAGTTTGTTTTCCATCATAATTTTTATTAAGAGTGAAATTGAACTGGAAACAGTTCTGTCATGTTGTGACATAATATGTCACCTTGAACTCTGACCCATGATCTTGACTCTGAATAGGGGTTTTGCTCTCACACTGGCACAAGGTCATTCATTTTCCATCCTTATAAACTGCTCATCAGTTGCAAGACCTTGTCTCTTTTGGTCAACCAGTCAAATCATCATGCCATACTGTGGCCTTCACTTTTGACCTCAAAATTCAATTGAAATAATATGTATGCTCACAACATGTCCAGTTCATATACAAAGTTAAATGGGAACTGGATGTAAGAAGAGGACTTCACTGTACCTTCGGTCTTGTTCTATTCTGTTGAGTGATGATTTTGACCTTTGATCTCACACTGCTTTAAGTACTTACTACACTATCATAAACTTCATAATGTATAGTCAACTGAGAAGATATTATTCAACAATCATTTGACCAAGTTTGGTTGTATTCCACTCATGCTCACTGAGAAAATTCCAATAAAAGTATGAATAACACATATACACACACATGCACACGCACACATACACACACCTACGACAGGAACATTATACAGATTCACTATGCTTACACTCGATCTTTTGTCAGTTAAAAAAAAAAAAAAAAAAAAAAAAACATGAAAAATATGACTGTACTATTGATCAGTTCAAGGAAATTATACTTTTCCCCATCACAGGAATTACCGAATATGAAAGGATTGGGTAGTGAGACTGAGAAGAGTTTTGATAAAGTTTGTTTTGTTGGGTTTGTTTTTTTTATCCTAGTAATCTGCACATTACTGGCAAAGTGCAAAATTTGGGGAAAAGCGTTATCATCTCTTGCAGTCTGCTGCTGATCTTACTAGACATCAATGAACGTCTTTCCCAGAATCCTTTCAGCAAAGAGGCAAAATATAAATCTTCTGAATTCTCTCTGTCTCTTTCAGGGGGGTGTACACTAGCACTGCACATAAACTGATAAAGGGTTGAGAATGTCCAATCATTTCATTACTGAAGAAAATATATGTCCCATTACTTTTTTTTTTTCTTTTTTTTTTTTTTTATTCGTGGGGTCAATGTCTGATACATTTCTTTGTCAGCTTGGACACCATGCATGACAAACTCCGGTGACAGTCGATCCTCCTAAAATTACTAGTTCTGTCAGAACAGGGCTATAAAAGGAAGGTTTCAAAATTTTTTTTATCACATATGTGATACTTATATGGAGTGAAACAAGAGAGGCAAGGCCTTCAAGACTTACTTGTGATACACTTTAAAAAAAAAAAAATCCAAGCTTTTTATGTACTGAGTAAAATTTAAAAATGTAATGTTTAAGATGAGAAAGATCAGTTTAAAGCAAATTAACTCCCCTAGCATTAATTACAGAGTAATTTCCCTTTTTTACTATCTGCACCAAAAACGTTTGCAAAATAAATAAAACTTCCATGCTGAGCAAAAGAAGTTCCTGTTTGAACAGAAAATGATAATAATGACTGCTCTTGTTGTTGGGTCAGAATATCAGATCAAAGTGCCAAGTTTAGAGAATACAAAAAATATAAATATAAGAGTAAGTGCAGTTTGCATATAATTAGGTTCATTTTTTATTTTTTTGTGCCCATCCCAGAGGTGCAATATTGTTTTAAACAAGATGACTGGAAAGAACTGAATTTTTCCTATTTTTATGCCTAATTTGGTGTCAACTGACAAAGTATTTGCAGAGAAAATGTCAATGTTAAAGTTTACCATGGACACACAGACACACAGACAACCGAACACCGGGTTAAAACAGACTCACTTTGTTTACACAAGTGAGTCAATAATACGGAAAAAAAAACTGTTCATTTTTTTTATCATTGCTGATTAACAACTTTAAGACTTGACCTGGAAAAATCTGTCGACCAACTGGTTTCAATGCCCCATTCATCTCAGTGTGGGGAACCCAAATGTCCCGTTATGTTTTGGCAAGTCAGGACATTTGTCTCACTGTTGTCCATGTGAATGTACAATCCCACACTTATCTGCCATACCACCTTCATGTTATTCTCTCTCAGTATCTATCTGCTTTATCCCGGTGATGTCTGTACGTGCACATGTGTGCATGTGTGTGTGTGTTTGTGTGTGTTTATGTGCATGTGTGTGACTGCATACATGTGCATGCTTGCTTTTCCCTGCTTCAAGATGAAATGGGTGTATGTGTGTGTGTTTTTGTGCATCTGAGTCACAGGACACCATTGCACCAGTTCCTCTGGTTTATTTTGTCTGGCTTGTGTACCTCTCCTTGTTTTTGTTGTTGTTTGTTGTTTGGTGTGTGTGTGTGTGTGTGTGTGCATGTGTTGTGTGTGTGTGTGTGGTGTGTGTGTGTGTGAGGGGGTGGGGGGGGGGGGTACAGAGGGCATGGAGGTGGGTCACTAGGTCATGATGTCAGACCTACTTGGCAATGAACATCACCCAGTTTTCTCTTCCACACCCTACCCTCCTTCTCCCCCTTCTCCCCACGCCCCCAACTCCCCCCCTTCTGCCACTACTCTTGTGAAAACGCACGCTCCTTTTTCTTTTGGGTGGAACTCACCTGCCCATCTCTTCCTCTGTAATGCGTCTTTTTACCCTTGCTTCTCTATCCCCACCAACATACTAGTCTGCTAACACACAGCTAACTGCTCAGAAGACCATCATCCCAAAAATCTGCTCCTTCATTCAACCATATTCCTCATCACTCTTTCTTCTTTTGACTTCATTCACACACAACAGCAGAAAACTTTCTTCCGAAATTATAATAATAAAGTTCTGCTTCTGCTTCTACCCAGGTCTGCAACATGGGTGGTGATTGGCCCACCTGCTGATCCACTTTTTCACCCCTGTTTCCAAGTCATTTGTGGATTGGCTGATTCCATGATTGATGTGTCTATGACATGATCCAACCATGCTCTGGGTTCAGAAAAGCACATTGTGACGCTTAAAGTTAAAATAAAGCTCGGTGAGCTCTTCAAAGTTTGCAGCTCTTCTGTCACAGAAACCTTGAAATTCTCTGAACCATCCATTTACAAGCTGTTGAGAATGAGATTCTTTAGATATCAGCATATGGATGCAAACTGAGTCCAAATTAGTCACGAATCACTGTCCACATCGTTAACTAAAATGTGCCTGATATTCTTCAGATTTTTCACACATCATTATCAGTGCACGCAACTCTGCAAGCTGTGACCAAATTAGTCAGAAATAACTATCCACACAAAACAATAATTTACCCATCAGCTGTATGTGGTTTGCCAGGCCATAACAGCATAATTGAGTCATGATCAATGAAGAACTAAAGGTTTGGCTTTTGGAAGCAAACTAAACTACTGCAGCATCTCTTTGTCAAGTTTCATTGTTTAAAATCAGTTAAACAGGCTACATTCATAAGAAATTATAAGCACAAATTATGCTACTGGTACAAGCATTTCCTTTTAAAACTTTGTGACCTTGAACCAAGGTCAAGATCAAAATGACTTCACATTTTCATTTGTTTACAGACATTTATACATTACATGAGGAGATTTCGTGAAAGCCACACTGAAATCAGCAGTGTGTGAGAAATTGTTGTCCATGCATGGTCAGACAAATATTTGCACACATGCCCCCCCCCCACCCCCCCGCCCCTCCCAGCCCCCACACACATCCACCCACCCACACACACACTCTCCCTCCTCCCCCACACACTACAGGAACCCACAATAAACCTTTCCATCCACTTCTCATGCAAGCTGACTCTGAACTGAACAAAAATGAAATAACAGCGATTATCTGAACCGAAAACTAAAGACTCCCAGAAAAGGAATGTGTGTGTGTGTGTGTGTGTGTGCGCACACGCAGGCACACCAATGCCCATCGAACACTTTTCTTCTGTTTATTTTGTCTTGTGCAAACCTCTTTAGTGTGTGTGTGTGTGTGTGTGTGTGTGTGTGTGTGTGTGTGTGTGTGCACTAATGCCTTTTATTCTTTGGTCTCCCTTGGTTTCCTTTGTCTTGTGCACAACTCTTCAGAGTGTGCGTGTATGTGTGTATCCAGACTGTGTGGGTGTTCTTGTTAACTGAATTTCTTTCCACCCTGTTAGTTTCCTTTATCATGCTTCATTTCTCTACTACAGTTTGTCCAAAATAAAATGTATGACATTGATCATTGTATACATGTATATTAAAAATATGTACATGGATATCTAATATATAAAGGACATTCCACCACACAGCTGTTTAACAAGGTTCTTTTTTTAGATTTCAGTTTCATTGAGCTGTCTTCTAATGGCTGTAGACAGCAGATACATAATATATGGGAATCCCTTTTTTAAAAACAAAATAAAAATGCTAGCTCCAATGCCTGTCTTGAAATTTCACAATGCCTAATTATACACTGAACAAACTTTTTACACTGAGCACCAAGCAAGTTTTGGTCTGTCAATGTGAGTGCCGACTGTCCAATTTTGAATCCACTGAATTGTACGCCAAAGCTGTATAATGCAACTCTATAATCAAGCTTTCAATGCAGCTTTTATTGACTCTCTTAGACCTGTGATCTCTTCAGCAGGTGGAATCTTAAATGCAGGTAAAACACTGCCATTGTTTGTGTTCTTATATATATATATGTTATAATACCATGCTCATGTCATGGAGGATTTACTGACTGATGATTCAGAACTCATGGAGGATTTATGGTTATATTGACTGATGATTCAGAACTCATTAATCTACCATTCATTCCTGCAATTTGTAAATTAAACCAAGCATTTTCTGATGCAGTGATAGCACTCAACTTCATAAGCATCTAAACAATGTGCCTCAAGTGTTTTCATCTGAGACCTCTGCACAGTAAAGAATTGGAGGGTTTCAGCTAACTTTTACTAAGATCAGAAGCCTGTCAGACCAGCCATCCTAATCCCTTCTCCACCTCTCCTAACAGTAATACACCAACCCACCCACCCACACACACACACATACACACACATAAACAATGTGTGTGAATGCACACATGCAGGCACAAACACACTCACACACACACACACACACACACACAAAGTACAAAAAAGGTATCAAGGTCATAAAAAATAGTATAATTTTGCAAATTTGGGAACAATTTCTGATGACAAAAACTGAGAAAATGAACCCCTTGGAGTTGGACTGAAATAAAAGGTACACTTATTCATGGCATTGTGTAGTGCACAACTTTCTCCCATAGAAACGCTGCCATCGATAAATGGAGGTGGGTAAGTTTTGACTGGTTTCATCCCCTTAGTCGCTGTGATGCTTTCTTGTGTCAAGAAGTGCTTTTTACTTTTAGACTGACTTTTCAGAATGACTGGCTGAATTCTTCACCAAAACATGAAAGATGTGCCTCAACCCTATTAATAATTTGGCTTCACTTATCAGAACTCTTCTTTCATAACCATCAGTACAATAAAGTTCTACTGTCCCCTGTCCTATCAATGTGGACATCAGTATCAGTGATAATATGGATTTATTTCTACAGTTGATTTTAAAGGGATTGAAAAGCAGATATAAACAGATTTCTGTTTCAGTTTGAAACTGGAAACTTCATTTCGGATAAATTTTTCCTAGTCCTAGCACAAAGAATGCATCACAAGAAAAATGCCATGTTTCTGAAGCATCCTCGATTCAGTCTTCTCTGATACAGGCATTATCAAGATTGTAAAAATTCATACACCTGGACTGACTAGAGTTGTCAAATGAAACTGATCAAATTCTTCATTTTGTGGAGATTTTAACTTGAACATGTAATTTCATGCAAGATATTCTGTAATAAAATATTGTTATCATGAACAGCACTATTCACTGTCTGTGATTCCATTTCCCAGTCACAAAACTGAACTGCTGGAATCACCACTTTGATTACATTTGGCATCCAACACCAACCCAAAAAATATTATCACACATCTTTCTTTAACACACAAAGAGGCAAGCTCACTCGTCTTCAATGTCACTATATTAATTTTTATGATCCATAGATTGGTGGAATGCACTGTACTGCATGTCCTGTATTATTTTTCAGAATATCTTACAGTTCTGTAGGGTTACAGTGGATTACTTTACATTACAATGATTAATAAACAAAAGTTTTTGTTGCAAAAAAAAAAAAAAAAAAAAAAATCAACCTGTTGTTTAACATTCAACACAGTCAACCTGTCATTTTGTGATTCTTCATAGACCTAAAGTTTTACAATCTGAACCTGGAGCCTCCATCAGAACTAAGAAATCATCAGAACTAAGACATCATGACAGTGGTTTATGGCATTCAAAACCTACATACTGTTGACAAACAGTTATGCATGTGGCAAAGCTATTAACCACAACGAAAGCTTCAGGAAAGTACAACACCGTGAATGTTAAGGGGGGCGTGGCATCAACCGCCATCTGGCTGCCTTGACTTACCTTCTTGTAAACTGTATAGTTTGGATTGTCTTCGTTGCTGTGTTGGCCATTAGCTGGAAGCGAATATGGCATTGACTCCGACTTTTTGCTGTGACGGTGAGCCATGCTCATCCCCTCTTCTGCAGCAGGTCCGATGCACTCACATCAAGAAGACAACACGGCTCCAGCCACCCCGACACCTACACCATAAATAGCTAACACCAAAACGCACGTTGTTAGATGCCAGCACATGTGCGACGGAAAACTGCTCCTTTCCAATCGATTACGAACTAGCCCCGATGGCCGGCTGGCATGACTGTCCGGCCTGCCGCCTGGAGAGGATTCATTGCCAATCAGCACGCAAATGTCGGAAGACGATGCCAGGCCTGGCACCAGCGTCAGTTAAATATTTACAACCTAATTCGATAACGGGAACTCAATGCACATAAATAATGTCCCGATGAGCACCAGTGTGAATAACTGATGCTGCCTTGTATGTCAATCAAAGTCTCATTTTTGGTCCCTTCCACACTCGCCGCGGTTGAAATCGCAACTGGCTGAAAATCACCTTCGGCATCAGTCAAAGTCTCCAATGATAACACTTCTCAATATGCAAACAGTCAAAAACATCAAAGCGTTGCAGGGGGGAAATCTGAGATAAATATTGGAGCCCAGCATTCAAGCATACGCACTGCAGCACCCTGCTTCCAAATGATGCTGTCGAGGAAACACTTCGGCACTATCTTTCCTACACAGACTGATCGGCGAGGAACCGTCTGCTTTTCCCAGGCCGCCTAGGGGCCATTGGCATGAAATCTGGGCCGATCGCCCATCAAGACGAGACCCAACCACCAATGCATCCGATTCACTACTTTCCACAGTATGCAAGCAAGAATGCAAACCCCCATTCGAAACAATTAAACCAATCCATAATTTGTGAAAGATGCTTCCGCAAAATTCTCAGCTGTGCAACCGTTCCTCATCTTGGGTGCCTGCAGCAGACCACATGGGGTCAGCAAAGTGAAAGCCAAATTTTTTTTTCTGGGTGCATATATTTACAGCCTCATTTTCATATCCTCTGTGTTGCATTCGTGTTGTGTATCGTGCCAACTAATAAATCGAAGTAAGAACACGAACGCATTGTTGTCCAAGAAACACTAGTAATGCTAATTTGACATATATGACAAATCGTTCGCAGTGACCTCCATGTTGAATACGATTAGCGCCAAATCGATAATACAACAGCTGATTGGTCAATGTTCGAGAAGCGGCATCTGGCCGTAGCACATAGAACTAAAATGGTAAATAAAAAGGGAAATAACAAACTTTCATTCAACGCAAATTTGTTGTGCAGAGTGGTGACCCATTATCTCTGTGGTCGGGTTTTGCACAGAGCGGGAAAGTTGACAAACTGATCTGTTATTACAGCATGTTATCTTTTTTTTTTCTTTTTTTTTTACCTTTTCTGAAGTCGACGATACACTACGACCAAACATTTTATAAAACCCAGAAGGCGGGTAAAAAGACCATGCATATAAAAGCACACTGGTACATACGAGTGAACACTTGATGGGAGTTGGAGCCCACACAAACGAAGATAAAACACCGGGCAGAACAAATGTTTGTAACTTCTCCTACTCATGTATCCTATTACAAATATCGGTACCACTTCTACTTCTGCTTCTTCTGTTATTACTAAAAGAAGAACAACAATAACATCAACATTAACTATTGTTACTACTGCTGCTGCTGCTTCTGCTACTCAGTCGTACTATACTGCCCATGCACTACTACTACTACTACCACTACTACTACTACTAAGTGTACTACATCCGCAGCAAAGGTTATTTGATAACTGAGCATCTTAATTGTCAGCCATTAATTCATAATCGAGCATATGTAGAAAATCTTTACAACAATAATTTTAGTATGCAAAATACATACATAGGCTTATATATGTGTCGGTGAAAGAGTTTAGTCATTTGGGGCAAGAAGCCCCCCAAAAGCAAGAAATCCGATTTCTCTTCTCGTTGAAGTCACAATTAACACTTCGTAACTAAATGTAAACGACAGAGGCACAACCAAGCTACAGCATACCCCAATCGAAGATTGAAACAAGCAGTTATACGTAAGAAGTGTTCAACTAAAAAAACCAAAAAAAAGGTTTTTTTTCGCCATCATGCACCATACGTGGGGCAAAATGTCCCCACAAGAGGGGCAAAGCACCTAGTGTGGGGGGTTGCCCCCACATTTCGAGCGTTTTGCCCGGCCTTGAAGGGGGCGGGGGATCGTGGGGGTGGGGCAGGGGAGCGTTCTTCATACGCCCAGTAGAGGCACATTAGGTGCTGCACCACTGAGTGCCTCACGTATGGCTGACAACATATTAAACAGGATGAATCCTCTTCTTCGTCATTCACCTCTTCCAGTTTTCTTTTGGCTGTTCTTCAGTAGTCCAGATTTTTTCCAAGTCTCAACCGTGTTGCTCTGTTGCTTTGGTGACATTTCAGTTTTTTTTCCTGAAAGAAGTCTTCTTTGCCGAATGAGTCGCTGAGTCATCCACGGAGGAGAATTCACCAGACAGTTTCAGGTCAAGACTGGTGTCAGGTGAAACTGACTGTTGTCACTGACTGGATTCTGAAAATACTTATAGAAACAGAGAAGAAACGATCCGAGTCCAGCTGGACACAATGGAAGAAGATAGATAACCTCAGTGCACTTTGCGGACTGATGATCTTTCCCTGCTGTCCCACAACCAGCAGGAAAAGACCACAGTGCTAGGGGACACCTCAGCACCCACAGGGACAAGACGAAGATCATGACAATAAATGCAACCAGTGCTGAGCCAGTCACACTCGCAGGTAAGGTACTGGAGAAAGTCAGATCATTCACGTATCTTGGAAGCACCATTGAAAACCAGAGCGGCGCAGGTGCATATGCCAAAGCAAGGATTGTCTAGGCCAGAGCAGCCTTACTAATCCAACTCATGAACATCTTGAGCTCCAGAGTGTCGCGGCTGACTTAGAAGAATCCTCCAGATCTACTGCATGGCCACACAAGATCAGCAGTTTCAGTTTCAGTTGCTCAAGGAGGCGTCACTGCGTTCGGACAAACCATATACGCTACACCACATCTGCCAAGCAGATGCCTGACCAGCAGCGTAACCCAACGCGCATAGTCAGGCCTTGAGGATCAGCAACGTCGACCTATAGAAGAAGACACAATTGTCAGTCGAAAGGAATTGGAAGGAGAATCTGAAAATGGATCAGGCAATCGCGACGAAAATCATCAGTCGTCAAGCAACAACAGACATGCTCTGACATGGGACCACCAAAGGAAGAAAAGGATAGGCTGACTGAGAAACACTTGACGAAGACACCGCCAGGCAGACGCCAAGAAGACGGGCCTTACCTGGAGCCAGACAGAGGCAAGGACATAGCTAGGATAGGGGATCGTGGAGGTCTGTTGTTGGCGGCTTACACTCCAGGAGAGATAAAAAGCCTCAGTAAGCAGCCTTTGCCTGTTTCTTGAAAATGTTTGCTTTGTACAGTGAAGATTTTAGACTTAACAGAGTTGAGGGACAAGTGTTCCTGGACTGAGACAAAGGTAGACTATTTTTCGAGCAAGATCTGGAAACCTCGTGCAATATCTATTTACTATCAATAATGGTTTTCATTCGGATGAGACGATAAACCAAAATCCCGTGTGCAGCATGCGCTAAGCGTACATAAAAGAACCCACGGCAACGAAGGGGTCGTCCCTGACAAAGTTTTGAAGAGAAGCTCACTTTGACAGTAAAACAAATTTTTCACCTGCAGACAGATACTGCTACTGTTTTGCAGGGTATTTCGTAGAATAATGTAGAGACGTTTAATTGATTACTCGGGGATACTGAAAATGTATGTGCAAGTACAGTCAGCGGGGCTCTGTCAACCCGTTGGCCGGACTATCATTGAGATGACTGCTCCTCTGTCGCTCAAGGGGCAGCTGACAGCTGGTCGCACTGTTCGCCGCCACTGCTGGGTTGAGGATGGCACAGAGAGAGAGAGAGAGAGAGAGAGAGAGAGAGGGGGGGGGAGCGATGGGAGTGTATGTGTGTGCTCGCGCGTGTGCTGATGT
>NC_134896.1:17394901-17407401 GCF_041734735.1 Babylonia areolata | reverse complement strand
AAGCAGATGCCTGACCAGCAGCGTAACCCAACTGACGCGCTTTGTCAGGCCTTGAGAAAAAATAAATAAAATAAAACAAAATAAAATAAATAAATAAATAACTAGATAATAATAATATAATTAAAAAAATATAATAATAATAATAATAATAATAATAATAATAATAATAATAAAATAAATAAATTGATAAATAAATAAATAAAATAAATAAATAAATAAGACAACAATGATGATAAATAAGCAAATAAACGTAAAAAAAAAAAAAGAAAAAAAAGAAAAAAAAGTCGACAAGACAGAGAGCATTGAACTGAATGTTGTTAACGATCGGGAATATAAACACTGCTGGACAAGACAATGTACAATCTACTGTCCGTGCTCAAGGCCCGACAGGTGTTATTGAAATTGTGCTCCCACTCGTAAGTTTTCTCTGCTCCGGTCGATAATCACAGCAACATGATTCAGCAATAGAGCAAGCAGCAGTCTGCCGTTATTGAGAGGTACGCAAAACTGTGCGTGCGTTCGTTTACACGGCATGGACTGACGCACGCGTGCGCGTGTGTATGTGTATGTGTGTCAGTGTGTGTGTGTGTGTGTGTGTGTGTGTGTGTGTGTGTGTGTGTGTGTGTGTGTGTGTGCTTGCTCAGTTGTGTGTTTGTGCCAGTATGTGTCACCGGACTGTGTGTGTGTGTGTGTGTGTGTGTGTGTGTGTGTGTGTGTGTGTGTGTGTGGTCTGTGTTTGTATCTCTGTGATGTGTGTGTTGGGTGTATACATGCATGTTTAGTGTGTGTGTGTGTGTGTGTGTGTGTGTGTGTGTGTGTGTGTGTGTGTGTGTGTGTGTGTGTGTGTGTGTGTGTGTGTGTGTGTGTGTGTGTGTGTGTGTGTGTGTGTGTGTGTGTGTGGTTGTGTGTGTGTGTGTGTGTGTGTGTGTGTGTGTGTGTGTGTTGTGTGTGTGTGGTTGTGTGTGTGTGGTTGTGTGTGTGTGTGTGTGTGTGTGTGTGTGTGTGTGTGTGTGTGTGTGTGTGTGTGGCTGTGTGTGTGTTTGGTTGTGTGTGTGTGTGTGTGTGTGTGTGTGTGTGGTTGTGTGTTTGTGGTTGTGTGTGTGTGTGTGTGTGTGTGTGTGTGTGTGTTGTGTGTGTGTGGTTGTGTGTGTGTGTGTTGTGTGTGTGGTTGTGTTTGTGTGTGTGTGTGTGTGTGTGTGTGTGTGTGTGTGTGTGTGTGGTTGTGTGTGTGTGTGTGTGGTTGTGTGTGTGTGTGTGTGTGTGGTTGTGTGTGTGTGTGTGTGTGTTGTGTGTGTGGTTGTGTGTGTGTGTGTGGTTGTGTGTGTGTGTGTGTGTGTGTGTGTGTGTGTGTGTGGCTGTGTGTGTGTGTGGTTGTGTGTGTGTGTGTGTGTGTGTGTGTGTGTGTGTGGCTGTGTGTGTGTGTGTTGTGTGTGTGTGTGTGTGTGTGTGTGTGTTGTGTGTGTGTGGTGTGTGTGTGTGTGTGTGTGTGTGTGTGTGTGTTGTGTGTGTGTGTGTGTGTGTGTGTGTGTGTGTGTGTGTGTGTGTGTGTGGTTGTGTGTGTGTGTGTGTGTGTGTGTGTGGTTGTGTGTGTGTGTGTGTGTGTGTGTGTGTGTGTGTGTGTGGTTGTGTGTGTGTGTGGTTGTGTGTGTGTGTGGTTGTGTGTGTGTGTGTGTGTGTGTGTGTGTGGTTGTGTGTGTGTGTGTGGTTGTGTGTGTGTGTGTGTGTTGTGTGTGTGTGTGTGTGTGTGTGTGTGTGTGTGTGTGTGTGTGTGTGTGGTTGTGTGTGTGTGTGTGGTTGTGGTTGTGTGTGTGTGTGTGTGTGTGTGTGTGTGGTTGTGTGTGTGTGTGTGTTGTGTGTGTGTGGTTGTGTGTGTGTGTGTGTGTGTGTGTGTGTGTGTGGTTGTGTGTGTGTGTGTGTTGTGTGTGTGTGGTTGTGTGTGTGTGTGGTTGTGTGTGTGTGTGTGTTGTGTGTGTGTGGTTGTGTGTGTGTGTGTGTGTGTGTGTGTGTGTGTGTGTGTGTGTGTGTGTGTGTGTGTGTGTGTGTGTGTGTGTGTGGTTGTGTGTGTGTGTGTGTGTGTGTGTGTGTGTGTGTGTGGTTGTGTGTGTGTGTGTGTGTGTGTTGTGTGTGTGTGTGTGTGTGTGCGTGTGTGTGTGTGTGTGCGTGCACGCGCGCGTGTATGTGTGTGCAGCTGTTTGTCTGTCGTCAGTCGTGCATCTCTGTGTGTTCGACGACTGTGTGTCACATTTTGTTTTTTTCTTTTGCTTCTTCATCTTCGTATGTGTTCAGGGGGCTGCCGCTGTCACGTTCACTCGTATGCAGGAGCTGACATTTGAAATGTTGGATCGTTTCTCACCCAGCCATTAAGGCAGCCGTACTCAGTTTTCGGGGATCACATAAACAGTAACGTCAGTCAGTAAGCAACAGCGATCAGTCTAGCTTCAAACATCTGTTGATGATGTGCTCGCAAGGTGTTGGCATTACACAAACACAATGTGGATTCTGGGTTAAAAAAAAAAAAAAACTGAGAAAAAAGTAAGCCCGCAATCAAATGCATTATGGACTGGTTAATATCTATATATCTATCTATCCCTATAGATAGATAGATCGATAAGATAGATAAGACAGATAGATAGATATACAAACAAACAAATAAATACATAGATAAATAAATACATGAAAAAAAAGAATGGAGGGCACAAAACTGGTTGACAGGTAACTGCTGTTGTCGTTTTGTGTGCATCAGACTTTGTTGGACATTGTTGTACTCTGTATTTCGATGATGATTAATGACAGGCGCAATAGCCGAGTGGTTTAAGCGTTGGACTTTCAGTCTGAGGGTTCCGGGTTCGAATTGCGGTAACGGCGTCTGGTGGGTAAAGGGTGGAGATTTTTCCGATCTCCCAGGTCAGCATATGTGCAGACCTGCCAGTGCCTGAACTGAACCCCTTTCGTGTGTTTGTACGCAAGCAGAAGATCAAATACGCACGTTAAATATCCTGTGATTCATGTCAGCGTTTGGTGGGCCATGGAAACAAGAACGTACCCAGCATGCACACCCCCGAAAACGGAGTATGGTTGCCTACACGGCGGGGTAAAAACGGTTATACACGTAAAAGCCCACTCGTGTACATACGAGTTAATGCACGGTGGGAGTTGCAGCCCACGAACGAAGAAGAAGAAGAAGAACCCGCGTCCCCCAAGACGTTTGTTCGCGATGCTAATCACTTCACTATTACCGTACCTGGGTACTTACTTTCTGTGGCTTCATGGAACTGGGTGAAGAAAGGGACTGACATATAGCATGTTCGTATGAACTGATTGAATCCAGAAACTAAAGAGGTTGACAGGTAACCAGCCGTTTTCTTGTGTGTGGTTCAGTGATGGAATTTAGGGTATAAAGAGACTGAGAGGTAACAAAACAAATATCCTGTATGGCTTAGTAATGGAATCTTGGGTACATAGAGGTTAACCAGCCGGGTTTTGTGTGTGTGTGTGTGTGTGTGTGTGTGTGTGTGTGTGTGTGTGTGTGTGTGTGTGTGTGTGTGGAATCTAGGGTGAAAAGATGTTCACAGGAAACCAGCCTGTTTTCTGTGTGGCTTTATGATAGAATCTATGTTACACACAGGATGGGAGCTAACTAACTGATCCTCTGTGTGGCTTTATGATAGAATCTATGTTACACACAGGATGGGAGCTAACTAACTGATCCTCTGTGTGGCTTTATGATAGAATCTATGCTACACACAGGATGGGAGCTAACTAACTGATCCTCTGTGTGGCTTTATGATAGAATCTATGCTACACACAGGATGGAATCAGCCAGTTTTCTGTGTGGCTTTATGATAGAATCTATGTTACACACAGGATGGGAGCTAACTAACTGATCCTCTGTGTGGCTTTGTAATGGACTATACGGCGGTACAAAGAGGTTGACAGGCAACCAACCGGTTTTGTCTTTGGTTTGATAGAATCTAGGGTACATAGAGGTTGACAGGTAATCAGCCGGTTTTCTGTGTGGCCTAGTAATGGAATATAGGGTACAAAGAGGTTGACAGGTAACCAGCCGTTTCTCTCTCTCTGTGTGTGTGTGTGTGTGTGTGTGTGTGTGTGTGTGTGTGTGTGTGTGTTTGTGTGTGTGTGTGTGTGTGTGTGGCTTGATGGAATCCAGGGTACAAAGTGATTGACAGGTAACCAGCCAGGTTTTCTGTGTTGCTTAGTGATGGAATCTAGGGTGCATTAGAGGTTGACAGGTAACTTACTGGTTTTCTGTGTTGCTTAGTGATGGAATCGAGGGTACATTAGAGGTGGACAGGTAACTCACCGGTTTTCTGTGTTGCTTAGTGGTGGAATCTAGGGTGCATTAGAGGTTGACAGGTAACCAACCGGTTTTCTGTGTTGCTTAGTGGTGGAATCTAGGGTGCATTAGAGGTTGACAGGTAACTCACCGGTTTTCTGTGTTGCTTTGTGGTGGAATCTAGGGTGCATTAGAGGTTGACAGGTAACTCACCGGTTTTCTGTGTTGCTTTGTGGTGGAATCTAGGGTGCATTAGAGGTTGACAGGTAACCAACCGGTTTTCTGTGTTGCTTAGTGGTGGAATCTAGGGTGCATTAGAGGTTGACAGGTAACCAACCGGTTTTCTGTGTTGCTTAGTGGTGGAATCTAGGGTGCATTAGAGGTTGACAGGTAACCAACCGGTTTTCTGTGTTGCTTAGTGATGGAATCTAGGGTGCATTAGAGGTTGACAGGTAACCAACCGGTTTTCTGTGTTGCTTAGTGATGGAATCTAGGGTGCATTAATGGTTGACAGGTAACCAACCGGTTTTCTGTGTTGCTTAGTGATGGAATCTAGGGTACATTAGAGGTTGACAGGTAACCAACCGGTTTTCTGTGTTGCTTAGTGGTGGAATCTAGGGTGCATTAGAGGTTGACAGGTAACTTACTGGTTTTCTGTGTTGCTTAGTGATGGAATCGAGGGTACATTAGAGGTTGACAGGTAACTTACTGGTTTTCTGTGTTGCTTAGTGATGGAATCGAGGGTACATTAGAGGTTGACAGGTAACTTACTGGTTTTCTGTGTTGCTTAGTGACGGAATCTAGGGTACATTAGAGGTTGACAGGTAACTTACTGGTTTTCTGTGTTGCTTAGTGATGGAATCTAGGGTGCATTAGAGGTTGACAGGTAACTTACTGGTTTTCTGTGTTGCTTAGTGGTGGAATCTAGGGTGCATTAGAGGTTGACAGGTAAACAACCGGTTTTCTGTGTTGCTTAGTGATGGAATGTAGAGTACACAGAGGCTGACAGGTAACCAACCAGTTTTCTGTGTTGCTCAAGGATGGAATCTAGGTTACATTAGAGGTTGACAGGTAACCAGCCAGTAAACAAAGTGAGTCTATGTTTTAACCCGGTGTTCGGTTGTCTGTGTGTGTGTGTGTGTGTGTGTGTGTCCGTGGTAAACTTTAACATTGATATTTTCTCTGCAAATACTTTGTCAGTTGACACCAAATTTGGCATAAAAATAGGAAAAATTCAGTTCTTTCCAGTCATCTTGTTTAAAACAATATTGCACCTCTGGGATGGGCACAAAAAAATAAAAAAAAGAAGCCTAATTATATGCAAACTGCATTTACTGTTATATCTATATTTTTTGTATTCTCTAAACTTGGCACTTTGATCTGATATTCTGACCCAACAACAAGAGGAGTCATTATTATCATTTTTTGTTCAAACAGGAACTTCTTTTGCTAAGCATGGAATTTTTATTTTTTTGCAAACGTTTTGGTGCAGATAGTAAAAAAGGGAAATTACTCTGTAATTAATGCTAGGGGACTTAATTTATCACAAGTGAGTCTTGAAGGCCTTGCCTCTCTTGTTTTGTATGGCTTAGTGATGGAATCTACAGTGAGGTTGACAGGTAACCGGTGTGTGTGTGGTGTGGTTTGAGGGTGGAGTCTCACGTGCACTGTCATAATGCCAAGGGTGGGGTGGGGCTCTGTTAGGGTTCACGCTCAGTCGCCGCCCAATTACCTTACGTTTTTCATCGCTGGAAGACTGGTTTGTTTTGTTCGGTTTTTCTTTCTTTTTGTTGTTGTTGCAGTGTGTGTGTGTGTGTGTGTGTGTGTGTGTGTGTGTGTGTGTGTGTGTGTGTGTGTGTGTGTGTGTGTGTGTGTGTGTGTGTGTGTGCGTGCGTGTGTGTGTGTGTGTGTGTGTGTGTGTGCGTGTGTGTGTGTGTGTGTGTGTGTGTGTGTGTGTGTGTGTGTGTGCGCGTGCGTGTGTGTGTGTGTGTGTCTGTCTGTCTGTCTGTGTCTGTTTGTCAGTGTGTGCGTCTGAGTCTGTGTGTCTCTTCCGATGTGTGTGTGTGTGTGAACTTGGAGAGAGAGAGAGAGAGAGAGAGAGAGAGAGAGAGAGAGAGAGAGAGAGAGAAGTAGGATATTTCGTTTTCTGCATATCTTCTTCTTCGTTCGTGGGCTGCAACTCCACGGCGTTTACTCAGTCGGGCGTACACGAGTGGGCTTTTACGTGCATGACTGGTTTTTTTCTGTTTTTTTTGTTGTTGTTTTGTTTTGTTTTTTTTGTTTACCTCGCCATGTAGGCAGCTACACTCCGCTTTCGGGGGTGTGCATGCTGGGAATGTTCTTGTTTCCATAACCCACCGAACGCTGACATGGATTACAGGATCTTTAACGTGCGTAGTATTTGATCTTCTGCTTGCGTATACTGGCACACGAGCGTTCTACATTTCAATGATGGTGAATAATGACTGATGGGCGGGGTGATGAAGATATTCAGTGTCGGCGATGCGAGTCTGTTCAGGTTTGTGACTTCCTGACAAGGCCCGCCACACCTCAGTCATGATATATCCCGGGGCTGAGAGATACAGATACCTGCAGTGTTCGTCAGGAAATTAGAGCAACGCCCCCAAACTGAGACACATCATAGTTCGACTGCGTGGTACCACTCTTCCCAGTTTGAACCCTTGGAATTCAACTATGGATACTAGGAGCGGGCTACGAACCGAAAAAACAACAGCAGCAGCAGCAGCAGCAAGAACAACAACAACAACAGCAGCAACAGCAGCAGCAGCAGCAGCCGGCAACAGCAGCAGCAGCAGCAGCAAGAACAACAACAACAACAACAGTAACAGCAGCAGCCGGCAACAGCAGCAGCAGTAGCAGCAGCAACAACAACAACAACAACAGTAACAGCAGCAGCCGGCAACAGCAGCAGCAGCAGCAGCAGCAACAACAACAACAACGTGACAACAACAACTACAACACACACACACACACACACACACACACACACACACACACACACACACACACACACTTCGCCAACTTAAGGCGGCCGGCTAGTTCAATCAAGTCTGACTGAGTCAGTTTCCATTATTTTTTTTCCTAGTCTAACTGCCAACCACCCAACCAACCAACCAAAGCTAGCTAACTAACCCCGGACGACGAATCTGTGTGGGGGGTCTTTGACTTCTAGCAATCCTGTGTTTATATGCGCGGTGCTCACACACTGACTGCACAAAGTGGGCTCCAGCTGGTCTCAGGAATATCCATCCACTCACTTCACCAACAGTACTGGACAACAAGATATTGCTGCTGCTTCAGTCCGACATTTCCACTGGAACTTCTGTGTCGTGGCCCTTGCTACAGTATCTGATCCCGAAGGCCGTCTCATACTGACGGACTCAGAGTCCACTGGAGGCTTTTAGATATTGAATTAGAGTGCAAAATAAATAAATGTAAAATTAGAGTTAAGTAGATATTTAGACAGAAAAAAAGAAGAAATTAGTAGATAGATAAATAGATAGGTGGTGGGGTCGGGGTGGGGGACGGACTGGCAAACAGGGATAAAATATGTAGATGCTGACAATGGACGTGGGTGGGCAAGACAGACAGACGGACTGGACACTGAGAAAGACAGACAGACAGACAGGTTGATCAGTGGGAGTGGATGAAATATCATAATATAATACTGATATATGTCAACACTGACATTGGAGGACACACACACACACGCACACACACACAGACACACACACACATACACACACACACACACACACACACACACACACACACACACACACACACACAACTGAAACCTATCTTTTAAATATATCAGATACAAAACACAGACAAGCTTTAATGAAACTCAGAATAAGCGCGCATGACCTAAAGATTGAGAAAGGTAGATATTTAAATATTCCACAAGAAGACAGATTGTGCAACAAGTGTAACATCCTGGAAGACGAAATCCATCTTCTTGATCATTGTATTAAATATAAAACCTTAAGGCAACAATTTTTAAAGGATATTCAAAATTCGAATAACACAGGTCATATTCCCAGTCAGGTGATGCTAACAGATGATGAATATATACAAACAAGATTGGGAAAATTTGTTTATGAATGCTGCTGCAATTTACCGCATTAACTGATTGATTAATTGTGTGTTTTTCATTCGTTCATTCATTTACCATTGCACTTGTGTCTTATAAACCTTACGGTTTCATGACAGTAAAATCTATTCTATTCTATTCTATTCTATTCACACACACGAATACCTTTACATGCATACAAATATACATACAGACACAGATACGTGGATTGGTCACGTGGAATACATACATACAGACAGACGGACTCACTGATCAATACACAGACACATAAAACAGGCACAAGAAAATGATGCCCCCCTCCCCTACCCCCTTCCCCCGCCATGCCGGCATTGCTCCACAGTGCCACAAGCCTTCCCAGTCACGTGGGTGGAACGGCCTCTTGCCAACAACACAGAAGGGCGCGGCCTGCACTGTGTGTGTGTGTGTGTGTGTGTGTGTGTGTGTGTGCTGTGCTGTGCGCGCGCAGTCGGCTTCCACTGCACGCAACAGGTCCTCGCCCTCCGCACGTGCGCACACGCTCGCTACGCAGTTGTCTGTCAAAATGTGAAGCCAGCAGAACCGAAGGAAGGAAAGGAGGGAGGGAAGGAAGCGACTGGTACCTTGGGCTTCAAAGAAACCTCTTCATGACTCTCTGTGTGTGTGTGTGTGTGTGTGTGTGTGTGCGGACGTGTTTGAAGTCGGGTATTTTGATGACTGGTGTAATTGTGTTCTCAAATGCCCCATTGGTAGATTTCTATTTTGGGCCATCTCCTCGACTAAAATAATCTTCTTTGCAAGGGTGAAAAAACAGCAACACACTGACCCTCAAACAACAACAAAATTCTCTGTCCATCTGTCTGTCCGTTGGTCCTGTACTACGCTAACACGTTTTCACGCAACAACTGTCATCAGAACAGGGCTCAGTACTGTGCCGATAGTGTCCTGCATACTGACGTTGAATCAGAACGGCGGACACAACTGAACGCGGCCATCAAAGCCGGCCCGCAGTGGTTCAGCAGCCGCAGTGCAGGGTCTCCGCCTCTGATGCGTGGCCTCTCGGCGATCAAACAACGATGGCTGTGGACTCAGTGCTGGCATTGAGACAGACAGTGACAGATTAGTAACTTTGGTATAAGCTGTGTATGGGGATCTTGGGTGGCCGTAACAGCATGGGGAGTAGGGACACTGAAACGGCATACACAGTGGCGCAGCAGGGGGAAAAAAACCCACACAAACAAGCAAACCAATAAAAACTCTGAGTAGGATCTGGCCAAAGTAATAAAATAAATAAATAAATAAATAAACAAACAAAAAACAAACACAACACAATGATGTGCCTCTCTACTGGGGCTCGAACCTGAATCCTTCTAGCCACCAGTCCATCCATTGTGCTGACCACTTCACCAGGGTAACTGCTTTATTGTACAGTATTGTAAGAATCAGAATCAGAATCAATTTTAATGTCAATTAAACCCGAACAAGGTTTATAAGATACGCATGCAATGTTACATGAAACCACTGCCCGCACAAAAAAGCAAAACAAAACAGGTCAATATTGAACAAGAGATTGAATCACTCCTGCACGCTATGGCGTTTATGGCAGCAGTTATTGACAAATTTCCCGCAAGTTTGTCTTCCAGTATTAGCTGACTGGGTTTAATAATATTTGGAAGGTATTTATAAATTTTTTGTATGAATTCTATTCTAATTTCTTTGTATGATTCGCATATAAGTGAAGGGGCGGCACAGTGCCAGACTTAGAGTCAGTGTGCATGGGTTTGAATCCTATACACAGACCAGAATTTTTATTATTTTTACTCCCCTCCTCCTCCTCTAGACCTTGAGGGGTGGTCTGGGTGATAGTCATATGGATGACTGAGACGGTAAACCCAGGTCCCGTGTGCAGCACTGAATTCATGTAGAAGAACCCCGAGAAAGGCAACAAAAGGGTTATCCTTGGGGGGGGGAAAAAAAAAAAAAAAAAAAATCTGTAAAAAAAATACATTTTGATCGTAAAACATACATCTGCCTACAACAACAACAACAACAACAACAAAATAAAACAGAAAAAGTAACAAAGAAAAAAACAAAACAAGAAAGAAGAAGAAGAAGAAGAAGAAGAAAAGAAACAAAGAAAGAAGGAAAAGCGGGTGCCCCTGTCGCACTGTCACGATGCACTCTTCTCTCCCCCTGGGCGAGCAGCCCGATTTTCAAGTTCACACACAGTAATCCGTCGTGACAAAACTAAGTAGGCTACTACACTTCACTACAGTACACTACAGTAAGACTACACTACACAATACAACACCGCTTGGCACTGCACTGTTCTGTATTGTATAGAGACAGAAAGTGTCCAGTAAAGAGAGAGAGAGAGAGAGAGAGAGAGAGAGAGAGAGAGAGAGAGAGAGAGAGAGAGAGAGAGAGAGAGAGAGACAGAGAGAGAGAGAGAGAGAGAGCCGATTGAGAGAGAGAGAGAGAGAGAGAGAGAGAGAGAGAGAGAGAGAGAGAGAGAGAGAGAGAGAGAGAGAGAGAGAAGTATCAGTAGCTCAAGGAGGCGTCACTGCGTTCGGTCAAATCCATATACGCTACACCACATCTGCCAAGCAGATGCCTGACTAGCAGCGTAACCCAACGCGCTTAGTCAGGCCTTGAGAGAGAGAGAGAGAGAGAGAGAGAGAGAGAGAGAGAGAGAGAGAGAGAGAGAGAGAGAGAGGAGAAAAAAAGAAAAACAAACGTATCATTCTATCACGTACATTCGAAATTTTCGGAATGTTCATTCTCGTTTCTTCCTCAAGGGATGGTCTGTTTACATGTTACCAGGGTCACGTAAATCCACTCTTACGCAGCTATTGTGACGCAAGCACGCCATGACGTACATGCTGTTACGCAAGTAATGAATGAATGAAACTTGGTAGAGAGAACACACAATGTCAATGGTGCTGTTGCCGTTCCCCCAAACATTCTGAAAGCCGGGTGGACAGACAGACAGACAGACAGACAGATCTCTTGTTGCTGCGACATGTATTGTGCCAGCGACGACAATTCGTCGACACTGAGGATCGGTTTGGATAGGTCCGAAATGTTGCCCGGGCAGCGGCAGAGAGACTGACAACTACATTGTGGCTATCTGCCCCTGCTGCTGCTGCTGCTGCTTTCAGTTCTGCTGGCTTCACCACTGAGGACAGATGCACAGCACGTGCATAGAGCGAGGACCTGTTGCATGTGTTGCTAGCTGCACACACACACACACACAGTGCACTGAGACTGCACCGGCCCTCGTGCTGTGCTGGCAAGAGGTGTTCCGACATAATGTTACCGCTGGGTATGTATTGTCGACGGCGACAGTATGTCGCACACACACACACACACACACACACACACACACCTCAAAACGAACAAATCAATGATTTTGGACAGAACAGATAAAGAAAAAATAAGCAAGAAAAAAAAAAGAAAGGCAGTCACACGTTTATGTTACTAACGTTCTGTCACAACAGATGTCTCTGTTGTGGTGCAAGAAATGAATGAAAGTAACTTGGCATAGACTGACACACAATAGTGTGCGACATGTCACACACACACACACACACACACTCACACGCACACACACACACACACACACACGCACACACACACACACACACACACACACATCACACACATGCGCGCGCGCAAGCACGCACGCACGCATTTATGTCGGACCCCTCAGTCACGAAGACAGCAGGTTAATTGCGGTCTGCAGTATTTCAATGTCCGCACTCTACAGCTCTTCAGAATGCGCCCTCCCATGAGTTCAATGATGCGAAGATTCTATTTGCTTATTTATCATCTTTTTTTTTTTTTTTTTTTTTTTTTTTTACTATATAGTTATTATTTATTTATTTCTTTGTGTAAGCTTATCTATCATTTATTCACCCTTTTTTTTTTCTTTTTTTTTTCCTCAAGGCCTGACTAAGCGCGTTGGGTTACGCTGCTGGTCAGGCATCTGCTTGGCAGATGTGGTGTAGCGTATATGGATTTGTCCGAACGCAGTGACGCCTCCTTGAGCTACTGAAACTGAAGATGTCAAAAAAAATTATGTTAGTGAATATGTGTGTGTGTGTGTGTGTGTGT
>NC_134896.1:17379901-17384901 GCF_041734735.1 Babylonia areolata | reverse complement strand
CCGTTCTATAATAAAATTATGATCGGTGGCACCATGTCAGAATCGGTTAGGAGTTGGACTTGTGACCCAGTGTGCTCACCAGTAATCAGGGATCAGTTCGAGGCCTTGTTTCGGCATACTGTCATGTCCTTGGGGAAAAAAGCAGATTTCCATTTCCACAGGCCGTCCACCCAGGTGTGTATGGAATGGGTACCTGCTGTGACTTCGGTTTGCAGAGGGTTAAAACGAGCGGAAGAGGGGACTGGGGCCCAGTCTTTCTATGCCGAGTCGAGTCCTAGACACAGTGGCCGTAAGAAGTTTTGGGTCTTTTTAACTCACTCAGTACGGCCAGTCCCCTCTTCTCCTCTACACAGACCCCTCGGATGTCCAGTGGGTGTCTGAATGACCCAACCTTTAGCTTCCGTCGTCAGAATTGTGGTATTCTTTGTCAACATTCACCTTTTCAGTATAATAGCCTTCCGCTTGCAATATTTTGATGATGGTAATTGGGAGTGAAACGCTGTTAACGTCGTCTCTTTTGCCGTTCGTATGGAGAGAGTTAACCTTTAACTTTTTTCATCGTAATAATCCTGATTTACCAGCTGCTGCAATTGCTACTCAGTGCTACAACTGCTGCTGCTGCTGCTGTTGCTGCTGCTACTCAGTACTACAACTACTACTACTACTGCTTCTGCTGCTGCTACTCAGTACTACAACTACTACTACTACTGTTGTTGCTGCTACTACTCAGTACTACAACTGCTACTACTGCTGTTGCAACTGCTACTCAGTACTACAACTACTACTGCTGCTGTTGTTACTGCTGCTACTCAGTACTACAACTACTACTGTTGCTGCTGCTACTCAGTACTACAACTACTACTACTGCTTTTGCTGCTGCTACTCAGTACTACAACTACTACTACTGCTGTTGCTGCTGCTACTCAGTACTACAACTACTGCTGCTGCTACTACTCACTACTACAGCTACTACTACTGCTTTTGCTGCTGCTACTACTCAGTACTACAACTACTACTACTGCTTTTGCTGCTGCTACTCAGTACTACAACTACTACTGCTGCTGCTGCTACTCACTACTACAACTACTACTACTGCTGTTGTTGCTGCTACTACTACTCAGAACTACAATTACTACTACTGCTGTTGTTGTTGCTGCTGCTATTCAGCACTACAACTACTACTACTACTACTGCTGTTGTTGCTGCTGCTATTCAGTACTACAACAGCTACTACTACTGCTGTCGCTGCTGCTTTCTTTTGCTCACCCTCTTTTATGCTTAGACACATGCATGCACGCAAGGCCTTGCGCACGCACACTGACTCCTCAAGCATCCGCCCACATATCTGTATGCACCGATACATCCGCACACAATCCCCCAGCATCTGCCCACACATTTACAAATTTGCACGCATGGACTGGCTCACATACGCTCTCTCTGTGTCTCTCTGTCTGTCTCTGTCTGTCTCTGTCTGTCTCTGTCTGTCTGTCTGTCTCTGTCTGTCTGTCTGTCTCTCTCTCTCTCTCTCACACACACGTTTACAAATTTGCACGCATGGACTGACTCACATACGCTCTCTCTGTGTCTGTCTGCCCGTCTCTGTCTGTCTGTCTGTCTGTCTGTCTGTCTGTCTCTCTCTCTCTCTCTCTCTCACACACACACACACACACACACACACACACACTCACGCACAGACACGCATACACATACATACACTCTCGGCACACACACACACACTCACACATACACATACACTTACACACACACACACACACACTCTCTCTCTCTCTCGCATACACACACACCCACGCCCTGACACACACCCACACACACCCAAACTTGAACACACACCCACGCACCTTCCTTAAAGATTAGATCCCCGGGACTTGGCCTGAAGCATCCGCCGGAAAAAAAAAAGAAAAAAAAAGAAGAGAGTTTGGGAGGAGGGAGAGGTGCGGGGCGTGGGGGGTAATGGAGAGGGAATCAGGATGCTGAAGGGAGGCGGAGACAGAGAGAGAGAGACAGAGACAGAGACAGAGAGAGACAGAGAGCTTAAGCACAAACATCGCTACACCTCTCTGCACGATCTCTCATCACCCACAACTATCCTATCTCTTTTTTGCGTGTTCACCGCTTTCCACCGACTTGCTTATCGATGCTAGACTTCATCCACCCACACATACATACATACATACATACATACATACATACATACCCCCAGATGATACAGCACTGACGGGCAACACGCCCGCATTGTAGGAAACCGGAGTCACCGATACATACATCCCCCCCCCCCCCCCCCCACCCCCCCCCCCCCCCTACACCCATAACCCATAGCAGTCTTCTGTGAGGCACAGCAATACTCTTTAACTGACTGAAATGCCACGCAGACAAAAAGCAACCCCTATACGAAACAAAATGATTCTTCTTCTTATTATCATTATTACTATTTCACGAGGATAGCGGAGTAAGCATAACTGCCTAAATTTTTTTAAATTTTTTCTACAGAATACGAATAACTACAACAGTAACAAGAACAACAACAAAATAATGAACAATAAGCAGGTTACCCCCCACCCCCTAAAAAAAAACCACAAAACCAAATCAAACAAACAAAACAAAAACAAAAACACAAAAAAAAACCAAACACACACACACACACACACACACACACACACACACACACACACACACACACACACACACACACACACACACAATTTCAGCCAACACTCCGTGTGTTGAAGTGAGGATGCCTATTTTTGATTTTTTTTTTTTAAGACATTATCCCACTTCGTGATGATTGAGGTGTGTGACCACCACCACCAACAGCAGCAGCAGCAGCAGCAGCAGACAGCAGACAGCAGCAGAAGGGGTGGCACCAGGAACTGTGCTGTACCACCTGTGCAACTTTATCTTCAAGGGAAACACTCCGTTGAGAATTCGGTTTTGTTTATAATCTTCTTTTTTTTTTCTTTTTTTTTTTTTAACAGCTGTTGTTGTTTTTTTCCCCCAGAAAAATTCGAGGAAACAAAAAACAAAACCGCACTAAAAACACGAGAGATAGAAACAGCTCTAAAAATACTTTGCTGGAGCTCTAGGTTTATAATAAATGTACGTTGAGGAAGAAATTGCAGCGGAGTCTACTGTTTGCAGCGTGTGTGTGTGTGTGTGTGTGTGTGTGTGTGTGTGTGTGGTACGTGCGTGCGTGTGTGTGTGTGTGTGTGTCTGTGTCCGTGTGCGTGCGTGCGTGTGCGTGTGCTTTGTCATTGACACATTTGATACAATGCCAGCTGCACTTGTCCCCCAGACTCGATGTGATGGAAGTCCTTGGCTCCTCGGACAGTTTTCATCAGGCGATACAATGCAACACAACACAATCCAATACAATCCAATACAATACAATACTCTACAACATAATACAATGCAATGCAATGCAATACATCCAATGCAATATAATGCAATGCAATACAACACAATGCAATACAACCCAAAGCAATGCAATTCAACACAATGCAATGCAATACAGTGCAATACAATACAGTACATACACAGCAATGCTATACAATACACTACAATGCAATACAATACAAAGCAAAGCTATGCAATACAATACAATGCAATGCAATATAACATAATGCAATGCAATGCAATACACTGCGATGTAATACAATATAATGCAATGCAATACAACACAATGCAATACAATACAATACAATACAACCCAAAGCAATGAATACAATACAATGGAATCCAGCGCAATACAATACAATATATGCACAGCAATGCTATACAATATGCTACAATGCAATACAATACAATGCAATAACATATAATACAAAGCAGTGTTATACAATACAATACAATACAATACACTACAAGAACGAAAAAAACAGGACAGTATGATGTTGTGCCGAGCGTTTTATTCGGGTGGCAAAAAAAAAAAAAAAAAAAGAAAGAAAAAAAAAAGGAACGAGCTTAAAGTTGTTGTTTCCCCCCTCGCCCCCCCCCCCCCCCCCCCCCCCCCCCCCCCCCCTTTTTTTTTCTTTTCTCTTTTTTTTTAACCCCTTCCGCTTCATCATGTGCACTATTTCATTGACATTACTCCCACGCCGCTCATATATATATATATATATGTTCCCCTAAACATAGCCACCAAACAGGTTCGTCTCCGCTGCCGCTAGTTTCGATGCAGGCAGTCTGCAGGGAACTATCGGTGTCAGTTAGGGTCGCCAGGAGGCCACATTTCACGTGGGACCCTGCGCTGCAGTGTAGAGTCACTTCGGTGGTGTTCAGTAATATCTGGAGCGATCTTGAAGGTTGGTCACAACTTCACAAAGCGTAGGTTTATGTGTAAGATGCCCCTTCATGTGCACACGCACGCTAGCACACACACACACACACACACACACACACACACACACACACACACACACACATACCACACGTACAGACACTGTCACTCAGACGCACACACGCCGCACATGTGCACAACTGTATCCCCACCACACCCACCATATAATCCCTTTCATGATTTCTTTTTCTTTTTTTTTCTTTCTATATTGATTTATTCATAGTATAGCTTGAGTATTATGTATGAGTGCGTTCTTAATGCGCTTGTAGGCCTCTGTGTGTGTGTGTGTGTGTGTGTGTGTGTGTGTGTGTGTGTGTGTGTGAGTGTGTGTGCATGCGTGAGTGTACGTGCGTGCGTGCGCGTGTGTGTGTCTGTGCGTGTACGCGCATGCGTGTACGCGCGTGCGTGTGTGTGTGTATGTGTGTGTGTGTGTGTGTGTGTGTGTGTGTGTGTGTGTGCGTGTGTGTGTGTGTGTTTGAGAGAGAGAGTGAAGGTCGTGGACTGGAGGGGGGGGGGGGGCGGAGGTGGGGGCGCACAACTTTAAACGGAAAACGATAAATCACAACAACTAAAGACGACTGTCGATACTAAAGGCGGGGCAAGTCCATTACGCCGGCTCACGAGAGAGGCTGTTGTCGTTAACCCT
>NC_134896.1:17364901-17374901 GCF_041734735.1 Babylonia areolata | reverse complement strand
TGCTGTTGGTTGATTTTGGTTGTAGAGGTTTGGGGGTGATGCATAACCATCGTGGTAGTGGAGCTGAGTTTAACAGTCTATTGGCAAAGTTCAGGACTTGGGTCCTGGTTCAGTTAAGGTTCCATTGTTCTAGGGGGTGAGTCCTGTATGTCTGTCTTGGTGGGAGGTCCGTCTTCAAGGAGGAGGGGGGAGCTCTGACAGTCTGAATGGGGTGTGGGCGGAGGGGGGAGGGCGGTGAAGTCCTGGCTGATCTTCTGGCGTTCCAAGGGGGAAGTCCTGGCTGTCTGTGGAGAGGTGAAGTCCTGGCTTATTTTCTGGCTTTCCAAGGGGGAAGTCCAGGCTGATCTTCTGGCGTTCTAAGGGGGACGTCCTGGATGTCTGTAAAGGGGTGAAGTCCTGGCCGATCTTCTGGCTTTCCAAGGGGGAAGTCCTGGATGTCTGTAAAGGGGTGAAGTCCTGGCTGATCTTCTGGCGTTCCAAGGGGGAAGTCCTGGATGTCTGTAAAGGGGTGAAGTCCTGGCTGATCTTCTGGCTTTCCAAGGGGGAAGTCCTGGCTGATCTTCTGGCGTTCCAAGGGGGAAGTCCTGGCTGATCTTCTGGCGTTCCAAGGGGGAAGTCCTGGCTGATCTTCTGGCGTTCCAAGGGGGAAGTCCTGGATGTCTGTGGAGAGGTGAAGTTTGGCTGCTCTTCTGGCTTTCCAAGGGGGAAGTCCTGGCTGATCTTCTGGCGTTCCAAGGGGGACGTCCTGGATGTCTGTAAAGGGGTGAAGTCCTGGCTGATCTTCTGGCTTTCCAAGGGGGAAGTCCTGGCTGATCTTCTGGCTTTCCAAGGGGGAAGTCCTGGCTGATCTTTTGGCTTTCCAAAGGGGACGTCTTGGATGTCTGCAAAGGGGTGAAGTCCTGGCTGATCTTCTGGCTTTCCAAGGGGGACGTCGTGGATGTCTGTGGAGGGGTGAAATCCTGGCTGTTCATTTTGGGATTCAGAGGGGAAAGTCCTGGTTGTATGCAGAGGAGTGAGGTCCCAGCTGCTCGTCTATGTGTAATGTCCGTTTGGGTGTGAAGTCCATCTTGGACTGATTAGGTCCTGGTTCTGGTGACAGATTGCAAATCAAACAAACACTACACGCATACATACAAACATACGTACTCACATACATGGACATGTGCTCGCAGTCGCGCAGTGTGTCTTTGATCGTATGTGTGTCTACAGCTGTCACACACACACACACACACACACACACACACACACACACACACACACACACACACACACACACACACACACACATGTCCGCTGGATCTAAAAACAGTTCGCTTGATTTTTATCGGGGGACGTTTACATTAAAAGCAAAAAAGAGGACAGCAGTCGAAACACAAATTGAACAAAAACAACACAACAGACTGTATATTCCACACACACGCAGAGACACACAGAGACAGACACACGCACACACACACATGCGCTGACACACACACACACACACACACACACACACACACACACACACACACACACACACACACACACACTGTCACACGTGCACGGGCTTGCACACAGCAAGCATACATTCATCTTTTACACATATCCTATTTAAAAAGAAAAGAAAAGAGTGATTTAAAAAAACTAGAAATAGGCTCATTCGTTCAATCACTCAATATGCACATTGACAAGTACTATTTCACTTCTAATACAAACAAACAAACAAACAAACAGACAAAATCGTATCAATAGACAAAACATTAATGAAAAGATCTACGTATAGAGGAAACAAAGGATTTACACGGTGTTAGTTAGTTAGTTAATAATTTATTCATTCATTTATTTATTTGTTCATTTAGTTATTTATTCATTTATTTATTTATTTATACATTTATTCATCTATTCATTCATTTATTTATCTGTTGTCAGAAAGAGTCTGCAAAATAACCCAAACAGACATAAAATTAAGATAAACAAAATAATAAAAATTGTGGGGGAAAAAAAACAACACTTCTTTCCCAACAGCACAGTGCCAGTCGAAACACAAATTGAACAAAAACAACACAACAGAATGTATATTTCATACACACGCAGAGACACACAGAGACACACAGAGACACACACACACAAACACGCACACACACACATGCACACACACACACACACACACACACACACACACACACACACACACATACACACACACACACACACACTGTCACCGTGTGCCTTCTCCAACAACTTGCACCTTCAGTGCAGAACATCTGTGCTTTGGAAAAAAAAAAAAAAAAGAAAAAAAAAAAGAAAAAGAAAAAAAGACCCTGTAGTCAGCGGCCGGCGTTTTTTTTATCGACACCTTGTATTGTGTCTGTCTGTAACTGCAGTGTCCAAGGTGTGACGCTTCATGAGGCAGTGTGATTTTCACACAGTTCGTGTCACAAGCGCCGCCCTCTCGTGTCCACAACAACAGAGTCTGTCGAGCAGTGCAATGCACAGCAGTCACACAGCGACAGGTGTGGGAACACTGACTGATCCATCTGGAGCCTGACAACAACGTGCCTTCTGTGTGTGTGTGTGTGTGTGTGTGCAGTGTCGGTGTTTGTCAGAGAATCTTGATTTTTAGAGTATATCTTGGTAGTCGACTGAGCATATCTGCTTTGTCAGATGTGGTGTAGCGTATATGGATTTGTCCGAACGCAGTGACGCCTCCTTGAGCTACTGAAACTGAAACTGACACTTGGTGACTGAGAAAGCGAAAGAGAGAAAGAGAGAGAAGAAAAAATTGACAGAGAGAGAGAGAGAGAGAGAGAGAGAGAGAGAGAGAGAGAGAGAGAGAGAGAGAGAGAGAGAGAGAGAAACAGACAGACACGGAAAACCAGAGACAGAGAGAGTGAAACTTGTGAGAGAGAAAGAGAGAGAGAAACAGACAAACAGACAGAGAAAGAACCAGAGACAGACAGACAGAGAAAGAACCGTCTCTGTCTTTGTCTCTCTCTCTGTCTCTCTGTCTCTGTCTCTCTCTCTCTCGGTCAGTCTCTCCCTCGTTCTAGGCTCCTGCCTACATCCACCCTCTAGCCCCCCACCCCTCTCCCTCCACTCTTTCTCTCCTAGTCACCAAGCTATTTTCTAGTTCTCACAACATCAACATTCTACGAGTATATTCCCTCTGAGCTGTAAAAGCTGACATCCACTTTCTTCCCCCCTCATCTCTCTCTCTCTCTCTCTCTCTCTCCACCGCCACCCCCCCCCTCTCTCTCTCACTTTCTCTTAGTCACCAAGATTTTTTTCAAGTTCTCACAACACCAGCACACTCTATTCCTCCCTCTGATCTCTTACTCACATGCACTCTCTTCTTCCTCATCTCTCTCTCTCTCTCTCTCTCTCTCTCTCTCTCTCTCTCTCCCCAACCTCCCTCTCCCTCTCTCTCGCCGTGCATGCAATGACATAATCATATAATGTAGTATTGTGTAGTGTAGACCCTGCTTCAGGGCGGGGGCTGGATGAAAACAAAAACAACAAGAGAGGCAAGGCCTTCAAGACTCTCTTGTGATACACTTTAAAAAAAAAATCTAATCATTAAAATGTGTTCTGTATAATTTCAAAATTTAACGTTTGAGATGAGAAAGATCAGTTTAAAGCAAATTAAGTCCCCTAGCATTAATTACAGAGTAATTTCCCTTTTTTACTATCTGCACCAAAACGTTTGCAAAATAAATAAAACTTCCATGCTCAGCAAAAGAAGTTCCTGTTTGAACAAAAAATGATAATAATGACTGCTCTTGTTGTTGTGTCGAATATCAGATCAAAGTTTAAGAGAATAAAAAAAATAATATAAATATAAGAGTAAATGCAGTTTGCATATAATTAGGCTTCATTTTTTATTTTTTTTGTACCCATCCCAGAGGTGCAATATTGTTTTAAACAAGATGACTGGAAAGAACTGAATTTTTCCTATTTTTATGCTTAATTTGGTGTCAACTGACAAAGTATTTGCAGAGAAAATGTCAATGTTAAATTACCACGGACACACAAACACACACAGACACACACACACACACACACACACACACACAAACAACCGAACACCGGGTTAAAACATAGAATCACTTTGTTTACACAAGTGAGTCAAAAAACAAAGAGCACCAGTGCTTATCTGTTATCCTCGAAAATAAAGAATTTTGTCTTGTCTTGTTCATCCAGCTCCCTCTCCCTCTCTCTATTCTCCCTCCCCCCTCTCTCTCCCTCTCTGTATCCCACTCCTTCTCCTCTCTCCCCCCACCCTCTCTCTCTCTCCCTCTCTGTATCCCACTCCCTCTCCCCCCACCCCCTCTCTCTCTCCCTCTCTGTATCCCACTCCCTCTCCTCTCTCTCCCTCTATGTATCCCACTCCCTCTCCTCTCTCTCCCTCTATGTATCCCACTCCCTCTCCTCTCTCCCCCACCCACTCTCTCTCTCTCTCTCTGTGTATCCCACTCCCTCTCCTCTCTCCCCCCACCCCCCTCTCTCCCCATCTCTGTATCCCACTCCCTCTCCTCTCTCCCCCCACCCTCTCTCTCTCTCTCTCTCTCTGTATCCCACTCCCTCTCCTCTCTCCCCCACACCCTCTCTCTCTCTCTCCCTCTCTGTATCCCACTCCCTCTCCTCTCTCCCCCCACCCCCTCTCTCTCCCTCTCTGTATCCCACTCCCTCTCCTCTCTCCCCCACCCTCTCTCTCTCTCTCTCTCTCTCTCTGTATCCCACTCCCTCTCCTCTCTCCCCCCCACCCCTCTCTCTCTCTCTCTCTCTCTCTGTATCCCACTCCCTCTCCTCTCTCCCCCCACCCTCTCTCTCTCTCTCTGTATCCCACTCCCTCTCCTCTCTCCCCCCACCCTCTCTCTCTCTCTCTCCCTCTCTGCATCCCACTCCCTCTCCTCTCTCCCCCCACCCTCTCTCTCTCTCTCTCTGTATCCCACTCCCTCTCCTCTCTCCCCCCACCCTCTCTCTCTCTCTCTCTCTCTCTGTATCCCACTCCCTCTGCTCTCTCCTCCACTCTCTCTCTCTCTCTCTCTGTATCCCACTCCCTCTCCTCTCTCCCCCAATCTCTCTCTCTCCCTCTCTGTATCCCACTCCCTCTCCTCTCTCCCCCCACTCTCTCTCTCTCTCTCTCTGTATCCCACTCCCTCTCCTCTCTCCCCCCACTCTCTCTCTCTCTCCCTCTCTGTATCCCACTCCCTCTCCTCTCTCCCCCCACTCTCTCTCTCTCTCCCTCTCTGTATCCCACTCCCTCTCCTCTCTCCCCCCACCCTCTCTCTCTCCCTCTCTGTATCCCACTCCCTCTCCTCTCTCCCCCCACCCTCTCTCTCTCCCTCTCTGTATCCCACTCCCTCTCCTCTCTCCCCCGACCCTCTCTCTCTCTCTCCCTCTCTGTATCCCACTCCCTCTCCTCTCTCCCCCACCCCCTCTCTCTCCCTCTCTGTATCCCACTCCCTCTCCTCTCTCCCCCACCCTCTCTCTCTCTCTCTCTGTATCCCACTCCCTCTCCTCTCTCCCCCCCACCCTCTCTCTCTCTCTCTCTGTATCCCACTCCCTCTCCTCTCTCCCCCCACCCTCTCTCTCTCTCTCTGTATCCCACTCCCTCTCCTCTCTCCCCCCACCCTCTCTCTCTCTCTCTCTCTCTCTCTCTGTATCCCACTCCCTCTCCTCTCTCCCCCCACCCTCTCTCTCTCTCTCCCTCTCTGTATCCCACTCCCTTTCCTCTCTCTCCCCCACCCTCTCTCTCTCTCTCTCTGTATCCCCCTCCCTCTCCTCTCTCCCCCCACCCTCTCTCTCTCTCTCTCTCTGTATCCCACTCCCTCTCCTCTCTCCCCCACTCTCTCTCTCTCCCTCTCTGTATCCCACTCCCTCTCCTCTCTCCCCCACTCTCTCTCTCTCTCCCTCTCTGTATCCCACTCCCTCTCCTCTCTCCCCCACTCTCTCTCTCTCTCCCTCTCTGTATCCCACTCCCTCTCCTCTCTCCCCCACTCTCTCTCTCTCTCCCTCTCTGTATCCCACTCCCTCTCCTCTCTCCCCCACTCTCTCTCTCTCTCCCTCTCTGTATCCCCCTCCCTCTCCTCTATCCCCCCACCCCCCCTCTCTCTCCCTCTCTGTATCCCGCTCCCTCTCCTCTCTCCCCCCACCCTCTCTCTCTCTCCCTCACTGTATCCCACTCCCTCTCCTCTCTTCCCCCCCACCACCCTCTCTCTCTCTCCCTCTCTGTATCCCACTCCCTCTCCTCTCTCCCCCACCCCCTCTCTCTCTCTCCCTCTCTGTATCCCACTCCCTCTCCTCTCTCCCCCCACTCTCTCTCTCTCCCTCTCTGTATCCCACTCCCTCTCCTCTCTCCCCCCACTCTCTCTCTCTCCCTCTCTGTATCCCACTCCCTCTCCTCTCTCCCCCCACTCTCTCTCTCTCTCTCTCTCTCTCTGTATCCCTCTCCCTCTCCTCTCTCCCCCCACCCTCTCTCTCTCCCTCTCTGTATCCCACTCCCTCTCCTCTCTCCCCCCCCACCCTCTCTCTCTCCCTCTCTGTATCCCACTCCCTCTCCTCTCTCCCCCCACCCTCTCTCTCTCTCTCCCTCTCTGTATCCCACTCCCTCTCCTCTCTCCCCCACCCCCTCTCTCTCCCTCTCTGTATCCCACTCCCTCTCCTCTCTCCCCCACCCTCTCTCTCTCTCTCTCTGTATCCCACTCCCTCTCCTCTCTCCCCCCCACCCTCTCTCTCTCTCTCTCTCTCTGTATCCCACTCCCTCTCCTCTCTCCCCCCACCCTCTCTCTCTCTCTCTGTATCCCACTCCCTCTCCTCTCTCCCCCCACCCTCTCTCTCTCTCTCTCCCTCTCTGCATCCCACTCCCTCTCCTCTCTCCCCCCACCCTCTCTCTCTCTCTCTCTGTATCCCACTCCCTCTCCTCTCTCCCCCCACCCTCTCTCTCTCTCTCTCCCTCTCTGCATCCCACTCCCTCTCCTCTCTCCCCCACCCTCTCTCTCTCTCTCTGTATCCCACTCCCTCTCCTCTCTCCCCCCACCCTCTCTCTCTCTCTCTCCCTCTCTGCATCCCACTCCCTCTCCTCTCTCCCCCACCCTCTCTCTCCCTCTCTGTATCCCACTCCCTCTCCTCTCTCCCCCACCCTCTCTCTCCCTCCCTGTATCACACTCCCTCTCCTCTCTCCCCCCACCCTCTCTCTCTCCCTCCCTCTCTGTATCCCACTCCCTCTCCTCTCTCCCCCACCCCCCTCTCTCTCTCTCTCACTCTCTGTATCCCACTCCCTCTCCTCTCTCCCCCCACCCTCTCTCTCTCTCTCCCTCTCTGTATCCCACTCCCTCTCCTCTCTCCCCCCACCCTCTCTCTCTCTCTCTCCCTCTGTATCCCACTCCCTCTCCTCTCTCCCCCCCACCCTCTCTTTCTCTCTCCCTCTCTGTATCCCACTCCCTCTCCTCTCTCCCCCCCCCACCCTCTCTCTCTCTCCCCCTCTATGTATCCCACTCCCTCTCCTCTCTCCCCCACCCTCTCTCTCTCTCCCCCACCCTCTCTCTCTCCCTCTCTGTATCCCACTCCCTCTCCTCTCTCCCCCACCCTCTCTCTCTCTCCCTCTCTGTATCCCACTCCCTCTCCTCTCTCCCCCACCCCCTCTCTCTCTCTCCCTCTCTGTATCCCACTCCCTCTCCCCCACCCTCTCTCTCTCTCTCTCTGTCTCTGTATCCCACTCCCTCTCCTCTCTCCCCCACCCTCTCTCTCTCTCTCTCTCTCTGTATCCCACTCCCTCTCCTCTCTCCCCCCACCCTCTCTCTCTCCCTCTCTGTATCCCACTCCCTCTCCTCTCTCCCCCACCCTCTCTCTCTCCCTTCTCTGTATCCCACTTCCTCTCCTCTCTCCCCCACCCTCTCTCTCTCTCCCTCTCTGTATCCCACTCCCTCTCCTCTCTCTCCCCACCCTCTCTCTCTCTCTCCCTCTCTGTATCCCACTCCCTCTCCTCTCTCCCCCCACCCTCTCTCTCTCCCTCTCTGTATCCCACTCCCTCTCCTCTCTCCCCCACCCTCTCTCTCTCCCTTCTCTGTATCCCACTTCCTCTCCTCTCTCCCCCACCCTCTCTCTCTCTCCCTCTCTGTATCCCACTCCCCTCTCCTCTCTCTCCCCACCCTCTCTCTCTCTCTCCCTCTCTGTATCCCACTCCCTCTCCTCTCTCCCCCCCCCTCTCTCTCTGTATCCCACTCCCTCTCCTCTCTCCCCCCACCCTCTCTCTCTCTCTGTATCCCACTCCCTTTCCTCTCTCTCCCCCACCCTCTCTCTCTCTCTCTGTATCCCCCTCCCTCTCCTCTCTCCCCCCACCCTCTCTCTCTCTCCCTCTCTGTATCCCACTCCCTCTCCTCTCTCCCCCACTCTCTCTCTCTCTCCCTCTCTGTATCCCACTCCCTCTCCTCTCTCCCCCACTCTCTCTCTCTCCCTCTCTGTATCCCACTCCCTCTCCTCTCTCCCCCACTCTCTCTCTCTCTCCCTCTCTGTATCCCACTCCCTCTCCTCTCTCCCCCACTCTCTCTCTCTCTCCCTCTCTGTATCCCCCTCCCTCTCCTCTATCCCCCCACCCCCCCTCTCTCTCCCTCTCTGTATCCCGCTCCCTCTCCTCTCTCCCCCCACCCTCTCTCTCTCTCCCTCACTGTATCCCACTCCCTCTCCTCTCTTCCCCCCCACCACCCTCTCTCTCTCTCCCTCTCTGTATCCCACTCCCTCTCCTCTCTCCCCCACCCCCTCTCTCTCTCTCCCTCTCTGTATCCCACTCCCTCTCCTCTCTCCCCCCACTCTCTCTCTCTCCCTCTCTGTATCCCACTCCCTCTCCTCTCTCCCCCCCACTCTCTCTCTCTCCCTCTCTGTATCCCACTCCCTCTCCTCTCTCCCCCCACTCTCTCTCTCTCTCTCTCTGTATCCCACTCCCTCTCCTCTCTCCCCCCACCCTCTCTCTCTCCCTCTCTGTATCCCACTCCCTCTCCTCTCTCCCCCCCCACCCTCTCTCTCTCCCTCTCTGTATCCCACTCCCTCTCCTCTCTCCCCCACCCTCTCTCTCTCTCTCCCTCTCTGTATCCCACTCCCTCTCCTCTCTCCCCCACCCCCCTCTCTCTCCCTCTCTGTATCCCACTCCCTCTCCTCTCTCCCCCACCCTCTCTCTCTCTCTCTCTCTCTGTATCCCACTCCCTCTCCTCTCTCCCCCCCACCCTCTCTCTCTCTCTCTCTCTCTGTATCCCACTCCCTCTCCTCTCTCCCCCCACCCTCTCTCTCTCTCTCTGTATCCCACTCCCTCTCCTCTCTCCCCCCACCCTCTCTCTCTCTCTCTCCCTCTCTGCATCCCACTCCCTCTCCTCTCTCCCCCCACCCTCTCTCTCTCTCTCTCTGTATCCCACTCCCTCTCCTCTCTCCCCCCCACCCTCTCTCTCTCTCTCTCCCTCTCTGCATCCCACTCCCTCTCCTCTCTCCCCCCACCCTCTCTCTCTCTCTCTCTGTATCCCACTCCCTCTCCTCTCTCCCCCCACCCTCTCTCTCTCTCTCTCCCTCTCTGCATCCCACTCCCTCTCCTCTCTCCCCCACCCTCTCTCTCCCTCTCTGTATCCCACTCCCTCTCCTCTCTCCCCCACCCTCTCTCTCCCTCCCTGTATCACACTCCCTCTCCTCTCTCCCCCCACCCTCTCTCTCTCTCCCTCCCTCTCTGTATCCCACTCCCTCTCCTCTCTCCCCCACCCCCTCTCTCTCTCTCTCCCTCTCTGTATCCCACTCCCTCTCCTCTCTCCCCCCACCCTCTCTCTCTCTCTCCCTCTCTGTATCCCACTCCCTCTCCTCTCTCCCCCCACCCTCTCTCTCTCTCTCTCCCTCTGTATCCCACTCCCTCTCCTCTCTCCCCCCACCCTCTCTCTCTCTCTCCCTCTCTGTATCCCACTCCCTCTTCTCTCTCCCCCCCCACCCTCTCTCTCTCTCTCCCTCTATGTATCCCACTCCCTCTCCTCTCTCCCCCACCCTCTCTCTC
>NC_134896.1:17339901-17354901 GCF_041734735.1 Babylonia areolata | reverse complement strand
TTTCATGCAACGCACTCAACATTTTTACCACGTCAGCGATGGTTGGTTGGCCAGTGGTGACATTACACCGTTCCCCTGAAGAAAAATTTTTTTTTTAACTTGGTTAAAATCTACATGGATTGAAGCATACGTGGACGAATTGATCTTCTTACGTTATTTTCAATATTTTGAACTTGATTTCAATTCTACATGGAATGAGAGAGACGTGGGTGAAATGGTCTTTATGAAGTTTGCTTATTATGTATGATAATCAGTCGTGTCCGGCAATGACCATCAGAACAGCAGAGGAGGCAAATGCTGTCCAAACTATCTGGGCTAGAATCTGATTATGGTGGAGAATGTCTTGCCCAACTTACATCAGTGCAATCTTGGCTCCTAGTTTGAGAATCATAGTCCTTTACAAAAGACTAACCTGTAAATAACTTCCCATTGGAATGGAGAAACCACTGACCATACAGCTGTCACATTGCTGTTGGCCTAACTTTAATTGATCCTGTAATACTATTTCGAGTTCTTTTCAGTTGGTTTTAAGCACTGTCAGGTATAGAGCCCTTTGCGGTCGACTGAGTAATAAGCAATGTGATTCGATTTGATTTCATTTGATTTATGTCTGGCTTTGCTTTCGCTGTGTCAGCGTTGTTTAATTCTTGTTGGGACTTGGTTTCGTCTAGATATCACACACTGCAGCAGGCAATCGACCGTGAACACAAACACAACTGACACCACAGAACGGACACACATGGCTGGCTGCCTTAATCTCCCTGGCTCGCTCTCTCATGCAGGTGAGAAAAGTCCAGCAACGCGTTCCTCGAACAACGCAACCTTTCATCGAACCAAGACCCCAGGCCCTCAACAACTTGATCTTCAGGGCGTGGCAGCCAGCAGGTCGTTAACCTTGACTCTGCTGCACGGAAACATACCGAATTACTCGGCATGTCGTCTGGAACCACCGTATATCAATTTAGATATTGACTGACAGGAATAAAAACTGCAGGTAATTAACAAATTTCGTATTTAAAAAAAAAAAAAAAAAAAAAAAAAAGAAAGGAAAAAAGGCAGCGTTTTTAAAAATCGCATGCACACGTAACCATGACAAGAGCTCACTGTGTGTGTGTGTGTGTGTGTGTGTGTGTGTGTGTGTGTATGTGTGTGTGTGTGTGGCATACACACCCTACACTTTCCTGGGTGAGATGGCTATTATCCCTGTCCGTGACCCACGTCAGCAGATGTGGGTGTCGACATGAAGAACCCCGAACAGAACACTATAGCTGTTACCACCCCCACTCGCCCATCACCTCACCGAGTGTAAAAAGCTTGACCTTAAAGGCCGCATAGCAGTGACATTATCGTTCATCTGTTCTCAACTCTGACCTTTTTTTTTTTTTTATTAACCAGTCTCGCGCCGCCTTTCCTTTTTGTCCACCCCCACCCAGTGTGAAAAGCTTGACCCCCCAAGACTTGCACTGATGGCAATGACATCGTTGTTCACCAGTTCTTCGCTTTGGCATTTCAGTTTTCCTCAGTCTCAGAGGTGCCCCTGTTACAATAATGTCTCAACAGACTTGGTTGAGCGCTGGGCGTGGGTTCAAACTAGGGCTGTCAGTTCGTACCCTGTCCCCTTGCTCTCCATTCTTTTTTTCCTTACTTCTTTATAACATAACACAACGCGCGCATTGACACCAGTATGGATGTATAATCGTGCACACACACACACACACACACGCGCGCGCGCGCGCGCGCGTATCAGTGCGCACACTGATATATACATAAACGCATGCACACACATAATTATGAATGCACGCATGTGCACACACACACACACACACACACACACACACACACACACACACACACACACACACACACACACAGAGTCAGGCACACACACACACACACACACACACACACACACACACACACACACACACACACACACACAGAGGCACACACACAGAGGCAGGCACACACACACACACACACACACACACACACACACACACACACACACACATACACAGGGAAACTTTTGCCTCAGCCGTGCATCCAGACACCGCCAAAGTCTAGTTAGTGGATGGGGGGAAGTGGAAATCCCGGGACTTGCTGGATTGGTTGCTTCCCCAACAGTCATTCCATACCACCAGGCCCACTCACCCACCCACCACTCCACCTCCAACGGAACCCTTCCAGCTAAACAACAGCAGACCTGGGTTTAACGACCTCTTGGCAAAAAGTCTATTAAAGTCGAGCTTTTCACGGCTTGGGTCTTCGTTTGTGAAGGATGCGTTCTTCGAGCGGGGGTGAGTTGTGGAAAAGCTCTGGGCAAGTTTGAGCAGTGCTTGTTAATGGACGGGCCATCCCACCTATACATGTTTCGTGGTAACAATTAGCTGTGTGACTCCTTCATTCATTAAAGGACATGTCTCAACCATCCCACCTATACACGTTTCGTGGTAACAATTAGCTGTGTGACTCCTTCATCAATTAAAGGACATGTCTCAACCATCCCACCTATACACGTTTCGTGGTAACAATTAGCTGTGTGACTCCTTCATCAATTAAAGGACATGTCCTAACCACCCCACCTATACACGTTTCGTGGTAACAATTAGCTGTGTGACCCCTTCATTAATTAATTAAAGGACATGTCCCAACGGACTCCAGCTTCGTGTTAGACTGATCCGGTAGATGTTGCAAGTGATTAGATGTTGTTGTTGTTGGCTAACTAGAGCCTGATCTACTGATTAATTAATAGGAAAGGTGTGTATCCTACGCATCAAGACAGACGTGTTTGGCGCTGTGCTGGTGGAGACAAGTCTCATCTCTGCTAGCTGTCTGACGTTTTCCACTATTGTTTATTCTTCCGCTGTCTCAAGTCTGAAGGCTGGAGATTTTTCCGATCTCCCATGTCAACATGATTATGTGCGGTCCTGCAAGTGCCTGAACCCCCTTCGTGTGTTTGCGCACGAAGAATATCAGATACGCGCGTTAAAGATCCTGTTATCCATATCAGCGTGGGATGGATCATAGAAACAAGAAGATACCCAGCATACACACACCTGAAAACGGAGTATTGCTGCCTTCATGGCGGGGTAAATAAACAAAACGGTCATACACGTAAAATGGTACATGTGTGTGTGTGTATGTGTGTGTGTGTGTGTGTGTGTGTGTGTGTGTGTGTGTGTGTGTGTGTGGGTGGGTGGGTGGGTGTGTGCGAGCGCGTGCGTGCGTGCGTGCGTGACTGAAACATGATTGAATGACATAGGAAACGAATGATGAGCGCCCAGTGGCCGCAGCTGTCAGTTGGATTTTCCCAGGTGGGCAGCCTGTTGTGCAAATGACTTCGTGCTTGTATATAGCGTCTCTGACCGAAGAAAGGCACTGTTCAAGCATCCGTATCATCCGTTTGTGGGGGAGCTATTGGAATGGCGTATGCATGCACGTTTACAAACAAATGGAATAGTATCACTCACTCACTCACTCATTCCCTCGACCGCTGGGGTCGTTGGGGGGACATGAGGAAGATGTCATAGCTCGCCACGCCGTTCTGTTGGCAGCTGTCGTGAGGAGATCTGGCATCGTCATTTTGGTCCATTCCTTGACGTTGTCGGACCAGCTCTTTCTCTGCCGCCCCCGTCTGCGCCCTCCCTCTACAGTCCCTTGCAGGATGCAGGAATAGTATGCTTGAAGACAAAAAAAGTTTGTTTTTTTAAGGATCTTGTAAACGCAGCTGCTCGTGGCTCTTCACGCCCTCAAAAAACAAAACAAGAAAAACAACAACAAAAAAACAACAACAACAACAACCGTACCATCATCATCATCATCATCATCATCATCATCATCATCATCATCATCATCATCACCACCACCACCATAAAGTGTCTTAACGTTTGAGTCTTACCTGTTGGTGTGTGTGTGTGTGTTTGTGTGTGTGTGTGTGTGCATGCGTGCGTGCGTTTGTGTGTGTACTGATGTGTGTGTGTGTGTGTGTGTGTGTGTGCATGCTTGCGTGCGTCTGTGTGTGTGTGTGTGTATGTGTGTCTGTGTGTGTGTGTGTGTGTGTGTGCATGCGTGCGTGCGTGCGTGCGTTTGTGTGTGTACTGATGTGTGTGTGTATGTGTGTGTGTGTGTGTGTGTGTGTGTGTGTGTGTGTGTGTGTGTGTGTGCGATTTATACCTGTGTGTTCTTATCACTGGCAGTTATTTTCTATGTGATTCGATGTGCTCAGCCCTTCGAGTTCAAGTGGAGAGGCTGCCTTTCTGATGAAATAAAAATCGCATTATATATATATTATAAAGAGAGATGAATTTGACATAAGGACCAGAACAGAATAGAAGAGACTTTGCCAGTGTACGACATGTCACAGGACAAACATGAGCAGAACAAAAAAAACACTTGAAGTAGAGAGGCGATAACAAAGATGGCCGACAAGAAGCAGCCAGGAATCAACAGTGTGCAAGAGAGAGCTGAAGGGTGGACAAGCAGGAGAAAATTCATAGGAGAACGGAACGAGTACAGGCTAGAGATCAACATGTGCACAGCGAAAAAGTCCGAGATGGAGTCCATGGAGGGAAGCGACGAGGGATCTCAGGAGAGAGAAGTCAGAGAGCGAGGGTCCAGAGGACAGGATGATGAACCGGATTAGGGAAATGCGCAAGAGGAAGAACATTTATACCGAGGGAAAACTACTCTGAACAATGCCAACTGCTGTAACTCGCTGAGGCAGGTCAAGAAAGAGAAGAAGAAAAACGCAGGGGTCATCAGTAGGGGAGTACGACTGCATCAGACAACGCAGGCCATGACACAGCAGCCGAACGGGACAACACCATCAACACGCTAACACCCACCCCCACAGCCCATCCTTTGTTTTAGACTTTTGACTGTAGGATCCCTTAATGGGTTTCACGAAAGGTGTCTTCGAAAGTGACGTGAAGAAACGTTGTGTTTTTGACTGTCTGCATCAGTCATCAGTTTTTCGCTGAGGGCATTAACGAACTTTTACGAAAGTCGTTTAGTAAGTTGCTGGTAATTGTTTAATTTTTTTTTTTTTAAAATTAAGCATTCCAACTCCTTATTACACTAACCTTATAACCGAAACAATTTCACTAAAACTTATTAAGAAACCCTGTTATAATCACCGATATGGGAGGGACATAAACAGAAATCCTCTAACACACAACAACAGCACAGAGATACACATGAGAGATGACAACAGACAACATGCACAGAGACAGCAACAGCACAGCAACACAGTAGACTGACCACGGTAGAAAAGACAGTACATACACAAGAGAGAACAGAGAAGCGCGAAGACAACACAGACAACACTCACACAGACACATAGACGATCTACTTCACACATAGACAACGAGAAGACAGACACATGACACACAGATGAACATACAGTGCCACACTAAGAAAGAGAAAGAGAACAGTACATAACAACACTACAGTGTGCACACACACAGAAAAACCAGAAAAACGAGCACAGCAGACAAGAGAACACTACAGGTGCACAGCAGAGAAAGAACACAACACATACGACAAATCACAACACGGCACCAAAAAAACAGCAACAACACATAAGAACAACAGTGCACAGAGAGCAGCACAGAGACAGACAGACAGCACAACACAACAGAGACACAGAAACATCAGGCAGAGAAGAAAGAGAGAGAGAGAGAGAGACACAGAACAACAGTGACAACGACAGAAGTGAGGGAAGGCAAGTACGAGAGAGAATCCTACATCTGCCACTAGGCCCCAAGAAGAGCGGAGCCAAACAGAGAAGAGAACTGCAAATCAAGTAGCCTGCCAGCGACAGAGACAAAAACACAACACAGAGCAGGAGGCAGGCAGGCAGGAACAGGAGCTGACTAAAGAAAGATGTTACAGACCAGCGCCAGTAAAATCTATCTTGTAACCACAGCAGTTAAGAACAAACTGCAGGGTGAATCGCTGCACTCCCCCCCCTCAGTACTCGAGACAGCAGCACTAACCATTTCAAATCCTCAGGACTTCTTCTATAATACCATGACAAGCAGAACAGGCCGTAATATGGGCATCATTGAAACCACACACGACACACGCTGGCACCACGCCAATTCACCAAATCGTCTCACACCCACCCAGAGAAGAGAGGAGGAGGGGAGAGGAGAGGAGAGGTGTGTTGACGAAAGAGAGTAAGCTTGATGAAGTGGGACAAGCCGGAGTGTGGTCTTTGAAGGACTGAAACGTTGGATGTATTATGCGGGGTTTTGGGCAACATAAACACAGTTGGCATGCGCTTGGCATGTTTTAACGTTGCTTTTATACGAGTCCTTTAATGTGAAAGTATCGTTGAATCCTAATTTTATGATTTTGTTTGTATTCATTTATCAGTTTACTGTTAGTACTGCCAGTGCACCAGCATCCTCTATGAATCATGCACCATTCCCTACCGCCCTTCACCGTTTACTCACTGTTTCATAACAACCTTCACAAATGCTCAATCAGATATGTACGGACATTAAACAAAATTCCTCCTACGCACACACACACACACACACACACACACACACACACACACACACACACACACACACACTCACACACTCACTCACACACTCACTCACACACACACACACACATAGACTGACTCTCTCACACACACACTAACACACACACACACACTGACACACACACACACTCACACACACACATAGACTGACTCTCTCACACACATACACACACACACACATGCACACACACTCACACGCACACACACACACACACGAGCAAACAGTCACACAAACACACACACACACACACACACACACGCACGCACACACACACACACACACACACACACACACACACACACACACACACACACACACACACCGACGGGATGACAGATAAGGAGACGGAGAGAGACACAGACCGACACAGACAGACAGACAGAAGTTGAGTGGAATTTGGCAAGCTTCCACGACCACTAGCACCCCCTCCCCCCACCCCCCCACCTCCCCCACCTCCCCCACGCCGCCCCCCAAACAACGGGGAGCTCAAAACAGAGTAATGAGAAACTTGCAAATCAAGCTCAGCCAACTGCCAGCGACAGCAGACAAACAAACAAACAAACAGGCAGGCAGGCAGGCAGGCAGGCACGCACGCAGGCAGCTGCTACTAGAGCTAAAAACTGTCTACAGCTACAGCTAGCTATAAAGCTATAAACTATCTATTGCTAACCACAGTCAGTTACAGAACAGAACAGAACAGGCAGGGTTGAGCTTGAATGCATGTGCACTCCCCCCCCCCCCCCCGGCCCCCCCCCCCCCCCACCCCCCCCCCCCCCCCCCCCTCGCTACTCTCCTCTCCTACCATTTCCAAATCCTCTGACTTCTTTCTATATACCATTAGCCACAGAGCGAAACAGTTAGCGGTAAAGAGGCCTCTGTGGAGCCACACGACAGCGGCTTGGGCCCTCGCCAATTCAATATCTGTCTCTCCTCTCCCAGGAGAAGGAGGAGGAGGAGGAGGGGGGGAGGGGAGGGGAGGGGGGTGTGTGGGCGGAAGGAGGAGGAGAGGAGGAGGAAGGTGGGAGAAGGCCGGGGGGTGGGGGGTGGGGGGGGGGAGTTTGGGGACGGAAAGTGGGTGAAAGGGAGAGGTGTGGGGGTTAGGGGCGGAAGCAAGAACACAGTAGCTGGCAGGCAAAGCTTGGAAGTGGTTATTCGTACGGTGCTGATAGTCGGCCTGTAATGTGGAAAAGTATGTTGATCCTAATTTGTTGTGATGTTGTGTGTGGTATTCCTGTTTATTCTAGTTTTGTTTAGTAACTGCCAGTGGGCACAGCTATTCTGGTGACTCTACGGAGGAGGTCATGCCACCTTGCCCCCTCCGGCCCTTCCGTTTTCTCCCTGTCTGTCTTACCCCCTTCCACAAACGCACAGATATTCACACATACACGCAAATGCTCTCTCTCACACACACACACACACACACACACACACACACACACACACACACACACACAGTCTCACACACATATACACAAACGCGCACGCGCACACACACACACACACACACACACACACACACACACACATCACATCCGTGAAGTGGATTGTACTCGACTGTCTGTTCCGGGTCTTCCCATGCTCATAGCACACTCGACTCGGGGTAGGAGCCGGCCGCGGGCCGAAAAACCCACCTCCGCTGGGATTCGAACCTGCTTCCTACCCGCGTCCGTCAGTCCGCGACGTTAACCACTTCGCCACGGCGGCTGGTCTTAAGTAGTACATTAGTCCATATGAAGATGTGCTTGCATCAGCTGAGAACCGAAAACAACACTCGAAGAGTTTACGTAACAAAATCCATGGGCCTTGCTAAAACATCGTCCCAAGGAACTGTTGAGGGAGGGACAACACTGCAGAATGGACAGGAAAACCATATGCGTAGACAACTGAGATCGAGACTTTGACATACAACCGTCAAACCTGGAGGAATCTGGTTAATACCTATTCTGTCCGGCACCGCTCCAATGACCCTCAGAAAGTTACATAAGAAACGAAAGAAGACGATAGTGACGAACAAGAAGAAAACAGTGATTGAGAGAAACAGACGACACATATTTTCTTATGTGGGGTAGCATGTAAAGATTCTCGCTGATGCTTGGGGATCGGACACACCCTCAGGAAGCCAGCGTCCAGCATCACACGCCAAGCCCTGACCTGGAACCCGCAGGGAAAGAGGAAGAGAGGCCGGCCTCGAAACAGCTGGAGGCGAGATACCGAGGCAGAGCTGAAGCAGCAAGGGACCAACTGGACTGGAATGGCCAGAACAGCCCAGAACAGAGTGCGATGGCGAGGGGTCGTCGATGGCTTATGCTCCACCAGGAGCGATGGGCAAAATGAATGAGTGAATGCTTGGGGGGAAATTCCATGGCCGGAAACTTTATTTGAAGTGAGGCATGACTGTAGTAAATCAGCGTGTGTTATAAATAAATCCCTTGCACCTTTCTTGTGATTCAAGAAGTATTCATATTGCAAATTATCAGTCCTGATCTCCTTACAGGCACCGACGCCTCTGATAACTGATAAGACGTGAAGATCGTCTTCGCTCGGGGTAAAGGGAACGTCGTAATTCATGGTGCTTTGGAAAGGTGTCTGTGACTCCTATCGGATATTCTCGATAGAGAGAAAAAAAAACCAAAAAAACCCACAACGACCACAGGCAACTGAGAAACCAAGCCAAGGTTCACACACACACACACACACACACACACACACACACACATGAGTGCATGCACGCACGCAAGCGCCCACTCACTGGCACGCACAGGAAGACACACTCACACACACACACACACACACACACACACACACACACACACACACACACACACACACTTTCTCCCCGGGTGCACAGATTTCTGCAAGACATTATGTGATTCCTGGTGCCTGTGTATTATGGCAGGGAACCACCAACTGTTGTTTGCTCTGCTTTGCTTGGCAGGCTTCAACTGACAGAAACCACGTATTTTAGGGGTGGGTGGGTGGGGGGAACTCCTCACCTTTTCAAAGGATTTTTTTCCCTTTCTTTTTACAGAAGAAATTCAGCTGGCGCTAGTTTTTTTGTTTGTTTGTTTGTTTTTCTCAAGCGGAAGAGCTAGCGTCAGATTTGGATGCTGGTGGTTGTGAGTTCGCATCTCACTGATGCGTGTTTGGCACTTACACTTAACTTAATTTGCCTCGTTTGTGTTATTGCTCTGCTGATGTCATGACGGAAGCGCCGCGGTGGCAGAATCGGTTAGATGTCAGATTTCTGATCCAGTGTTCATCAGTGATCAGGGTTCGTGGTACCGTTTCGGGGTCCGACGGGCGTAACAGCCGAATGGACTTTTAATCTGAGGGTCCCGGGTTCGAATCTCGGTAACACCGCCTATTGGGTAAAGGGTCAAATTGAGATTTTCCCGATCTCCCACGTCAACATATGTGCAGACCTGCTTTTGCCTGAACCACCTTCGTGTGTACACGCAAGCAGAAGATTAAATATGCACGTTAAAGATCCAGTAATCCATGTCAGTGTTCGCCGGGTGAGTTATGGAAATTAAAAAAAAAAAAACATATCCAGCATGCACACACCCGAAAACGGAGTATGGCTGCGTACATTGCGGGGTAAAAACTCGGTCATACACGTAAAAGCCCACTCATGTATACTAGTGAACGTGAGAGTTGCAGCCCACGAACGAAGAAGAAGATTTCGGGATCCTATTTCGGCACGGTGTTGTGTCCTTGGGAAAGGCACTGTAATTACTCCACCCAGGCCGCGTGCAGGGGTACCCGAATTCGGTTGGGAAAGGTTGAAAACGGCTGTAAGGAGAGGAACTGTAGGGCCCTGCCTTCCCATGCCACGCCCTGAACACTGACGGTCGATATCATGACTTCTCTGCGGCCTCGATGGCTATGGGACATTTTACCTCTAACCTTTAATGTCATTATCACGCTTAGATATCTACTTCCTTGCTCTCCCCCACTCTGTCTGAAGTGTATATATATCCGGGCCAAGCCCATTTCTTTATACACACACACACACACACACACACACACACACACACACACATATATATATATATATATATATATGTGGTGTGTGTGTGTGTGTGTGTGTGTGTGTGTGTATACATACACAGATATATATATATATACATCCGGACAAGCCTATTTCTTTACATATATAGATATTTAGATATATATTCGTATATATCCGGACAAGCCCATTTCATTCGGCAAAGTCATGATCCATTGATAGGTGAGTCGGATATATACATATCTTACGCCCTAAAAAACGTCACCAGGCGATGCCCTTGACCGCTCTCGCTGGAGGATGCTGTGCTCTAGTGGCATAAAGACGTTTGAAAACAAGAGAACGCTGGCCATTAAGGAGAAACGTGAGCGAAGGAAGCAGGGCTCAACTTGTGGAGACGTTTTCCCTTGCAACACCTGTGGGAAGTGCTGCGCATCCAGAATCGGCCTCTTCTCCCATAGGAGGACACACACCGACAGATAAACCTGCCTGCCTACTCATCCGTCGGTCCGACGGGAGACTCCATCATATATATATATACATATACATATATATATATATATATAGAGAGAGAGAGAGAGAGAGATGAAAATTTTCTGCACTCCTCCTTCAACTCCCTAGTCGTTCTGTCACACAGACAGACAGACAGACAGACAGACAGACACACACACACACACACACACACACACACACACACACACACACACACTAGCAGACACTAACACAGACAGACAGACAGACACACACACACACACACACACACACACACACACACACTAGTAGACACTAACACAGACAGACAGACGAAAGACAGACAGACAGACAGACAGACACACACACACACACACACACACACACACAGACGACAGACACACACACACACACACACACACACACACACACATACACACACACACACACACACACACACACACACACACACACACACACACACACACACACACACACACATACACACACACACACACACACACACACACACACTAGCAGACACTAACACAGACAGACAGACGACAGACACACACACACACACACACTAGCAGACACTAACACAGACAGACAGACACACACACACACACACACACACACACACACACACACACACAGACTGGAGGCAAGGGAAAGTTCAGCCAAGTGACGATGCATTTCAGAAGAACAACACAACCACATGCCAACACACAGCATGCAGTCAGCTGTTGTTGCCAACACAGGAATTCTCACTCTGGAGAACTTTAAAGAGAAAAGGAGGCGAATTCCATTTCTCTGTTGAGCTTTATGCTTTGTCTGTCAGTCTGTGTGTCTGTCCGTTTGTGTGTCTGTGAGTCCATTTCTTTCCCTGTCTTTCTCCACCCCCTACCATCTCTCTCTCTCTCTCTTACACACACACACACACACACACACACACACACACACACACACACACACACACACACATACTTTCTCTCTCTCTCTCTCTTTCTCCCTCGCACATAAACACAGACACGCAGAAACAGAATCAGAAACACTCAGACACACATGGACACACACAGACACAAACACACAGACAAAGACACGTTTTATTGAAAATAAATAAATAAATAAACATATGTATATTTTTTCTTCTTGTTCTTTCTTGATGATGTTGTGGTTGAGTTTGTTGTTGTTGTTGTTGTTGTTCTTTTTCACCTCTACGGGATGTCCAGAACTAATAAATAGCATCAGTTCTCGATTAACTTTACTTCCAGTATTTGTGTTTGTATTTCTTTTTATCACAACAGATTTCTCCGTGTGAAATTCGGACTGCTCTCCCCAGTGAGAGCGCGTCGCTACACTACAGTGCCACCCATTTTTTTGTATTTCTTTTCCTGCATGCAGTTTTTTATTTGTTTTTCCCATCGATGTGGATTTTTCTGCAGAATTTTGCCTAGGGACAACCCTTTTGTTGCCGTGGGTTCTTTTAGGTGCGCTAAGTGCATGCTGCACACGGGACCTCGGTTTATCGTCTCAACCGAATGACTAGCGTCCAGACCACCACTCAAGGTCTAGTGGAGGGGGAGAAAATATCGGCGGCTGAGCAGTGATTCGAACCAGCGCGCTCAGATTATCTCGCTTCCGAGGCGGACGTGTTACGTCAAGGCCATCACTCCACTCATCATCTCTTTCTCGACATTCAAAACTCGGTATATCGAGGTAAATAAGTGATCGATGCAACGGCTTGAACAAAAGTAATCAGTAAGGATTATTCATGCACATGCACAGAGTTTGTGTATGGTGTACATGTGTGTGCGTGCGCGTGATTGAAGCCTGGCTGAAAGACAACAAGACACGAATGATGAGTTGCTAAAGGCATTTGTCAGTCAGTCGGTCACTACCTGTTGTGCAAATAACTCATTGTTGGTCGAGTTTATAAAGCGCTTTGAATTTGGCTAATGACAAAAGATAGGCGCTGTATAACTATAAATGACGATGATGATCATTATATCAACAACAACAGTGATCATCATCATCATGACGACGACGACGACAATGATGATGATGATGACGACGACGACGATGATGATGACGACACGCTGTTGTGGAAGAACGGAATGTTAAGGCGCGCTCCTTCCATCGCTTTGGATGACATGCAAGTGCACAATATCCGAAATGTATTTTGATACAAGACTGGTACTTGAAGCCTCTAGATAGGACCCTGTTCAACCCCTCTTCAAAGCTCTTCACTGGCTTCCCATCAAAGCAGACATCGAGTACAACGTGCTCTACACTCTGGTGACACCCTTCACTGGGTGTGGGGCAGGATGAGAGGGGGAGGTGGGGCGGGGGGTGGGGGAGAGGACAAGGAGTGCATTATGCATAACTGTATGTCTGTTGTTTATAAATGATCTAATTATTGTTGCTTGTAAAGATATGCAACCTGTGTGTGCGTGAATATTTGTATGTGTCTGTGAACCAAGTCTGTCATGTTGGTTTGCATTATCAAAAAATCTTCTTCTGAAGCGCACAGAGCTCTACATTATATACTATGTGAGTGCGCTATTGAATTTTTTTCCCCGAAGACAACGACGATGATGATGATGCTGTTGCTGATGATAGTCAAACATATCATCAGAGTTATAGGGCTGACTTTTGTAACAGAACGCGTCCAGTCCTGACATAGGCCCAACACATACAGGTTTCACAAAATGTGAAATTTACACAGTTTTCTCAGTCTTGGCAGCATGATGAAATAAATGATGCTGAATTTCCGGGAAAAGGGGCTGTCGATGCAGCCAATGTATTGAGCACCACTCATAAACAGAGATGTGTTGTTGTTGTTGTTGTTTTTTTCTCTCCATATTCTTACAGTGAAAATCCACACCTATCGTTCATTATCTACCACCGAACCGCCGACGCCCTGTGTACGATGGGCCTTAGTTTGGCTTTGCCGGGGAGTCGCTTCAGAGTGAGGACGCCCAGTGTGCGGTGGGCCTTAGTTTGGCTTTGCCGGGGAGTCGCTTCAGAGTGAGGACGCCCAGTGTGCGGTGGGCCTTAGTTTGGCTTTGCCGGGGAGTCGCTTCAGAGTGAGGACGCCCAGTGTGCGGTGGGCCTTAGTTTGGCTTTTTGCCGGGGAGTGGCTTCAGCTATGAGGACCTCAGTCCTTAGTCATCCCATGCCTGCATGCTTGTTGTTGTTGTTGCAATGACAAGGCATTGCCATTGCACTTTCTTCCCCCGGGTGAAATCAAAGGTTACCTCCCTGGACAGCAGTTGCCCTGACCACACAGAAACAACACTTGAGAGTTTACTCTAAGAGAGAGAGAACGGGGGGGAGGGAGAGAGAGAGAGAGCAGGGCATAAACTCATAAATAAATAAGAATAAGAGACATGTGTAGAAAGGAAATAAGAAATGAAGAATTAAAGAAAGTAACATATACACAGAAAGAAAATAAACGTGTGAAAAAGAAACAAGAACAAAACTGTAGAAAGGAAGCAGAAAGGAACGTTGAAACAGAAAATAATTTTTTTTTTAAAATCACAGAGAATTTCAGAAAGAAAGAATGAAAAAGAAGATAATCTTCACACACACACACACACACACACACACACACACACACACACACACACACACACACACACACACACACACACACAAGAATGAAAAAAGAGGAGAGGAAAGAAAGAAAGAAAGAAAACATTCAAGCGAATGAACAGACTGAAAGAAAAGAAAGAAAGAAAGAAACTGTCGAAACAAACAACCGAATAAAGTAACATACACATTTTTCCTTTTACAGTTTTAAGTGAAAGGAAGATTCACTTAGGCGCTGGGCAACTGGATCACAGCTCACTCAGTGACCAGGGATTCGAAGCTCCGTTTCGGCACGGTGTTGTGAACTTCGGAAACTAAGACACTTTTCTCTGACTTTTATCACACACTCCACTCATGTGACTGTGAATCGGT
>NC_134896.1:17327401-17329901 GCF_041734735.1 Babylonia areolata | reverse complement strand
AAAAATTATGGGTGGCACTGAACTGTGGCGGCGCGCTCTGAGTCTCCGGGGATTGAGACAGCCCGAATTTCATACAGAGCAATCTGTTGTGACACAATACAATACAATACAGTACAGTATAATACATATATATATATATATATAAGGACAATAAAAAATAAACAGATAAGGAGAGAAACGATATGAGAGCAGAAAGAGAGAACTGGACCAACGTTCTATTCGGGGCATCATCACGACCATCGTCACCACTGACTTCGACGAGCAAGCGCCTGCATTACAAACAGCGCTGCCTTGGGCTGTGTCTACCCCCCCCCCCCCCCCCCCCCCCCAACAGAGTTATACATTAACCCTTTCACTGCCAGTCAATTTAGAGTGCAAAATCCCTTGTGCTATAAACACAGAAAATATGGTGTCTAAGAACAGCTGGGGGACTCCTCCTGCGATGTGTAGAAAATAAGTCCTATCCTACCACCGAACATTAAAAGCAGAAGGTTCGTGGATAACAGACCCACGATCTGGTCACCCTTCAGTGACATGGGTGCTCTAACTGGCTGCTGCATAAATGCGAGTTTGGCAGTGAAAGGGTTAAGTCCGTGTTATACATTAAGTCCGTGGTATCCCCCAACCACACCGCCTACTGGTCAGTCCAGCCCATCACTTCCTACCTTCCCCTACTTCGGTTCGGACACAGCCCTATGTTTATTTCAGAAGGAAGGTTGACTCCGATCGGACCCAACCCTGCATTTGTAGTGCAGGAGGAAGGGTGGGTATGGGGTCCAAGCACTGTCTTCAAGAACGCCAATTAACTGACCCCCTTGACGGGCGCCGCAATAGCCGAGTGCTTAAAGCGTTGGACTTTCAATCTGAGGGTTCCGGGTTCGAATCTCGGTAACTAGCGCCTGGTGGGTAAAGGGGGGGGGGGGAGAATTTTCCGTTAGTGCCTGAAGCCCCTTCGTCTGTATACGCAAGCAGAAGATCAATTACGCACGTTAAAGATTCTATAATCCACGTCAGCGTTCGGTGGGTTATGGCGGGGGGAGGGCACGGCCACTTAGGTCTTGCTGTGTTCCCCGGAGTGCCATGGCTATTAGCAAGGAAAGGAAGAAACTCTGTTTGAGTGTGGTGAATTGATTTACCTATAGATTTAAGTATATTAGTAAAACAGTACAAAAAAAACAGTACGAAGAACAGGTAGCTTTTAGAGCATAGGGTATATGATTGTATTGACAACTTATCACTTTTTTCATGATTTTGAGAGAGAGAGAGAGAGAGGCCCATGGTGTAAAGAAAGAAAGCAAAGGAAGACTAAAATTGTGTTGTTGCAAACATGCTCATACTCTGTCAACATATGCGGAACTCTAAGCTGTTGTCGTGGGCTTTATTTTTAATCATTCTTTTTTTTGTTTGTCTGTTTGTTTGTTTGCGTTTCCCTTGTTTTATCTTCACATCGGGAGATCAATGATCAGGATCATGTTCGCAGATCGGTCACGAGATATTTTTGGAAAAATGTATTTATGTATTCAGATAGATCGCGGCAGCATGCTGAACAACTGGTTAGCCAGCGGACCACATGGCAACATAGACCAGGAAATAATTCTACTCCATCCACACACAGACGTACGCACGCACTCACGCACGCACACATGCACTCGCGCGCGCGCACACACACACACACACACACACACACACAGGACTCACCACACACACACACACACACACACGCACACACACACACACACACACACACACACACACACACACACACACACACACACACACACACACACACACACACACACACACACACAGAGGACTCCGTCACCCCCTCGAACAATGCATCCTTCACCGACGGAACGAACCAAGCCCCAAAACCCTGAACAGATTGACCTTTAGGGCTTTTCGCCCAGAGGTCGTTAAACTCAGGTCTACTGCTGCGTAACAGGAAGGGCTCCGTTGGATGTGGAGTGGGTGGGTGGGTGGGCCTGGTGGTATAGAACGACTGTTGAGGAACCAGCCAATCCAGCAAGGCCCGGGATTTTCACTTTCCCCCTTCCGCTATATAGACCTCAAAGGGCTTTAGCCATCAGGTCGTTAAACTCAACGCTTTTGTTACTCCCCTTCCTTCAACCCACTCCCCCTCCGCCTTGTCCTTTCCGTTGGACGGGCGCAATAGCCGAGTGGTTAAAGCGTTGGGAGTTTCAATCTGAGGGTCCCGGCTTCGAATCTCGATAACGGCACCTGGTGGGTAAAGGGTAGAGATTTTTCCGATCTCCCAGCATGCACGCCCCCCAAAAAGGAGTGTGGCTGCCTACATGGCGGGGTAAATATGGTCATACACGTAAAAGCCCACTCGTGTACATACGAGTGAACTGACGGGGGAGTTGCAGCCCACGAACGAAGAAGAAGAAGTCCTTTCCGTTGTTCTAGCGGACGCAATGTCGTAATAGTAGTCCTTGCCTGTGGTGAGAAGTTGTCTCAGCTTAGCCTGCTTAACTCACTC